>NC_088981.1:99840359-100192859 GCF_963932015.1 Anas acuta
ATTTCCACTTACATAGGAACCTTTTGCAAAGAAATTTGTGTTAGAGTAAGGCACTCTGTGCATTAAGTATGTGGCCTAACAATAACCAAGTAGGTGAAGAATTTACAACAATATAATGTCATTCTTTTTTCCCCCCAAAGTACTTAATCTAGTAAGTATAGTTATTTCTGTTACAGCTTAATGTTAATGTACTCAGTCTTTCTTGTTTTTTCCCCAATGCAACAGTGTTTATTGAAGCAAGTATAGTTTTTTCCCTACTGTTAATCTGCTTTTTAATTAAATTTTGTACTGAATTCTACAACCTGCCCTTTAGACCTTCATAACACTATTGTTATTGATCAACTAGAAACATCAACAAATGTCATTACCTCTTCCCAATTGTTCTCCCGTTAACTAGATGGTACAAAATGAAAATTACAATGTTTTCTAAAATCTCAGACGCAGTTTGTGATCTACTTCTTCCATCTGGAATGCATCCATTCCCATCAGAAACACTCTCTGTGATATGTATAGTATTGTTTCATCCTATTAACATTTACTTCTTTTTCTGGCTTGGTTGCAGGAAAGATTTATGTTCTGCTTGAACAATTAGAATTGTAGAAAGGAGTTTACATTCTTGTCCTTGAATTTCTTCTTGTCACTAAGTAAAGTGAGCAAGTTCTCCTTCTCATCAGAAAAGGAGATGGAAGAGAAAGAAAATACTTCTATCTTATTGGCAGTTTAAAACGATGTCTTTAGCCCTTCATTATTTTGTACAAGCCACTACAGAATAATGACATTATTTGTCTCGTAGCATGTGTTTTTAAAGTTCATGGCACAATCTTGCAATAGTCTTGAGGGAGATGTACAACTATGGCATGTCTTTCTTTATTCCTTTCTTTTTTTTTTTTTTTTTCTTTTTAGCCAAATATCAACAGAAGTTCGCTTCAATGATACTTTGACAATTAATTATAATGAGATTTCAATTATAGTGATGAATAAGATCAAGAAACACTTTCTATTCTAAACCTTCTTTTTCAACTACTCACTCTTACAATCTTTTTTTGAAAGTTTTCCTGTTTTTTCCCTTCACTAATTTACACCATTTCAACAGCGTGCTTTGACACTTTTATTAAAAGAACAACCACACTTTTATGAAGAACACAGGATTTCTTCATGGAAAAAAGTATCTCTAAACGGGATTTTGAAATGAGAGTGAATAAATACATGTAGGACAAAGCACAAGAAAAAACCTTCAGCAGGATGTGATAGCTTGATACTGAAGTTCCAATGAAACACGTTTGCTTTCCCAATGAAGGTGGCACAGATTCGAGCAAACTCTTGAAAAAGTGTCTTCATGCTTTCAAATTATTTTTTTCTGAATTTAGGCTTTAAGCAAATAAGTTATTAGACTCATAACAGTATAGCTAGGTGAAATATTTAGAGTTTGCAATATAGTAGAAAAAAGACTAGATAGAATGAAATACCTGTGATCTAGTGTTTGCTCAAATCAAATTAAGCCCCCCGCTTAAAGTGCTAGAATTGTTGGATTAGATCTTCAAGAGGATTGTGTTACACATAAATGCGCACATGCTCCTCCATTGCTTTGTGGACTTCCTAAATATTCAAATTTTCTAGTTCAATATGTGACTTCAGTGTAACAGTATCAATTGCTAACTGAAAGAAAATCCAGTAATGCTAGATAGAATTTTTGTCAACACTGTTATTGTCTCCCAGCCTTAAAGAAGGCCTTGTCGAATAGGTACTGGCAAAGAACATAGACTGGTACAGTCTGTGTGAAGTTCCCTTGAATTTCAGTGTGCTAAAAGCCCTCATCTTGGCAAGAACTGTGTTCCTGAGTTGTTCAGTGAGCATGGATCTACAGTGCCATACAACACTGTGCAGAGCTCTCGTGCATGTCAGGAACAAGACAGACCTATGGGTTGTGCATGAGCAAATTGTAAATGTGAGAAACAAGTGAACTTTTCTGTAATTACCAACAACTTAATAGTATACATGTTGGAAACGAGACCTTTCTCTGTATAGATATCTCATTTAGATCACACTTCGGAGAGTTTCTAGGATCATGCCTGATGGTGAGTTCCTTTTCTATGAGGAAAATGAGCCTGAGGGTTAGGGTTGGTTCAGGCATCACAAACCACTTCAGCAAGGTGGCACCCCATTAAATGTCTGTGTCTGCTTCTGGACTAATACCAGCTGTAAGTTTCCCCCAGTTTGGGATTTTTGCCAAAGTTCCAATTAAATCACACTATTTAGGGCAGTTTACTGTCTGAACTGGTAGCATTCCCATGCCTTCCTGTTGTTCATGAGAAAAGCTTTTTTCCTGTAATTTAGCTACCGTTGTTGATAATGCAGGGTATTTCTTATTTTACTGTAATTAGCAGATCTGAAACGCAAGATGGGGAGCCTTTCGTATACCACATGGAAGTTTGGGGTCTCTCCTAAACTAAGTTGTTCTGTGGATTGGTTTTGTAATTATAGACTACTGAATTGATTTCCAAAGTAAATGTTATTTTTTAAAAAAAAAAAAAAAGCATGTTACAGGGATAGCTTTTTGTTTGTCATTGTATACTAGCCAGAGTTTCCTTTTCTTTAGCTTGTTTTTTCTTTTGTTCTTTTCTTGTGCCCAATTTTGTTTTCTTTAATGTACAGCGTTCCCTTCCACTTTATTGGTGACAAAGTTTCCCTTTTTCTGCAGAGTACAAGTACCACGGCAAATTTCTTCAAAACGTGTTTTGAGCTGAAAGAGCATGCTTAGAAGTAGACTGCAGCATGCACTACAGCTTTGTAAGATCTGCTGCATAGAGGATTGGGCGTCTTTTATATGCTGTCATGTTCTGACATCAGGCCTGGGTGTTTATTTACTCCTTAGAGATGATCAAGAAAGACTAGACTTAAGGAAATAGTGCAGTAATAGTGGAAAACCAGAATCTCTCATTCTTACCTTTATTTCCATGAACTTCAGGGAAACCTTTCCTTTTCATATCAGAAGCATTAATCACTAGGAGCCAACAGAGATAACCAGTAATCCTCCTCAGAAGTCTACGTAGGGTAGAGCTCTAGAATATTAATTGTTATTTAATGAATGAGTTGCATCTCTTGTACAATTCCACAGATTTTAAAGGCTTTTTATATTTTATAAAATGTGGTTGACTTTCTGGGCTGCAAGCAGACATAGCTGGATCGTGTCAAGCTTCTCATCAACCAACACTCCCTCTCCTCAGGGCTGCTCTCAATCTATTCCCTGCCCATCCTATATTTGGGTTTGCCCTGGCCCAGATGCAGAACCTTGCAGTTGGCCTTGTTGAACCTCATGAGGTTTGCACAGGCCCACCTCTCAAGCCAGTCCACATCCCTCTGGATGCCATCCCTTCCCTCCAGTGTGTCAACCACACCACACAGCTTAGTGTCATTGCAGATTTGTTGAGGGGGCACTCAATCCCCCTGTCCATGTCACCAACAAAGATATCACCAACAACGCTGCTCCCAATACTGACCCGTGAGAACACTACTCATTACTGATCTCCACTTGGACATTGAGTCATTGACCACAACTCCTTGAGTGTGACCATCCAACCAATTTCTTTCCCATTAGGTGGTCCATCCATCAAATCCATGTCTCTCCAATTTAGAGACAAGGATATCTTGGGGGACAGCATCAAATGCTTTGCACAAGTCCAGGTAGATGATGTCAGTTGCTCTTCCCCTATCCATCAAAGTTGTAGCCCCATTGTAGAAGGCCACCAGATTTGTCAGGCATGATCTGCCCTTAGAGAAGCCATGTTGGCTGTCACTAATCCCCTCCTTGTTTTTCACGTGCCTTAGCATAGTTTCCAGGAGGATCAGCTCTGTGATCTTGTCAGGCACTAACTGGCTTGTAGCTCTCCAGGTCTTCGTTTTTTCCCTTCTTAAAAAAGGGGGGTTGTGTTTCCCCTATTCCAGTCAGTGGGAACTTCACCAGACTGCCACAACTTCTCAAATATGATGGATAGTGGCTTAGCAATTACATCCACCAGGTCCCTCAGGACCCATGGATGTATCTCATCAGATCACATGGACTTTTGCACCTTTAGGTTCCTTAGATGGTCTCAAACCTGAACTTCACCTACACTGGGTAGTTCATCATTATTCCATTCCCTGCCTTTGCCTTCTGGGGCTTGTGTCTGGAGCTGTTGTCAATGAAGACTGAGGCAAAAAATTTATTGAGAACCTCAGCCCTCTCCATAGGTCTCCTGTTTCCTTCCAGAGAGGGCCCACGATTTCCATAGTCTTCCTTTTATCACCAATGGACCTATAGAAGCCTTTATTGTTGCCCTTGATGTCCCTGACTAAATTTAATTCTAAAAGGGCCTTAGCTTTCCTAACTTGGCCCATGGCTGTTCAGACAGTGTCTCTGTACTCCTCCCTGGCTATCTGTTCTTACTCCCACTCCCTGTAGACCTCCTTTTTCTGTTTGAGTTTGGCTAAAGAAAGGAGACCTACAGAGAAAAATGAACCTTAAGAATGTCCTTAGCAATATACTGCTTATTCATTCTTATCTTGTGTTTTGTGTATTGGATGCATACATATTTATTTCTTGTGTCTCTGTGTAATACTTAAATTTTCATAAGTGTTATGTGAAAAGGATGCAGGAAGAATAATCTGTTAGGAAACTAAGTAGTACCTGTTCTTATTATGATTACTAAATTTAATTATTTTCTGTTTAATCTTGTCTTAAAATATATTTACATACAGTGGTTATTTTTCATGTTGTATTCAGTTTCCTGACATGTTTGATTTATGTAAAGACAATACAGTTAACTAAGCATAGAATTGTTATTGATCACCTTTAAAAACATTATACGTGTGTTTCACTTAAATTATCTTTATTTTTCTATTATAATTCAGCTTCTTACATTCTGTCTTTATAATATCTGTAATTGTGCTTTTTTAAGCAGAATTTTTGACAGTTAACTTTTTAAGTTTCACCTGTTTCCTTTGTCACATTCCTAGTTTAAAAAAAGGGAGGAAATACTTTTTTTTTTTTTTTTTTAATCATAAGGATCGATTTCTGTGCCTTGCAAGACAAGAGTAGAAGCTGTGTTTTTGTGGATTTGTGTGCAAAAAAAGTCTGGAAGATGTGCTTTTGGTACCACTCAATATGATAACATCATGAAAAAACAAATAGAAGTTTATTGTTTCGACCAAAATTCTTAATGAGCTGTGTTAGCTCATGAAAGTATTACAGGCAGCACTTTCTGTGATTCTCTTTATTTGATTGCTTTTTACATTTTGTCAGTGAACGGCAGAAGCACTGGTGAAGATTCACAAGAGTCGTATTATGATTTACCTTCACTTTTTTCATTTCTTGTTCACCCTGTGAAACTCTACTAAGTTTTTTTCTAAACCTGTTCTGCTCTCGATTTTCTCTTCCACCATGGTACGCACACAGGTCACCTTATCGCCTTTTGATAGCAAAGGTTCATAATCATCATCTTCTGAAAAGGCTTTTGGTACCTTGCTGTTGCTTCTCTCAAAGCAGCAAGAGAGTGCAGCAATAGATACAGACAATACAGTAATGGAATACATTAATACACTTTTTAGATTTATTTGTTTTTTACACAACTGTTAACTAGGAGTAACAGAATTATTTTGATGAACAGATATCTTCACATGCATTTTATATTAACGCTGTATAGCTTTTATCCAAGAAGTATGTGTAGACCGTATTGATGCTTTATAGAAGTACCACTTGTTGAAAGCTTTACAAAATCTAGTAGATTTATGATAATTCTCTTTAACCAGAAATTCACTTTATTAATGAAGGAACTGAACCAGATGTATAATCCATACCTCATATCATCTAACTAAACTACTTGCAGATGGGAACACATCAGAGGAAGTTTACTTACCCAAAGATCTCAGAGTTTCTTTTTTATAAATAGAATAAGTATTTAAGGAGTATGTGTGGATAAGTGGCTTGGAAAAATGCTGCAGGTTTTTTATGAGTGATTTCATTTGAAATTACAAAATACTGTTTACATGGAGTGGTAAGACAGCCTTACCAGTGGTAGAAGGTAGTGTCTTTTCTCATTTTTTCTTTTTGCCCCATTACCACACTTTTGTGAGAACACCTATACAGTTTTATGCCTTCTTCCAAAAATATTCCACTATTTGGAAGTATTGTAAGGAAACTGGGGAAGAGGGCAGAAACAGGGTTTCTGAGATCTTAAATATAATTTCAGCAACCTGTTTATTCAGGCATTAAGCAACAGAAGTTCACTGGTCAAATTTGGTGGATACTCACAGTAAAATTACTTGCAGGATACTAGTTAAGTTATGAGTTTCAGAGAGAAGAAATGGATGCTAGAGCTTTAAATCCTCCCACATGAAATAGTAATATAAATTCTAGTTTGAAAAGTCATTACACTGACTGCCCTTTACACTGTGCTTCTTTCTGATTTTTTTTGGTGAGACCTGTCATTACTCCTGACATACTTAGTAAGGATTGCACTGCTATGCTTTTTAGTCACATTCTCTGAAGGAAATAGGAGGTGGTTAAGAAATAACACATTAATAAAGTACATTTGGAGGTGATATAGTTCTGACTGCTTATCACAACTGAGGTCTTAATTGTAATAGGGAATAAAGTAGATTCTTGTCAAGCCTAAGTTGACCTGGAGGTTCCATTTATTATTCTCACATCCTCTGACAACAATTTGGATTATATGGTTTGGTAATGAGCAATTCTTTCCCTTTGCATCAATCATAATTGCATGGCTTCATCCAGCAATATATAAAATCAATACTTACCAAAATCCACAATCCCAAAAAGTACTTTGAAAAAAAATATATAATTTTCTCTAAAAATAGATGTGAGACATTTCATCTGCACTAAATTAAATATACATCTATCTGTGTGTTGAGCTGTTCTGTTACCAATTAAGATTTTCTCTGTGTGTGTTTATTGAGTTTACCTTTTGCCACATTTAACAAGAGAATGGAATGATACAACCTTGTTCAGAGTTGAGAGTGCTAGACACAGTCATTCCTTAACCAAAAATGTAAAACTTTAGATTCTTTCCCTTTTATATGTCAAGTTTTCCAAAGCTTTACTGCTTGAACGAAACATTTTGTTTTAACCTTTTATATTGGAAATCCTGTTAAGTACATCAGTAGGTGCATGGTTTATGTGTTAGCAGTATTACAGAAGAACACTAACAAAATAGCTGGTTTGGGGCATAGCTGATTGGCAGGATTATTATTTTTTGATGGCAGAATTAGAACTCCAGTCAACCAGAGGTGTGGCAGAGAACGTAACCAGCCTAAGGTTAAGTTTGCTTCCATAGATTTGCAGCGCAAGTTCGTGAATATCAAAGCACCTGTCTGCAAAGTAATTTGTCCATGGTGCTCTTGCTCAGAATTTGCTCTTAATTTTGCAATACTTTCCTTTGTTTTTCACCCCTGCCAACTTTGTATCTTTGCTTGTGTCATGCTAGGTACTAGACAAGATAGATACATTAAATATTTGACATCTTTTGTTACTTGCTCAATAACCTTTTAAATTTCACTAAAAAGAAATTCAAATGCAGTTTTGTTTTCTTAATATCTATTCCACATATGATGATGCATGAAACTTGTGTGTACTTCCTTAAGGGAATGCAGTAGGCACAGAAGCCACTGGGAATAGTTAGCTTTGGCAAAAGAGAATTTATGTAGATGTAATTGGCTTACTCTGAAGGTCATAATTAGTGAATGAGGTCTGTGATGAAAATTTTGTCAACCTTTCAAAAAATGTCTAGAGGCAGTGACTCATTGTACATAGCATTTACCTCTTTGACATATAAGCCTGTTAAGAACAGGTGCAAAAATCTTCATAAAAAGCTCCTGAGTCCTATTTGTGAGAAAAGATGAGGCAAGAGGCAAGTTGAGAAGGAAATCCCATTGGAATATGCCTGAAGTAAGCAAATGTATTATATTAAAATATTAGAATTGTAGCACAGTATTTTGCGAGGCTTGTTTCCCCGTTATACTTGCTTCTGTTTTGTTTTGCTTTTTTATTAGTAACAGTTTATGATCATGTTCAATATTATTGTCTATATAAAGGATATGCAGTTAGCTGGAAAGCAAGATACTACATGAACTAGGATTCCCTGAAGTTCCTGAAACTCTCCTTGAAGTAAGCCATAATGCTCATAAACTTCCAAGATTAGGTCTTTGGGAAATAAGATAATCAAGATAAAAGTAAACTAATATTAAAATGAAAACATTTCTTTTATTTTCCCGGATATTATTTAAAATTCTTTTCCTATTAGATGTTTTCAACAAACCATAAAATACACCATCTTTATGAAGAGTCAGTCTCGCAGTATAGTCAGTTGGTAACTCTTGGTAGAAGAGAGAACATTAATGGAATAGAACTCAGACTAAGTGTTGTCTTTAGAGTTATAACTCTGAAGTTATTTTCATCCTAACATATTCAGATCTTTACACAGAACTATGGAAATTAATAGAAAAAAAAGAAACTATTTTATAAAATGTCTTAATTTCACAGGGGACTTAATATATTTTTAGATTTAATATATTACAATATTATTATTATTTTATGTTCTTCATTATACTGTTTTTATTCATTATTTCCTTTGACTCATTCTGATTTTCTGTTCTTATTCTTCCTTTATTATAGGAGTCCTTCATATCAGCCTTTGTTTATTTGAAAAAAACTTACACATAAGCACTTATGCATGCCCTGGTCTTATAACTTTTTTTAGCAATAATGCTTTTAAGACCTACAATTCCATATTTGTTCTTCTGCACTGATTATATGGATAAGTATTAATGTTAGGGGCAATTTGGTAGTGGAAACTTGAGTAAAGTCCCATTTTTTAATCCTTTATTTTAACTGATTTATTTAACTGGTTTATAAAAATCTTTAATAAACATTTTACTTCCATGCACAACTTGTTCTTGAAAATCTGAATTAGATTGCACCTTTTTCTTGCCTTCTTGGTTATGGTTACATACATGTTTACATATTTAAAACATTTCACATGTAAAATAAATATATAAATATATACATAAATAATATTTAAAACATATAACATTGCATGTTATAGCTAAGAAAAAGGTTGTTATTTTCTCATCTTTCATCAAGAGACAAAAAGAATATGAAGGTAAAATGGTCTTTGTGTCATGTATACTAGTGAGAAATACCTTTGGGATGTACACACTCATCATTATAGCAAACACATTTAATGAAGTTAATTATGATTCTAGGTTCCATGGTTCCTTTCTCCATGCGGATTTTACATGCTGAACTTCCTCAGTACCTAGGTAATCCTCAGGAGTCACTGGATAGACTGCACAGTATGAAGATAATCTGCGCCAAGGTAACAACTTCTCTATGCAGTGCTATTTCTTACTGTTCAGGAAATACATTTCACTGTGCTTAAATAGAACATTGGTTCAACTATGACATTTTGGATTCCATCTTGATTCAGAGAAGGAACTCACTAATAGAAGTAATTAAGTCTCTTCCATTTTAGGATACAGCATCCTCTTCTCCTCTGCTTAGCAGCTCAGACTAAAATGAGTAAAACAGTGCAAATACAGTTCTCTTGCTTTCGTGCTTCTGCCCAACAAGACACAGAACAGATGTATTAAGCAGACATGTTCAAGGGCATGTGGGAGATTTTTTCCCTCACTCACCAGCATCCAGCTTGTTCAAAACAGTTGTTCATTGTAAAATCATAGAATGGTTTGGGTTGGAAAGGACCTTAAAGATCATCTAGTTCCAACCCGCCTGCCATAGGCAGGGACACCTCCTACCAGACCAGGTTGCTCAAAGCCCAATCCAACCTGGCCTTGGCACTTCTAGGGATGGGGCATCCACAGCTTCTCTGAGCAACCTGTTATGGTTTCTCACCCCATCATGTATTTCTTCCTTATATCTAATCTAAACCTACCCCCTTCTAATTTAAAACCATTGCCCTCTTATCCTGTCCCTATACTCCCTGACAAAGAGTCCCTCCCCAGCTTTCCTGCAGGCCCCCTTAGGTACTGGAATGCTGCTATAAGGTCTGCCCAGTGCCTTCTCTTTAGGCTAAACAACCCCAACTCCATCAGCCTGTCTTCATAGGAGAAGCACTCCAGGCCTCTGGTCAGCCCCACAGCCCTCCTCTGGACCTGCTCCAACAGGTCTGGGTCTCTCCTGTGCTGGGGACCCCAGTCCTGAATGTAGTGCTCCAGGTAGAGTCATGATCAAAAGATGCTGCTCCATCCTTCAGCAATAGCCTGGATAGCTGGCTTTGGAAATGAATGACAGTCTTTATAAATGGGAATATAAATATGAACTGCTGAGCTTGTTTTGGGGTTTGTTTGTTTATTTTGATGAAGCTTTCTTTGTTGTTGTTTTGGGGCCTGAGGGGAATTACTTGTTTTGTCAAGTTGCAGCATTGCAAAATTTGGGCCTGAATTATAATATGAGATTTGTCAGTGCTGGAATTGGAGTGGTGGTATTGTAAGCACAAGCCTTACCCACTAAACCCAGCACCCTGAGCATTAATCATTCATCCTTAAATGCTTTTAACAGAAATCTTCCCTACTAGTCTAATGGAACAGTTATGTACAAATGTTACAATGTGCTAACCTCTAGAAGAAATGAAGCACTATTGCTTTACCTGTGACATTTGAAAATTCAGAACTGTATATGAGATAAACGCACGTGATTATTTTGGGTGTTCCTTGGAAGCTTCCTATATTTACTTCTGAAAATAAATTGAATAATGCAAGTGTAGGAATTTGGTAATTGCCAGTTGTATAGATACTGTGGTCTTATGTATATAAAAACCAACTTGCTTCCAGCACAGCGCAGTTACTAGGGTAACCAAGTATAACCAAGTGTTTACAGTTAAAAATAGTTATTTCTTTTATGAGGGAAAAAGATGAAAGGTTGAAGTAATAAGAAATGAATGTGGCATTTGTTGTAGAGTTGGAAGGAATTAATTTGGAAACAGTTGAGAGAAAGATCTAATTTGGCCAAGAAGTGCTACTTTTTAGCACTTCATGAATGATGTTATCTGCTTGTGACCATCTCATCTAATAAAATTAGTGCCAAGTTCTCTCCAGCATTGTCCTTCATAAACAGTCCTCCTCAATTTGAAAGTATTTTTATTTTTTTTCCAGGATATGTTATACTGCTCTGATGCAGGATTTCTGGGCCTACTGACATTTGCCTGCCCTGGTCTGCAGCAGACCAGGTGTTTCATATCTTGTTTTTGTATGATCTAGTTTTAAGTATTGTGCTGTCACTCTTGAGTAATGAAAGTGTGACTAGATCCCAAAATTTGACTGAAGTTCCTTGATCTTGTAAAGGAGGGAGAGAATTGTATGGATGTGAATGAGGAAGTGACTTGAGCAGGACGTTCATCAGCCATCTGGTTAACTTTATTGACATGGCCATATCTCGTTTACAGTGTGATCAGCCATGATTCTCCACAGATTAAAGATATTGGTCAGTAGAGGAATGAAAGAAAAGGAACTTAATTCCCCGAGACACACACCTCAACACACTTCTTCACAAGACCGTTAAGTTATTTATAACCCTGAGGTGACTCTGCCTGCTCACTGTTCCTTGAAGTGCATATCCTTAAAGCATATTCACTATACTAAGGAAGCTTCTAAACTATCTTCAAGGTTTTGTTTGAACATGACCTAGGCTGATTGTTTAAATAAGGGAACCGAGAGAATATAAAATAGGAATAAAGGACATTTGCAAATTAAAAATGTGGATTTCCCTGCCTGATAAGTTCTTGAAGAACAGACCTGTTTACTCATACTCTCACTCCCTCAACCTCTAGATGCCTAGATCACTATATGATCCGTTGTGCCCTTGGGGAAAGCTTCTCTGAGGCTTCTGCTGGCTCTTCCCAAGGAGTTCCCCGTTCTGGGAGAAGATTTTCCTAGATTAGGGTGTTCAATTGTAGGTCTAATGGGAGCAATCTCCCATTGCTTCTGAAAGGTTCCACCAGAGGCAGAGTGCAGTCGCCAGGGCTCCTTTTTAAAATAAAGTACACGGAAGACTACAAAGAAAACATTCCATCCTTCCTATGGTAATATTTTACAATTAGTTTTTCTAGGCACTACATTGCATATTACTTCAGTTGTTTGTATCCAAATTAAGTGTCTTGTATTTTGGAGCAATTCAAAGACAGCTATAGAAACAAGAGTATGAAAAAGGACATCTCATAAATATATTAAAAAAAAAAAGCATTATTTAGATATATGTTTTAATTTTTGTGTGGAATGCTATCAGTCTACTAATCTAGATCTCACCTGGAATGTTTAAGAATAAAGCACATGAAAGCTTATGAAAATGTATGGCGTAGCCAAGAAAATAACATAAAGAATTTACACATTATTCTTAATATTTATATGTGACACTTGGGAACCATTTGGGTTGTAACAGAATTAATTGGGGAGCTTTCAACCAAAAACCTCTAGTGTTTTACTTACCTACTTGAAAAAGTGGAAAAATAATCTTCGGTCATCCTTATTTACAGAAGGGCGTACGAATAGTCATTATGTAAATGAGATGATCTTGGAGTCATAAAAACTAGGAGAGAGAAAAGACCTATTAGCTCACCTCGTCTGTCTCTCTGCAATGCAAGGTTGTTTTCTAGTTTTTAATGAGCCAGCCTGTGGAGCTGAGGCCACTTCCCCTGGGAGGCTATTCCAGGCTAATGCTAATGCATTCTTATCGTAAGAAAATTTGTCTTCCTATTTTGCTTCTCTTCCTTAATGTAATTGTGTTATTCCTATCTGATACCTCTTTTTAACCTGCTAAATTCCCTCTTGTTTTTTGTTGTACGCTCTCTGCAGATGCCTGTCAACTTTGGATTAGCTACTCGACTTTAAGATCTAACCATATTTAATTTGACATTATGTTGGTAACTCAGTCTCTTCAGCCCTCATCTACTTATATATTTCTTGTACCTGAATCAGGATTGGAGATTGAGATGAAAAGCATAATTTTTGTTTTCCCTGTATAGGCAATAATGTTTTTAGTTCCTCTAGCATCCCTTTAAATTTGTAATCAAGATCTGATCTGATATTTTACATCTCTTGTCTGCAGGTGCAGCATTTAGGAATGAAATAATCTGTGATGCCAAAGGCCTGTTATGGTCTTTTGGGGGAATGAAGTGATATTGTTACTGTCTCTGTGTTATTGCTGGTCTTCCCAACCTGAATTGCCACAAGTTGTTGCCCTTATAAGTCTGCCTTGAAATAAAAGGACTCCAAGCAGCCAGGCAGTAAGAGTAACAGTAGTAATTTAAGTCATAAAAAGGGTGGTTCTTTTCCAGCTTTCACTCAAAAACATAGGCATGATCGTAGTGCTAATTCTGCTAAGGACATGCTATATAATAAATGCTTACCTGGAGACCAAAATGTGAGAAGAGCAATAGTCAGGCTTAAGCTATTCTTGCCCCTTCCTTGTGCCTGAGCTTCCTAGCTGAATGAGGGAGAGCTCCTGGAAATACACGTATCCCATAGGGTGATGTATTTTGCTTTTTACCTTTTTATCCTTCAAGTGGCAGAGCTGTACTGTGCTCTCTACCAGGTGGGTGGAACAGTGGCAAGTGGGTTAACTGCCCTGCTTCCTGAAAAAGCTCCTGCAAGTTGCTCTTCGTGTTCAAGAGTCTTGCCACTTGGCCATCTGCTACTTCCTCTGTAGTTCCACCACTCTTCTTTAAGAGAAGTTGTGTTTCTCTTTGACCCTTCCATATACACACTTCATGTATCTCCCAGTCTTTTGTTTTAATTTAGATTAATGAACTTTTCAGTCTCTTAGCTACTGAATGCTTTTGCTCTTTATTTTCATTCAGCTTCCAGTTCTGGATCAGTTACTAAGAATGCATAAGTATTCTGTGTCTCATAGATTATTTCAGCCTGGGAGGTGTTTGTCCTGATGCTTTGTCTGATGAGTTTGTAGAAATTATGATGATCCTGCACCAAACTGAGTCCCCCAAAAGCCACAATTACAGAAGCACCCAGAAAAAAAAAAGGGGGGGGGGTTCTTTTGAGTAAGAAGGTAATGCTGATGAAAAGTTGTGGAAGAAAAAACAAATTATTAAAAAGAGAAATGGAAGGACAGGAAATTAGTAATACAAAAGGTAGCGTGCCTAGGTTAGTAGTTGTGGTACACAGGTGATGGATGAGGAATGAAACAGGAGGCTTGGTGAAACAGTGCTAGCCAGTTAAACTAGAAATTGTGTCTTTATAAATATTCAAGACAAGGAAAAACATATTTCATACATACAGCTTGTTTAATGTAGATGGTAGAAGTGTTCAATGTTATTTGTCTTTATATTTGAAACAAGGACGTTTAGAGCTATCGCATATGATATTGCTAGAATAAACAGTTTACCATCTGTGGAAAAGCAGGATGAAGGGATCTGTTAAAATCAAACATTTCATGTCAACTACCATAGCTTACACTGAATAACTACTAGAATCAGTGATTTTATTATTAAACAATTCATGGAAAACTAGGGAAGTGCCTAAATATTGAAAGACTGCAGATGATGTTCCTATACTTAAGAAGGGCAAAAGGAGATAAACCTAGGGAATAAACCAATTAGCCTCAAATCAGCACCGAGTTCTGTTTTAATTACGTTGAGCTTGAGGTGACAGCTAGATATCCCCAAGTAATATCACAGAATGGTTAATGTAATATTCTAATTGTATGCTAATATCCAATTCTTTCCTTTTTTTTTTTTTTTTCTTGATGCTGTTAGTTGGGGCGTTTTCAGAGAATGGCTTTGTCAAACTAACCTATTGTCTTTTCAAACAAAACAATATGTTTCATTAATGAAGGCACCTCGTTATGCTAACACCATTTCAAGAGTAAGAGCTCTGAGCCTTACTGAGAATGAAAGCTGATAACTAGATTTTTTCCAGGGGAAGAGAGAGATCATGGTTTTTTTAGACTGGATAGGGAACAGACAACAAGGTGGTTTTTTGGCTTGTGGGAGAGAAGAGTGTTTTTTACTCTGACAAGGTTACTTGTTATATACTAGGCATTTAATACTTAAATCTGGTGCTTCGGTTTCTAAGTGTTTTCTAAGTGGCTACATTGCTTGTGAAATTGGGACAGGGATTCAATCTCACAGACATGCTGCTGTGATCTCATAAATTGCCACCTATCAACTAAGTTGTGGTATCTGTACAATTGTTTGCTCATAGCCTCTCAAAATTTGAGGTAAGGCAACTTGCTTTAGCTCTCTATGAACTAAATCAAACTACCTTGTACTTGTCATGGGCTAACAGTTCTTACCAGGAAAATGGCCCTGGCTCATCTGGCATGTGGTAACTGCAGTCATTTCATCGAATGCCTCTCCTAGCTCTTAAGTTACTTGTAGCTAAATTTATGACACCTAACTTAAGGCTTTCACTCTAGTCTATGAAAAGAGGTTGGTATCTCTCAGGGCAATTCCTTTCACCTTAAGATGGTGTGAACTCGCTTCGTGGAGGTCCTGATTGCCCTTCATTGACTGTCGGAGGCACCAACACGCTGTCTGAGGCCAGATTAATTTTGCTTTTGAGGATTTCCTGTGTTGTCTTTAAGTGTTTGTTTACAAACCACTGAGCACAACTGGAATGCTTTCCTGGTGTGGAAAAAAAACAATTTCTTATACTGACAGAGGGTAAGAGTGCTCTGTGCAATGTGTTCAAAAGTGCACTCAGGCCCTAGACAGGGATATGTCTTATATTTCTCTAATTGTCTAACCACAACGGCTGTTCAAGAGCAACAGCTTTAGTGCTCTTTTTGAAGGAGATCTCAAACAGTATTCTACAACCAAAGTAATAAATTTGTAATAGAACAAAGGGGGTTATTTGTGGGAATGGGAGAACAGATTTGGAGAAACTGTAATGGGATTAGAAAATGGAAAGTTGACTTGCATTTCAAATGGAACTTCACCTGCATATTTCAAAAGTGCTGAGACACAAGCTTCATTAAGTATACATTTTCATTCTCCCAATCATATTACAAATGTTTCATTCACTCAACAGTTTGGATGATTTAAAATCTATAATAAATAAAGAGAGGCAATAAAACCCAAAGTTTGAGAAGGGAGTCGGAATAAGACCTAAGGGGAATACTTGATTAAGGACAAAAGAAGCAAGGTGTTTTGGAAACCAGAGCCCATGCTTAGGGTGGAGGAGTCAAGAGAGGATGGCTCTCTTAGAAAAATCAATTTGACATTCTTTGTGGTCATTAACATTCATTCTCTGGTGAAGCATATTTCATGTTTTGTTTAACAAAATGTGTATGTCCCCGGAGTGTGCTGACATTTAATGTTCTGTAAGTATCATAAACCTGAATTCTAACATCCTTCTACCGTGTAATGTCTTCCTTTGTGCTATGGTAATAATCAGTAATTTTGAACTGTATCTAGGTGAAACATTCTTGCCTGAGTTGGTTTTCGTATTGACTGTCAATTTTAGATAATTTGCATTTAATACATAGCATTGTTTAAACTCATGTAAGTTACTTTAAAAATTTACTACAGATACTAGAAAATCTGGAACAAGGCTTAGCTGAAGATGGAAGTATGACTAATATTACACAGGAGAACAGACAAGGTAGGTATTCTTTAAACATTTTTTCACAGGCAGTATGGTTTTATCACTTGCCCAAGTATGCCAGAAGTTTTCACAAGACTGCCCCAGAGTTGTTAAAACAGTATTTTTGTAATCTCATAGTCTACTCAGCCTCTGAAATGATACACCTTATACTTTTATTTGCTGGAATTAATTTCACAGTTTTGCCCTTGATCAAACTGTTGCACTAAATCAGTTTTTTTTTCCTACTGAGAAGAAACAAAGAACATGACTACCATCCTTTAGTGATGCATCTAGAAGTGTATTGCTGTCACAGCTTAGATGAATGTTTCATGTTCAGCATTGGCTCATTGGTTCCTCTCAGTCTTCCCACCTAAAATTTAGTGATTTTTTTTTAAGATTGAACTGCTATCAGACAAGGGCTGCATTGGCCTAGGATGTTACTATATTCTAATAGTCTAATTCTCACTGCAACTGTGTGATACATAGAATCCTGAAATACCTAAGTCACTTTTTAAAATGAGTTTCAGAATATACTCATCTAAATAATTTTATATGGAATTATGTTGTTTGTTTTTTTTCCTGTTCCTTCTATCTGAGTTTTTAACTTCAATAGTGTGGGATAAATTACTGTATAAAGGTCATCTAGATAAATTAGTTGTCCAAGTATTTTTTAATGGAATTTATACTAATCAGATCATTTGAGTGCGCTTAAAAATTGAATATGAAATGACATTTTAAGCATTGTTATGAAATAGATGAACCACTTATGGTGCCCAGCAATATGGAAGTTAAAAACATAATACCAAGAAAACAAGAACCTTTCTGCTTTAGCCAACAGCCTAAGGAAATCTTACCAACTTCTTTCCATGCTAGCATTTACCTCTGGAGGGTATGGGAAGTAAAGGTCTTCCTCTGAGATGTGAAAAGGCTGGGTACAGCTCTTGGGTACTCAGCAGAGTGACATATTATAAACAGGTCACTAAAATGATGCCTACATGGAGTGGTGCAGACCTGGTCTGAACTCTTCTGCCTGGTCTTCAAGTTGGTTGGACATGGAGCAGCTTTAATGTGTCAATGTACTTCACTTAATACACCATCTAGATATGCCCTAAAAAATGTATGCAAGTATGAGCAGTGTATATCATAGAGGCATTTGCAGATATATTCAAATGAATATACATATTCTTCTCAAAATGGGTTAGGAAAAAGCAGAAAGATAATCTGATATTCCAAATTCATGCACAGCATTTCAGTTTCTGGTTTTCTCTCTTTATAGCTGTTGTTCATCTTGCCTCTGTTCCCTTACCTCCTTTTCCCTGTTGTTCCCTTTCTACCCTCATTTTTTGTACTAATTTTCCCCATATTTTTTTCTGCTTTTTTTTTTCTTTGTCTTGTAAAACAAGAGTCTGATTCTCTTTTAGGGGACAAGGACTTTTTTTTTTTCCTAGCTGTGTCATCATCCTGTGGCCAGCAGTCTTTCTCTGATGTGAGTTTCAGGCTCCTCGTTTTTCCTCACTGCTGCTGCATCAGAGCTGAAATGAGCTCAGAAGGATGTGGTTGGAAAAGCAGCAGCCAGAATTTGCCAGAGGACAAGGCTGCTGAAGCAGTCCCCTTTGCAAGGAGTGTTGGGTGACTGCTGTTGTTTGTGGAGGTCAGCTGGGTCTGCTCCCTGTCTGTTTCTGATAATGCTGGTTTTTTGATGTTTTGTTTTGTTTTCATGTGAGATCTCGCTGAAGCAAAACTTATTAACTTTATTTGAAGACAGACATAATTCATTATGGAGATTATGCCTAGTAAGTAATTTCCTTATTGCTGGTGTAAGAAGGTGCCACGCAAGTCAACTCATCATGTACATCTCCTCTAATCTGAAACAGAGCACCTCACCTGCCAGTTTTTCAACAGGAGAAGAATTCTAGCATCACTTACCTGGCAATGCATTCTAGAAGATGCCAATTCTGCAATTTAGTGCACAGTGTTTGTATTAAAATGGCTGGCAGTATGGAGTACAGTCCTTGACAAATAGCAAAACTGAATGTTTAGAATGCGAGCAAGTGGTTTTCAGGCATTTTTCAGGCATCACATAATGATCTGGTGTTGGGTTTTCAATTTTGTTTACGGCTTTGCAGGTTTTCTTTAACCCCTTTCTGCCAGCACTAAGAAGCCTCATCCACAGGGCTACCCAATTTCAAGGTCAGAGCCAGTTCCTGTTTAGTTATAGCACTGACTGAAGACATCTGGTGTGTCTGCTTTGCAATCCTGTTTAAGTATTGTGGCTGGTGCTCCTGGATTGTGAGCAGGAAACCTAGATGTCTCCACTGCAGAAATCAGCGTCTCATTTGTTGTTACCTAAGTCCTTGGTAAGATCCTGAAAAATTGAACATGGTTACCAAACTAGGGGGACATGCAAACAGGGAGATAAGCACAAGTGAAATAATAAAGGAGAGTTAAGAAGAGATTTATTTAATTATGTCCAGGTTTTACAGACACCCCCAAGGAAAGAAAAAATGTAGCATACAATAATTGCTCAGTGTTTACAGCAGCCTCTCCATTAACAGCACTAGCAATGTGTGGTCAAGGGAGAATTCCTAAAACAAAAGCTAGCATTAATGAACAATTTTAAGGTACAGTGAATGACATACTGGATTCAGTCTTGGTGCCCCTTCTTTTGACAAAGGTAGTTTGGAAATGCTGACATTGATTTTTTGTTGTTGTGGGTGGGGAGTGGTGAAGGTGTTTTTAGGAAGTGAAGGGGAGTAGACATTTCACCAGACTCTGTTCTTATTTGTAATGGCATTTATGTGTGTTAAAAAAAAATTATCTGTGCGACCTGCCATGCTTTTCATCATAGCATACATTATGGATACAAATGAGTGGTCTCAGTTATCACAGTCTCATTGAAATAGCCTCTTCGCCCTTTCCTCTCCCCTCCTTCTCAAATCATTACAGTGACCTTGACAGCTGATTGACTGAGACCTATTTATTTTCCAAATGTACTGAATTAATACTCCTAACATTTATTTTGGAGGATTAGAGGAATGATTCTAGCATTGATCTAGGGAAATGGATTGAGAAAAATAAGGATCTATGTGAACTATTCTCTTAAAACATCAGGAGTCTGTCTGCAAACCAAAAGAGAAAAAAAAAAAAAATCTGCTGCTGCAGCTTTTAATGCCTGCAAGCTCCAGGAGCATGGGGAAAGCAGACAGGCTTGGCAGATTTTTTCCAGCACAGCTATAAGCCAGAGGCAAGCAGAAATAGTCCCAGACTCAGACAGTTCTGACCCTGCACGTTTTGGCTCTGAAATGGCATTAGCTGTGTTTGATTTTTGAGTTTATCTCATTTAATCCTGTAGATTATATGTTTTTAAAATTGATACTCATTATCACTCTAATCTTTTTTATGCATCTTTTGTTCTTATATTGGAAAATATGTGGCTGCTTCTTCTGGTGTTTAATATTTGGCCTGAGCTCAAAGCTGAGCGGCTGTCTGTTGCTCTGCGTTGTTACAGCGTGTATGGTCCCCAGAACTGCTTGAGTAATTCCCTTGGAGAGATGCAGGATTTTCTGTCTGATGGTGCAGTGTAGCAGAGAATTAAAAATTCTCGGCTAAAACCCAGTGGTGTTAACGAGGTGGATCTTTCAAAATCGTAATTCATAGGACCAATAATTGATGGCAAGAAAGAACCTCTAATTTATTTGTGCAAATTCACAAGCTGCTCTTATTTTGCAGCCTCTGTTCAGCTGTGGAGGTCACGTCTGGGCCGGGTGATGTACTCCATGGCAAACTGTCTGCTAATGATGAAGGTACGTGGGTGGCAGCAACTGCAGAGGTACCGTATATTCCGGAATAGAATGTCAGAGAAAGTGCAGGAGAATTACTGGTGCATAGATAAGGCTACCTGACTGTACTCGGAGGTTTTGCATAGTGAAGAATTAATTAGACTTAATAATGCCTTATTTAATAGATAACCATTTGAAGTAATGTTCTTTGGGAACATATCTGCACTTATTTCTCCCCAAATCATCCCGGAGAACGTGCAGTAACAATACCGAATTTACATTTTTAAATTGAATTTTTCTAACACTTAACTAAATGCTGTAATTAAAAGCAATTATGTGCTCTGTCTTTTTCAAACTGTGCACTAAGAATGTTGCTCTGTGTATGCACATTATGAATACTATAGGCTTGGTATATGATGAAGATCCAGAACATCTAAATACATCCTTCCTATCTCAATTGTAAGATAGCTTCTTTCAGGTTTAAATCCGCACTAATGGGTGGGGAAAAGAGAAAGGAATAAAAGGAAAACCTAACTACCACTGTTTTGTTGTTTCTCTCTTGTTTCCCCCTTATTCCTTAAGCACTTTTTGCTGCATTTGGTGGAACACTGGCTTCTCTTTGTGATCAGGAAACTTGAGAAATATGATAATTCCTGCCATTCACCTCATAGTCAGGGAAATAGGGATATTGCCATTCTAGGCATGCAACAAACTGCTGTTATGCTGAGTTTAACTGTGCTTCACAAATCAATTAACAGCAACAGGCTCAGAGCAATTCTGTCAGCACTATAACCTTCACAGGCCGAGCTCCTTGCTCCCTGCTAGTTGGTTGTCCAAGGTCATGTCAAACCTGACGTTTACTAAGCTGCTTCCCAGGCTGGGCCTCGTTGATGCTCTGTTCATAATATTGTAGTAACTCAGAAAGCATGCATCACATACAGTTATCCAAATACTGCTTTATATAAAACAGAATGCCCTATTTATGTGAATTAGGGAAAATAGAAAATTCTGTTCATAATTATGTTGTGATCAGAACAATTCTATCCTGAATAGTAATAATTGTCCATTAAACCATGAAGTATTTTTAAGAATTAATAAGCACTTGTTTTGAAGTAGGTACTTGACATAGGTTCAGTTCTTAAGGAACTTGCTTTTTCAAAAAACAAGTGGAGAGAAGCACAACATATTTGTGAATACTAGTTATCAACTTTTTGGAAATGATATCTCAGAAATACTGCAGCTCAGATGCTTCTTAAGATCAGTTTTATTTAGGGCCTCACTGCTGTTAATTTAGAAATTTACACTTCCACAGTAACTTCCAGACTACCCGCAACTGCATGTTAATGCACAAGTGCTCCCATTTGAAACTTGAATTTAGCACATAGGCTGTGGAGCAGTTGGGAATCTCACAAGTTTCAGAAATATTCCTATATGGAGTAGTAGAGAGCTGGGGTTGTTCAGCCTGGAGAAGAGAAGGTTCCAGAAAGACCTTACAGCAGCCTTCCAGTACCTAAAGGTGGGCCTACAGGAAAGCTGGGGAGGCACTCTTTGTCAGGGGGTGTAGTGATAAGACAAGAAGTCATGGCTTTAAACTAAAAGAGGTGAGATAAGGAAGAAATTCTTCACTCAGAGGGGGTGAGGCACTGGCACAGGTTGCCCAGAGAAGCTGTGGATGCCCCATCCCTGGAGGTGTTCAAGGCCAGGCTGGATGGGGCTTTGGGCAACCTGATCTAGTGGGAGGTGTCCCTGCCGATGGCAGGGGTATTGGAACCAGGTGATCTTTAAAGTCTCTTCCAACCCAAACCATTCCATGATTCTGTGATATTCAAACACAGTCTTATTACAGTTAAAATCAGAGTAGTGCATCAAGTTAATTTATTCTGCTTATGTGACAAATCCTTGCTGAAAGAATTATATTGGTTATTTATAAATGTACTAATTTTAAGACCACTGTAACATACAGAAAACTGTAATCATCTTCTCCACCTTCTAGAGTATTCCGATTTCTTCAAATAATTTTAACACACTTCTGTTAATTCTCTCATGAACAATTATATTAATTGAACAACATTCCACATCTACAGTTGTTTTTGCTGTTGTGTAAAACACTTTAAAAACTAAATGTTTTATTCAAGTGTTTCAAGTATATATAATAATTTGAAAAAAAATATCATTCCCCAAGTCAGTGTCATGCATTGCCATCTAGTGTACATTTAAAATACTGCAGTGTGGTCATATTTGGTCCCCAAGTACTATTCAGTAAATTGAATAGCTTGTGCTATTAGTAGATTAATATTTTTTTTTTTGTTAAGTTAAAACAATTCAACAATGGTATAAAGCAAAAGCTGACGATATTATTCTTGTTAACCTGTTTCTTTGCCCAACAAACTTCAGTAGTATTTAGGGAATAGTCTTGTCAAAATTGACTCTTCAAAATAAAAAAAAAATACTTAGAACATATGTTGGACCTATGTCTCTTTAAATCTAATTCAGCTGTACTCAAATTCAGTTTGGTTTATTTCTTGTCATCTCTCTTCTCTGTTACCTATCTGACCTAAGGAATTCTGTTCATGATTTTTGTCTTTTTAAATACATTATATGGCCTCTTTAGTTTCACAGCTGAACATCTCATTAAATTATTGAGGTGGAGGAGTAGATTGTTTTGAAGGTAGCGAATGAGGTGTCAATAAGTGCTTTAACCAGACTTGCACAAGAAACCAATTAGTCATAAGTCTCCTTTATCCTGGGACCGTTTCTTTTACTGAATTCTGCCTGCTACAGTTCAGTAGCAGTTTAAGGCAGTCTTACTGCTATATATTTCTATTCATCACCTTTCCCTTGGACAACCTTTCTTAAACATATTCTTGCTCTTCTCCATACACCACTATTGGACTTTAAGTGACAGAAACAAAGACATGGTGAATCTCGGTCACAGCAACTGAATCAGCTTTTACATTTTCATGTGAACGAGGGGCAACTTAAGGGAGGAGGTAGAAATACAGCAGGAAGGGAAGGGAAGACCACTTAACATGCATCGCTACAGACTTTCATTTATAAGAACCGTGGGCTTAAGTCACTGTGAAACTGTACCCTGAATATAGCAGCATGAGAGAACATTCATTTAAAATGCAACTGATGATGTGCATTGCTTCATTTCAACAATATAATTGCAAAATGTCTGTCATTTTACTAAATCACCATGGAAGTGTCTTAAGAACTTTTTAAAGTTCTTTTCATCTGAGCTAAAATTGCTTTTGACATTATCTTACAAGACTTTTAGCTCTCTGAGGAATAAATACTTAAGTACTTTCCATATATATTATAAATGCACTCTAATTAAGAGCATATTTTGCATTTTGTAAGATTTTTTTGTCAGTGTTGTTTTAGCTTTTGTAGAGCTTGCCCTTAGTAAAAAACAAAAGCATTAGAATTGTTTTTCATTTGGGTCTAAATACAATTAAAACTACACTTGAAGAAGGAGCTAGCACCTTGTGCTAATGGTGCAAAGGACTGATGCATAAGGACTTTGGTTGCATAAGGAGAAAGACTGCATGAATCATGTCTTTTGCCTAACTGTGCTGCAGTACGACACTCTGGATTCATAATGCTGTGAATCTCTGCTTTCATAACCCTTCTTCAAATGCACTAGGTAGAGAGGAAGGGCGAGTTATCCATCCTCTTCTCCCAAGTTACGGCCTTCATGAGCTATACTGTTTGTAATAACTAAAGCTGATTTGTAATCTGTGGTTTCTGAACCTAATATTAGCATTCTACACATCATGATCATTTATGTTTATTTCTAAATATCTCATAACTGATTTTTAAGTACTTAAAGTGAGGAGGAAAAAACACAAATGTGTAATGCAGTAACCATTAAAGGAAATACAGTTACACTGCAGTGCATCAGGGGAAAATAAACCCCACTTGCCATTTTTGTGCAGGTAGATCCAGTGGCTTAATACAACATTTTTTTGGATGATTATATCTAATGTTAGCTCTGAATTTTTTCGTAATTAAAGAAATACTGAATTATTAAACAATACCAATTCTCATTTGTATCCTGAATTGTGTAACTGTCATTCTTCTTTTGGGATTTCTTATGAAGGTGTGGAAAATCTGAAGGGTCACAATTTGTAGAAGTTAAAGACTGTGATAATATATCAACAGTACCTTTAAGTCTTAAGATCACAAGCTGACTGGTTTTATTTTGGTTTTACTGCCAGTACTTAATATTTCTTACTCATCCCAACCAAAACTTGTATTAAACAAGATTCCACTCTTCTGAGAGGGTTTCTCATTTATCATTCTCACAGACAATTGTTCTTTTACCATGTCCCAGTAGCAAAGCAGGGAATTAAAATCTGGTCTTCAGTAGATAAGACTAAATATCATGTACTTTACAATATGCTCCTTCAGAAGGAATTGTCAAATAAGGTGCTTTTGTAACATACAATGGGTGGCATATTTCTGTGTCACCTGGCAGTATACAGGATACCCCAGAAATCTACTACTGCTTCTGTGATAAATAAGTGGGGGGGAGTATACACATATAAAACCTACCGCATGCAGTAAGTTTCATGTGCATGTACTGAAGCAATTACAAGATGAATCAGAATCACAGAATCGTTTAGGTTGGAAGAGACTTCCAAGATCACCTAGTCCAACTTCTGACCTAACACTAACCAGTCCTTCACTAAACGATATGAAATTGTATTTAGAAGCAAGTCTGGATGCTCTCATAACGCTTTACTGTTTCATGCTGGGCTCAGCCTTGCCTGTGCTCAGGTGTGGTTTTAGACCTACGTGACTTTATCTCTTGTCATCTCCTAGAAGAAATGGGCCCCATTCCTGTGACAGGCACTGCAGGGCATGGGGTAAATACACACAGGTGCTGTGTGAGGTACCATCACATAGAAACAAAGTGCAATATGTTTCCTGATCCACAAATACAGTGCATAGGCTCTTAGTGCCTCACCTCTACTCTCACATTTTAGGAGGTGTGAACCTTTACATACTCCTAGTTATAATACACATATAATGCACATAATACATAATACAATGCTTGATAGGGAATGCAAAAGGGGAAGAAGGTTTGTTTGCCTGACTAGGCCAAGCCTGGCCCTGCAGTGCAGACCTCCAAGATGTTATTTGTCTGCTTGTTCCTACCAAGGTTGGCTCGTTACCTATGCTAGGCAGCCTGTGATGTTATAATTGGGCAAACAGTGCCCCCTCGTGCAGCCTATGCTGGCCAAGACTTTCCTTCAGTCAGTTCATACTGAGATGACAGAAGCACTTTTCTTTCAACTTAACCATAAGGTCTCCAGGGAATTGTGTGGGGGATGTGAGTGCAACAGCCCTGTCCCTCACAGTTCTGCTGCACGCCTTTGTCACATGGACTAAGCTGGAGTGTACGTGAGAGTGACCACCAGGAAAGGGACTGCTTTAGACTACAGAATAGAAGACATTGAGCACAAAAGCTAGAATTTGATGTAATAAAATTATTTGTCCAGTAAGTACATTGTTATTCACAAAGGGATAAAACTCAAAGTCACAGACAATCTTTTGTTTATTTATAAATGATACTCTTGCAAGGATTAATAGCTAATAAATTAAATAAATAACTAAATAAATATAGTGTGGCTGGGCAACCAGTTCAGAGGAGCCTTGTTCCATGAATTTTATGCAATACCTAACACTGTTGGACTTCATGATCAAACAAGTCCTGTAGCAAGAGCTGTTACAGTGAAAATTGAGTTTGTCCTGTCATAAATTCATGAGGAATTTTGGTAGTATAAATTACATAGTGTTTGAGTTGTGAATGCTAAATGAATCGGAATTTAAACAAATATATTGTTGCCCGTATGGCCTGTTGTCTTTGCTCTGAACTCTTGCCATTACCACTAATGAACATGGACATGGCATGGCATACTAGAGTTGGAATACTTCATATGCTATATGCTAGATGTTCAAATTTAATAGTTACATGTGTAATATACAAGTTGCTTGCAAACGAAGGGTCCTGCAAAGTGCTCCTGGGGTTGTTTAAGCCAGTCTCTATTATCATAGGCTATGTAATTGCTCTCATATGTAGCTAAGACTCTAAAGACTTCTCATGTTTTTTGTGTATATGAAAAAATCAGTATGTTCCAAAGAGTGACCTGATGCCTGGGACAAATAGGGCTCAGTCACTTTAAATACAATCTCAGAAAAAGAAATACATTATACCTGGGGCATGCGGCCTCCTCAGACTAAGGAGGAGATGAGGAATAAGTACATTTAGCAGTAGCTGGGATCACATCAGCAATGAGTTAAATAAGCACTGTAACAAAAAAAAAAAAAAAAAAAAAAAAGGCATGGTACAGAGTATCCCGAGATGTCTGTGCCATTTTAAAAGATTGTTCTTTGATATATTTGCTTCTGAACACCTACCACAAGTTCTTGTATGAAGGTGAAGGGCAAAACTGCCAGGAAGCACCAGGTCAGTACAGCACATAGCCTTCTGTCTCTGCAAATGCCTGTTTTTTATAAACAAATGCATATTTTCCCTGCCTCTGCTCTGAATTGATCAAAGAAGCTGTAGCTGAGACTGGTGCAACCTTGTGCCCTGTGGATGTACCCACTACATGTGTTTCCCTTGGCCACTAGTTTTTCATCTGAAAACATGGAAGACATTTTAGTTTCCGTAACATTACTTTGTGTTTTTCACAAGTTAAAAGCATGTGCACAAACAGTTCCCAAAGCTTCTCAACACAACTATGTAATCATACATATACTTTAAACATGTGACACTTCTCATGTACTTCTCATGTGACACCTGAGTCACATGCAAGGCTTTTGACTCTCATCCTAAATCATAATCCATGCGGGAGAGTAAATGTGGGTTTTTTTGAATGAAATGAAAGAACGAAGTAAAGAGATTCATTCTCCTGGCATTGAGCTACAAATAGAACATGATCCAGTTGCAAAATAAATAAAGGAAGGTCCCTGTTTTAAGCAGTTCCAGTATAACTGATAATAGCCTACAGTGATAGGCAGAAATTCTGTCCCATTCACAAGTTGCAATTATTTTGATTCTGTTTACATATATCTTTAAAAAGAAGGCTACATAAAGGCCTGAGCTTAAGTATCTGGTGCTGGGCTTAAGTATCTGGTTGTGTGCTTTTCACCCCTCAGGACTATGTGCTTGCTGTAGATGCTTATCACTCTGTCATCAAATATTACCCACAGCAAGAGCCTCAGCTGCTGAGCGGAATTGGAAGGATTTTCCTTCAGGTATGTATTTGGTTCTAAATATGCTAGGTAATGTTGCTATTGACAGCTATATAGTGAATAATTGTTGCATTTAGAACGAGAGCTAAAACTGTATCAAATTGTAGAGGCAGTGGACAAAACTAAAAAACTTTCACCGTGAGATATTAGATAATGCTAGGAAATACGAAGCACTAATATTAAAATTACATGTGTATATATTAGTGAATAAAAAAGGTGCTATAGAAAATTATGCTAATCATTTAATCAAAAAGCAACATTGTACGCTTACTGAAAGTGAAGAGACCCAGATCTGATGTACAGCCAGCCTTTAGCTGTTTCCTTACTATAAATGGGAAATGGGGATGAGAGAAATGGAGAATTCAGAGGCTACCACAAAGAAATGTTAAGAAGCACTCTAATTCTGCCAGCAATCACCTGACCTCTGAAACAGAAATTCACATGTGATAAAGAAACAGTGAGTGCATTTTAGTCTCTAGTATTTATTGTGTGTTTCTAATAGACTCTGTTTGCTGGCTGACCTGTCCAAAATTGCCATTTAAATAACACATTAGAGAATTTCAAAAGTGGAAAGCTGTCTGACCTTACCCTCTACAATATTGACCAAAATAAAAAAAAAAAATTAAAGGTAAAAGTGGTAAATAAATCCTAGGAGCACTTCAGAAAAATAACATGTTCCCAGACAAACAGCACAGTGTTTTGCAGGCTCCTGTTAGAAAAGAGGAGTTATACTATTCTCCCTGACCACTATGGATAGAACAAAAGGTGGCATAAAAAGTGCAGCAGGGTAGAGTGTGTTTTCTAATAGTAAGGGTATTTAAGAGTTCTGGAATGAGTTTTCCAGGGAGGTTGTGTAATATACACCATTTGAGAGCTCTAAGGGGACTTCCACACATTTGTCACAAACATCTTCAGTAATGCTAGTCCTGGTTTTGAACAAAAAGTTGATTTCATGAAGGTCCCCACCTGAAGGCTGCCTGGTTTGCATGGTTTTATGCTCCTGAAATAGTTTAGTTTCCTTCCTTTTGATAGATTTATTTTACCCAGTAGTGAGTTTTCTTCTCCTTCCGTCTCTCAAGCTTAAAATTAGACACTGTACCAGGAAGCCTCACCAAAAATATGAGCGCATCCTCCTATGAAACATAAATTGCTAGCTTGTTTACCAAAGGGACCTTCTTCAGAGAAAATATTTTTCTTTTCTCAGATAGCAATGTATGTGACATGCACTTAGGTGAAATACCTGTTTCCTTCTAGGAATCCCCTTTCTGTCCCCCTTCCAATAAAACTTCTTTGTCCTTAAGCCAGCTTTCACATCCCTTTCCTTCAGCCTGCGTGATTCACTAGCCAGTAGTTTTCAATCTGCAAGTGGACTGTCTCCCCACAGCGACCCATTGTGTTGGGGCTGTTTTCTGACACATTTTGGTCTGATGTGTTCAAGTTGTCTGTGATCTCTGGCTTTGACCCAGAAACACCTTGTGTATTGACTAAGCACAGGTCCTACGCTAGTACCAGGCTATTGTGTTCCCGTTTTCATGCTTATTGACAGCTTCTGCTTGTGAGCAGTGAGCACCTGTCTTAATTTTCCGTGGACTAACACCGAATCATAGAATCACAGAATCGTCTAGGTTGGAAGAGACCTTCAAGATCACCTAGTCCAACTTCTGACCTAACAGTAACCAGTCCTTCTCTAAACCATATCACTAAGCTCTACATCTAAACGTCTTTTAAAGACCTCCAGGGATGGTGACTCCACCACCTCCCTGGGCAGCCTGTTCCAATGTCTAACAACCCTTTCAGTAAAGAAGTTCTTCCTAATATCCAACCTAAACCTCCCCTGGCACAACTTTAGCCCATTTCTCCTTGTACTGTCACCAGGCACGTGGGAGAACAGACCAACCCCCACCTCACTACAGCCTTCTTTAATGTACCTGTAGAGAGCAATAAGGTCGCCCCTGAGCCTCCTCTTCTCCAGGCTGAACAAGCCCAGCTCCCTCAGCCGCTCCTCGTAGGACTTGTTCTCCAGGCCCCTCTCCAGCTTCGTCGCCCTTCTCTGGACCCGCTCAAGCACCTCAATGTCCTTCTTGTAGCGAGGGGCCCAAAACTGAACACAGTACTCGAGGTGCAGCCTCACCAGAGCCAAGTATAGGGGGACAATCACTTCCCTACACCTGCTGGCCACACTGCTTCTTATGCAAGCCAGGATGCTGTTGGCCTTCTTGGCCGCCTGAGCACACTGCTGGCTCATATTCAGCCGACTATCCACCAATACTCCCAGGTCCTTCTCTGCCTGGCAGCTTTCCAACCACTCATCTCCCAGTCTGCTTGGGGTTATTGCGCCCCAGGTGGAGGACTCGGCACTTGGCCTTATTGAACTTCATGCAGTTGACCTCAGCCCATCGGTGCAGCCTATCCAGATCCTCCTGCAGAGCCTTCCTACCCTCGAGCAGATCGACACACGCACCTAACTTGGTGTCATCTGCAAACTTACTGAGGGTGCCCTCGATCCCCTCATCCAGATCATCGATGAAGATATTAAAGAGGACCGGCCCCAGCAATGAGTCCTGGGGAATGCCACTAGTAACCGGTCTCCAACTGGATTTGATTCCATTCACCATGACTCTTTGGGCCTGGATATCCAGCCAGTTTTTAACCCAATGAAGCATATGCCAGTCCAAGCCATGAGCAGCCAGTTTCTTGAGGAGAATGCTGTGGGAAATTGAAATGTTGTGGGAAAAGGAGTGATGACACTCGGCACTTGCAGGGCAAGCAGGTGATCAGACCCAGTCAGCATGGGTTTATGAAAGGCAGGTGCTGCTGGAAGTAAGTCTGACCTCTCATTTTCGGCTAATTTTACAAACTCTGGAGCGAATTACAACAAAAGAGCCAAATGAGGAGGTGTGGCACCACTACTCTACAGTACATGAGTGCTCCACAAACACAGCTGAAAATCACTGCCCTAGATAAAACTGTACATGGTGTTGGTGTTCTTTTTTGTAATCTTAGTGTGGCTCTTCAGATACCTTGTTTGATAACAGACGTTACCCAGTTGTCTTGGTACCAAACAATTAGATAATGGACTTCAACATGTTTTCATGTTCTTATCCTTTGTAGAAGATGTAATCAGCCTGGATTTCTTTTCTTCTTATTGTGGTAACTTTCTCACAATTTTGCTGTCTAGATTGGAGACATAAAAACTGCAGAAAAGTACTTTCAAGATGTTGAAAAAGTGACTCACAAATTGGATGGACTACAGAGCCAGATTATGGTTTTAATGAACAGGTAGGTAATTTAATGGCTAAATGAAACTTTAAAATATAGTTTTTCAAAGTATACATAATGAGTATCAAACTACCCTTGACACAATTAAGTTCTCTTTCTGTCTTTTATATAACTACATCTGTTGTAAGGGAGACTGAATGGAATGTAGACCCATGAGATATGTAGTACTTGGTACAGTCCTATTATCCAGCATTGAAATTGTGATCCTTCAGTTGATTTTATGAAGCTTTTTCTCATTCTACCAGGCATTGTATGTTTTCAGTCTGCTTTTTGAATATACATTTGCATAAATAATGCTTAGGAGAGGAGAAGCTATTTGGGGCCCTTATCCCACAGTCAGATCTGCTAGGAAAGCTGCTGCCTCTTTAGTTTCAAAAAATGCTCAAAAACACAGCAGTAATTGAGTTTCATGATGGGGGGCTCAGTTTTGTAATGTTTAGCAATTGCCTAATACATTTAGAAAATACAATTCAAAAGTGTTCTGAAAATGATATAGCATGGCTAATTTCCTAAAGAGAAATAATTCCAGGAAGAGAGTATCTACATTTAAATTAATGAAAACACAGTGAAGACTCTTGCTTTGGTAGGCAGAATATATAATAGCCAAATGATCCAAGTTGTCATTCCATTTGTCTGTAAATCAGTGTCTCCTTGCTGGTTCAAGATTACACCGTGAAGAACAAATGTCAGAAACTCTCACATCTATAATAGGAAAAATAAAAAATGATGTCCATTCTTTTTAAAATATATTATCACCTTGGGTTTTCCAGGAGAACTCATTCATGTGTCACTTACTTTCTAGAGCATTCCTCCACCTTGGTCAGAATAATTTTGCAGAAGCTCATCGATTTTTCACAGAAATTTTAAGGATCGACTCATCAAATGCTGTGGTAAATCTCCAAATTGCTACATTTATAATGAACACCTAAATTATTCTTGTAATGCCTTCATACATGTATTTAATAAGTACCCAGAGTATGCTCAGAGCTTTATAGAAAAATTAGATGTGGCCTGTATGCCAAAGAGCTTTTAGTATATGTGAGGTTAAGATACAGACAAAGGTGGGAAGTGAAGAACTGGTAAATACTTAGACATGCATGAAGGCATTGCAAATCATTATGTTTATGGGACCTTTGCAAAAGTGCTTTTTTTTTTTTTTTTTTTGCATTCACTGTGTTTAGTATAGGCATGCTTGTCAGAAAAAGAAATAGCAGTTGCCAACATATGTAAAAGTAACATGATTTCACAGTGTTGAAGGAATATAATCATTTTTGAAATGACATTTTTAACATGGTGCACATCAGAGCCTTGGATTCCCATCATAAAAGGAGATCAAAGAAGAGCTGTTTGTTTATTTACTTCTGCTATTTGTACCTGTGGCAGCTTTCAGTGCATGGTCATATAGGAGCATCCCTGAGAACTCAGACAGCTTATCCCCAAAAGCCTGATCTGAGACGACTTAAAAATGGAGGGGACTGAGTTTAAGAAGCACATGAACTGCATCATTTTGCAGGCTGTAAAGTAGTATGTACTATAAACTCTGAGAAATCAATAAGGTTTCCTGAAGAGAGAGAGAAAGACTTTTTAAAAGGGTGTATTATTCCTTTATCTGCAGCTTTCAGATTCTGCAGCTAAACAAGTTATATGACTTTGTACTGGTGGAATCCTTTGTTAACTCATAAAACCTGTTGTTAGGAGAAGAAAATGCACTTGACTTGATACCTTAAGATGTATTAGACTGCCCTGTTTGCTGAACTTCCTTAAAGTAAATTGTAGATGCCTTTGTGATAGGTTAATTTCTTCCTGTTGCTTGTGTGGATTTTCTACACATAAGCCAGAGAGAAAAACACTGTAGAAGATACAGTGAAGTCATTTTTTTTTTAAAAAAAAAAGACAGTATTCAGAAGCTTATGTAGTTTTTGAAATCTGATTCATTTTCCCAATTAACTATCTAATGTTCTATACTATTTATATTACATTTTATACTCTTATCTTTTAGAGTTTGAGTTCTTACAAGTCAGGGCATCCTACTAGCACAGGATAACTCTTGAGAAAAGAAGAAAAGGTTAGGATTAGGTGACTGAGAATCTATTGTAGTTGCTTGTGCACACAAAATAGTAGTACATAGCACATAATAAATGATTAGACTTCCTTTTTACTTTCTCACTCATCACTTGTAAATATATATATATATACACATTTATTTATGATATATTTTTTCTCTAGGCTAATAACAATGCTGCTGTTTGTCTTCTTTATCTGGGAAAACTCAAGGATTCCCTTCGCCAGTTGGAAGGAATGGTTCAGCAGGACCCTAAGCACTACCTGCATGAGAGTGTTCTCTTCAACTTGACAACTATGTATGAACTGGAGTCATCTCGCAGTATGCAGAAGAAGCAGGCCCTTTTAGAGGCTGTAGCTATCAAAGAGGGTGATAGCTTTAATACTCAGTGTCTCAAGTTAGGATAGATCATTTCCAACTAATTTTCTCCTGCAAAGCCGATTTTAAAAGTTGTATATACTTCTTGGTAATGTGTAAATGTAAAATAAAATCTATCCAGTTATAAATAGTCAGTGGCATTCCTACAGAATCTGTGTTGTCTCTAACAGCCCTATCACTGTGAAGATTTTGTGCTGACCTCAAGCCAGCTTTATCCCTGCAAGTCTGTTCCTGTCTAGTTATTTCTCATTACAGTACGTATGTGCATATATATATACAAACAGTTACTCCAGTGCTTCCTTTTATAAGAAAAAATGCATTTGACCTTATTTGTCTTGATGACTGTTAGTGTTTTTCAGTAATTAGCGAGTAAATGATCTGAGATAATTTCATCAGCTAAGTTTACATCAGCTAAGTGTGTTATAGAAATTCTGAATGCACATTTATTCAGTTGCTTTTATTGTGTGTATCTTACTTCCCCCAATCAGAATACTGACTACTAGGCCTTTGTATGTCCACTGCTCTGAAATGAGGTTGCTAGAAAACCACCATACAAAGTCACAGAATGGTTGTTCTTAGAAGGGACCTCTGAAGATCGTCTGTGCAGCATCTCAGCTCAAGCAGGGCTACCCAGAAAAAGCTGCCCAGGACCATGTCCAGGTGGCTTTTGAAGACCTCCAGGTAAGGAGACTCCACAACACCCCTGGGCAACCTGTGCCAGTGCTCCATCACCCACACAGTGAAGAAGTGTTTCCTGATATTTAAACAGAACCTCTTTTGTTCCAATTTGTGCCTTTTGTCCTGGCATTGGCCACTACTGAACAGAGCCTGGCTCCATAGAACTTGTTCCTTTCTTGCAGTATATTGTACAATTTTATTTTTATTTTTTGTACATATTTTATTTATACATATTTTTATTTATTATTGTACAAATGTACATACAAATCAGTGGCTGAGTATGTACTAATCAACTGAAAGAAATTAAATGGTATTTCTGTGGCTTGGCCTCTAGGTTCCATAGCTGAGTCTGAATTAAACTTGTGCAGCACCTGGGTAGACTTGTCCTAAGATACCACTACTAACAAAAATTAAAGATTCAGCACCTCCCCTTTCAAGTGGGCTTAAGCACCATTTACCTATCTTTAGGAAGCATTAAAATACAGTGAAATGAAAAGTTATTTCTGCATTACTCTTTATTAGCTTTTACATTTAATTTAAATATTTTTATAATTTTAGATGAAGTTTAAGAGTAATTGGACAAATTCTTAGTTCAAGTTGTATAACTGAGTTGAAATCAGTGTCGTTTTCAGGATTTCACAACTCTTAATCTGATCCAATAGTTACTCGTTATAATTTTAGTGTTTTCTCCAACATAGGTCACTTTTTCTTGTGTGGGGGATTTCTTAGCAGATAGGGAGGGATCCTGGTACATAAACTTCCTCATATTTGAAGGTTTTGAGAGCACTGAATGAGTCCAGTTAAATAAATTTATAATGATACATAAATTAATAACATATAACAGAGATTCCCATGATTTTTGCTTAAGGTCAGCTGTCTCGTTCCATTGTTGTCTGATCTACTCACCTCTGCAACTCCAAAAGATGCTTTCAGGAAGCTTGATTTGTCTTTCCCAATTCTAAATGAAATTAGCTGGAGTCATCATCACCCAGCACACAGAAGCCATCCACCTCTACAGTCAAGGAAAAAAATGTTTTCTTTTTTGATTCAGCAGTCCCTTACACTCACTGCATGTGTAAATGACAACCTGTATCCAGATCAGCAGAGAACAAGAATTTACGGTCCTAGTCAGAGTCAAATAATCATTAAAACAGAAACACCATGAAAACATAATCCCCTGTTCTCTAAGTTTCTCTAATTTCTAATTCATACATATGACATTCATACATTTCAGTATGTTTGCTGTGTTCTCATTAGCAGAAGCTTTTACTCGGATAAAAACATCAGTAGAGGAGACTTGGACTGGGTGACCTCCAAGCTCAGTGAGCCATTAAACAAGTGACATCCTGGTAGACTTGCAGAATAATTAAAATTTAAATGCAAAGGCATATCATCACTGCAGGATTTATGCAAATTGTTAAATGTTTATAAAAATGCAAGAAATGGTGTCAATGTCACTGGATGGCTTGGGCTTAACATATATAGAAGTGTTTGAATTTCCTGTGTTCAGACAACTACACATCTAAATGCTGCGTATGGTTTTTCCTTAGCATTAAAGCTAAGGAAAAAAAAATTGTCCTCAAAACATTAATTACACCAGGCAATCCTGTTAAATTCAATGAATTCAGCTGAATTTAATGAGGGTTCCTGGTGTAAATGAGGGCAGCACTCAGTTCTAAAACACAGCAGGCATGTGTCATCTGGCTAAGTGAGAAAAGCTGCAGAGAGTAGAGCCTGAATGAGATGATTGTTGTATTCGAGTCTTAAAGCTTAATGTGCCTTAACAGAAGTTTTGCATTTAAATTTCCTCTTTTATTAAAAAAAGAAGCAAATATGCTGTACTTCAGGCATTCAGATAATTACATTATGCACAGAGACCCTGAGCCTCAAAAGCACTTCAGCAGCTCTCTGCCATTCCTCATACCTAACTGCAGTTCAGGTGATGCTGGCGTCCTCCAAGCAGCTGCTTACTTTTATTTTCCTAGTGCCTCAGTTTTCAGAGTGGCCACATTAAGTATTCCCCCAAACACAGGTGCAGACGTGCCCAAGCACTCAGGCTCCACGGTGGACTTCAGCCAGTATACAGGGAAGGATGTGCGGTCCTCCACCTACCCCATCCTTCATGTCAGCGTGAGCACTCATGCGGTTCTACACAAGCTGGCTGAGCTCCTGACCTGGCTGAAAAACTGACCAAGGCAGCAAAAACCTTCTGCAGCTTGACGTTCATCCTGAGGGTAACAAAACGAGGATGTAACAGGAGTAACTACCCACCTGGATGAGCTGCAAAGTTTCATGCATTATCGTAGTTTCGTAGTTTAAGAAGTGGTAGGCAGACAATCCTTTTCTGAAGCCTTTGCTGCAGGTGTCTCCCAGATCAAATCAGAGGGGAATAAGTGGGCTGTGACCAGGTAAGTTATGTCTGTCTTACTGGTATGTCAGCTAATGTGCTTCATCAATCACGTGCACTGCAGTCCTCCAACAGATGTCTGCCAGGTACTCAGCACCCCATCTCCAGTCAGATTTAGCTGTAGTGCGAAGTTTGTATTCCTTCTCTGCTTCACCGTGCAATCAATCCAAGCAGTGTGCTGAAAACAAGCCTGAAACATAAAATACAGATAGAAATTTATTGCAAATAGGTGGAACCACAGCAGCCAGAGTCATCCTCTCAGGCTGCTCAGAGAGAAACCACCAAGATTGCTGCTGTCATGAGCAAAGGCCAAGGAAACTCTAGATGTTGGAACAAGGTGGTTCTGTCCCTAAGCTCACACCTATATGATCTCAAAGGACGAGGCCACCTTCCCTTTCTTCCCTGCTTTCTGCCCTCCTGATAGAACATTATAAAAATGGATTTTACCAATGAGGATCTTTACACAGTAGCCATGTGCTAAAATCATGAAGATTTTAGCACATGGACAGCAGTTTTGTAGTACTGAATGTAAAAAAGCACCGGCACTGACTTGAAGACAAGCTGCTGGAAAGCTGCTTTTCTGCTTATTTCTACAAATCAGCTTGGGAATCACAAATCTTCAGCAGGTGTGTGAGACAGTCACAGTCTTGGTGTTGGTGAGGAAAAAAGAGATTGGGGTGGGTGGGAGAATCCAGCTATTGCCTTATCCATGGTGCTCTGAATCAATCTGTCCTACCTACCTTTGGAAATATTTGCAGATATTTCTGTTATGTATGAGAGTGCTCGGCATTAAAAAGTCCATCTGAAAGCCAGCAACAGCCTGCAATTTACCCACAAAGAGAGGGGAAAAAAAAATGGGATGTTATTTAGCTGAGGCAGGGAGTGAAGGAGGGAGGAGGTTCCTAGCTGACTTTGAAAAATTGTCAAAACTGTCAGTGCTGAACCGAAAATACTGAAGTTAAAAGCTGTGGAATAGAATGACTTGAGCTGCTTTTAAAGCATCTATCATACGGCAGAGGGGCTGAGCAGGTGCTGGCACACCACACACCAGGGGCAGGCAACGGGACCGAGCCCCAGCCTGACAGCACCAGGGCTGCCTCCTGACCCCGGCATCACCACCAGCAGCTTCCCTCCCACTCACTAACAGCAGATTGGTGTTCAGTTGCCTGAACCATTGGTAAAACAGAGAAAAAATAAGCCCAGATCCAAATCCTCCAGGCTGGACTACCTGTGACCACAGGGAAAATTGGGATTTAGAGCGCAGAGTGGCTGCTGTCGCTGTGGCCACTAACTGTGGTTCACACAGAGCCACCACCCAAAACACAAGGAGCAGACTCTGTCTAATTTTCTACCAGTCGATGTGGCTCGCTGACAGGCACCACAGTTATTTATTGGTATCTTGACAAAAAGCACAAAAGATGATCAAAAGGCAGGGGACTTCTCAAATCAGTGGAGGTAACCCACAGAGAGCTACAGCAAAATACGTCCCCCTCCCTTTAGCTGCTGAATCTTTACCCAAGCATTTTAATTTTCAAAGTTTTGTCTCTTTGTCTTACCTGGGCATTAATACAGTTAACAGAAAAGGAGAGCTAGTGACTACATGGTATAAAATCGTAAGTTTTTCAAGCTGCAGGTAGAGCAGAGTACATTTTTGCAAACACACAAAATGTTTTGGGATTCAAGTTGTAAAGTCACAATGAATGCAGCAATTCAGATCAAATATGGCTCTTTGAGCCAGGAATATTTAATTGTAACACTAATTCATTCCCTGATGTGTTGGTGTTTGGTTTCAGGAAACAGAAGACACCTGGCAGTGACCCTGTTCTGGGGAGAGGGAAGGGAGTCTGAATTTCTGTCATTTCCACAGGACAAAATCCCAAAGAGATGATGTAATTTCTGAGTATAGCACAGGAAGGGTTCCCGGCTTCTGTCTGACCAAACCCCTAAATTTACCATTTGGCAACAAGGGACATTCTTCAAAGTGGCACTTAGCTGCCACTTCAGTCTTTATGTGCATTGGTCTCTGCCAGCTGATATTAAACGATTCCCTTTGTCATGAAACTGTCCCTTCCAATAAGTTTTTAGCTCAAGCTAAATCCTGGAGGCAGAAACCAGGCAGGAGAGCACCTGTTCTGCCAGCAGGACATTCAGACACAGTGCTCTGAAAGCACAAAGGCTTTGACTCATTGAGTTCAGCAGCCCAGACAGGCAGCTACAGGCCCCCAGCCACGGGGAAGCGGCATGACCCCTGCGCTCCACAGCCACGGCTGCTTCACCCCTTTCCCTCGGCATCTCCCTCAGCCAGATTTGGAGGATCTCATTTGTAGGCACCTGCACACAGCACACACAGGCACCTGAGGTGGCTGCTGACTGGCTGTGAAACGCCTTGGTGCTAAGGCAATCAGCTTCCCCGAGGGGATCCCCTGCCAAAGACACTTACCCAGGACAGCTAACAAAGGAGGGCAAGGTCACAGAGTTTGTCAGCCACAAACAGTTCACTTGGTCCATTAAAAAGCCCACTGACCATCCAGCATTTTGAGTCCACTTGCAGAAAACAAGGGCACTGCTCTCCCAGGACGGTCACGAGAAAGTGAGGTACACAGCACTTGGGAACAAGCTCCATTAATGTGAAAAATAATACACAGGTATTCAAAAAGCTACCTTCAAACCCTTCAATTCAGCACCATTTCTCCATTATCATCTTTTTTTTTTAAACTCTAATCCTGGAGAAGTTGAAATATTCCCCTTGTCTGAGTTAACGGTGCCAACGTGATATTGCTGAACCACTTACATAAATTTTAATATTACATCAATGCACTGAGGTTTTCCACTGGCTGCAGCAAAACAGACTCATGTTTTTGGACCAAAAAGTATCGATTTCACTTCTTGCTTTTAGATATGTGATAGAATCGTATGTTCTCTCTCCACTCCTTGGAGCTTTTCCTATTAATATTAACATTTTCTCTGTCCAGCTGTTTTCCCCCAGTGCAATCTCCCATGCAAGCTCTTCACCGAATATTTATACTGCCTCCAAATTGCTTTTTTTCCTGGCTGACAAAAATGCTTGTGGATAGTAATGCTTTCAACCCTTCAAGAACACCTATAGCACTAAAGGGCACGTATTTAAAAGCATTCACAGCAAGACCCTCGCAGTCACTGCCACCTCTCAGCAGCAGAATGCATTGTGCTATGAAAATGATGAATGATGCTCAGCGGTGTTATCGTGTGTTATTCTTGACAGCCCGGAGATGGGAGCTGTACCGAGGGTATATATTCCTCCGGAGAGGCAACAAAACAAGGTGGTTCAGTCCTGTTTCCGAGGTCACATTCTACATCAGCGAGATGCCGAAAGCAATTGCTGTGGGCAGCTTCTTTCCTGTATCTATCCCCTCATTGCTGCCTCCAAGCCGTAAATCTCCCACGAGCAGAGAACATCACCTGGGCTCCCTTCCTGGTGGCTCCCTCAGTCTGACCGGGGATGATAGTGCTGAGCACAGAGCTCCTCAGCTCCACAGCTTCCATTTCTCTTTTTGCACAAAGAGCAAAAGAAAGAGAATCAAAGCAGAGAGGCCCATGGGAGAAGGAGGAGGAATTAATAGATTTGTGTTGACTTCTAGTAAAAAAGAAAACAAAGGAAAAGATTAATTATATTGGATACCACAGACTGACAGCAGCACCAGGAAAAAGCAGTCATTTTCCTGCACATCCAGAAGTACCATTTTCTGTGGCATAGAAGTCAAATAAATAAAACTTGTTGCAGGTGGTAACTGTCACTTAATCCTGTAGCTGTACCTTGAAAAATCCCATAAATCTGTACTGAGACTGGGATGCCCCCGTGCATTTGGTGTTGCACAAGCTATTGCAGTGCTGCTGCCATGGACATGGCACACAAGTCCCCAGTCTGGTGGGGGCACAGCACAGCATCCGTGCAGGCTTACCTGAAGAACCTGACCACAGTTATACCCGATAGTTTGCTGGTAACTCTGATTTTCAGCCAGGCTTACAAACCACAGCACAAAAGCTAATGCAGGCTGAGCTAAGCTCTCTTCAGGCTCTCATTTCGCAAACGTGGGTTGTGCCTGCACCCTACTGCCACAGACTGAGTCCAGCACCTGCAGAATTTATGATCAGGTGTGTGCCTGCCTCAGCAGCGACCTTGCAATCCAATACTGGGAGACAGGAACTATATGCCCTTTTTTCTTGCTGTTTACACATTTTAAGATAAAAGCTGGTACAGCTTCACTTCAAAACCACAACTTTGTTTTCAGAGACACTTCTAGACCTAGCCATTATTGTAAGTAATGCTCCTGCAAGATAAAGAAAAGATTGCTTGCTAAAGAAGGGATGTTTAGCAGACTTGTACTTACAAACAGCGGGAAAGTTCAATTAATTTTCTCCTTTGTGCTACCTTATGAAAATTTACATAACCCCAAGTCTCATCTAGCTTGAGTCCTGTTTATATGAGCAACTGCAAGACAGGAGTTTGTACTGCATACGGCTGAAATTGGCACACAGGCTGCAGGCAGTGCAGAATCTGTGCTCTCATCATCCGCTGGGAGCTGAAGCACGCACCACAATCTGCACAGCTGACTCGCTGCAAGGAGCAAATTCATACCAAAATGTTTCTGTACCCACTGCTGAGGAGCAGCATGCCCAGAGTAACTGCAAGGCACTTACTGAAAACTGGGCCAGCACGTTTAAGTCCATGTATCTTCATTTCACAGCTAAAGAAACTGAGGCACGCACTTAATGCTTTGTCCAGTTACAGAACAGGTCAGCAGCAGAACAAGGAATAAAAGCTGGTTAACAATTACAGCAGTAACACCATTTCTCAACGTATCCTTAATGTCAGCAGCAGAAAAAAAAAAAATGGAAGAAAAAAAAAAAAGCAACCAGACTGAAGTCAAATTAATTTTATTAATAACTCATGGGAGCAAATTGCTACATTTTGCCAAGAGAAAACCAAAGCTTTACGTACCAGGCCTGAGCTAGGGAAGCTGCATACTAAAATGGCGATTATGCAAATTTATCTTGTGAACATTTTTAGACAAGAATGAAGTTGGGTTTATTTTCTTTAATTAAAACTAGAATCCTACATAGTTCATTAGCATGGATTCGGAGCAGAATGAATATTAATGTAGCCCACCTCTCCCAACTCTACCTGCCAGAAACATCAGGAAAAAAAAGGTTAGAAAATGGATTCCTGAGCTACTGTAAATGCAACTGGCTAATGTTACCAGAAGGCTGCCATCATTAGAGAGATAACAGAAATCTTTTTGGCCAGAAAAAGGCAAATGTTACAGACATCTTCAAAAAGGAGAGAAAGAGGATCTGGGGAACAAGAGGCTGGCCATCCTTATTTCTGCAAATTATGGAATAAGCCATTCCAGGCACACGAAATATAAGGAACTGGGAATAGTTGGTCAACACCAATTTACCAAAGGCACATTCTGCTTGACCATCCTAAGTGCCGTCTAGGAGGAAATAAATGGCTCTGTTGCAGAGGGGAAACAGTGGATGGCAGTTACCTTGCATACAGCAAGGCTTTCAACAGTTTCCCACAGTAGCGTTGTACTCAGACTGGGAATACGAGCTACAAAGTAGGTGAAAAACTTGTGGACCATCAGGCTAGGAATAGCCAGTTGTTCCTGTCTGACTAAGCTGGCTACAAGTGACATTCCTCAGTAGTCAGAGTCAGGGCAAATCATGGTTGATGTCATCACTAACAACTTGGACTGATGAAAGTCCAGTTTAGGACACTTGTTAGTCTAGCCTGGAGAATGGAAGACCTAATTGTATTTTGCCACTAGAGAAGGGAGTGCAGAGAACTCCAAGCCAGATTCTTCTCAGGGCAAGAGATAACAACCACTCGCGGTGTCAAGGGATTTGGACATGAAGAGAAATTGTGAGGCCACAAGAGCGGCTAAGCAATGGAGCAAGTACCTGGCCAGCCTGTAGAGTCTCCTGCACTGGAGGCTTTCAAAACTCAAGAGCCTGAGCAACCTGGTTTAATTTTGAAGTTGGCCCTGTACTTGAAAGGGGAACAGACTAAGTGGCCTCCAGATGACCTTTCAGCCTAAATTTGTCTATGATTTTGTGATTCCAGTGTATATGCAACCAGTAGTGTAGTCGGTTGAAAAATCACATTTATTCTGATTGGCTTCAAGGCTGCTCCACCTGTCAGGTCACAGACACCATTACTGTGCTTCTCCAGTCAAAAACTTCATATACTGTTTCCGAGCAGGAAAATCATCAGCTGGTCTGTTGTATGCTGTCCAGACTGGTTCTCCAACAAACAGCCTCATTGCCTTCACGTAATTCTGTCAAAGAACAAGAAGCCACAAGTAACGTAAGAGCTCCTTTCCATGGGATCTTAATTCCAAAGTTAATGGTTTCATTTGCACTTCTGCAGTGGTTTTTGAAACTGTTTCAAGATGGACTGAAAGCTTCACATGTTCCAGAATATTGTAGCATTATGCTGTTGTTTCTGCTGCCAGCTACTGCAGCAAGGGATTTTGCATTTATGCAGTGATCTCCTGTGTCACAACCAGTGCCTCCAGGCCAGGCAAACAGTACTTCTCCCTGTTTCAAAGAAACCAGATAAATCCTGTCTTATGCAGATCATTTTGCACTGGATCCACAATACTGAGCAGTACAGCATCTAATGCCTACTTGCTTAGTTAAACAACAAGCAGAAGACACAAGATCACTACACAGTGCCTGAGGAATATCACAAGCTTCAAAGTGAGGGCCGTAAGAGCTGAATGGGGAATACAGAAACTAGCCAAAAAATAAAAATCCATTATGTATGGAACGCGAAAAGTCTCCAGATTTCAAAAGAAAAAATAATAGCCCTTGCCACTAGCTAGCCAAAAGTATGCCAGGTGGGAAGGTGCAGCTGTGGCAGCAGAGAACGGAGTTTTACATCCTGCAGAAGCGCTCCAAACACTGAGTTATGGGGAACTCTCCTCTTCTCTACTACCAATTATTCTACAGGCTTAGGCCCTAACTATTTTGTAAACACTGTGAAGTGCTTATCCTGTACCTACATGCTCAGCAATGTCACGAACAAAGTTAGGTACCTAAAGAACTTAGCTGCAAAACCCAAAGGTCTAGGAGTACCTAAAGAATTTATGTGAGACTTTGAAGATTCCATTTCTGGACTGAAGTTCCTGAAGTGGACATAAATGTTTATGACTTTTTGCGGATTCAACCCATAACCCATTACATTCTGTGTATGTAATGAAAAAGCCTTAAAATAATGTTTGTAGCTGATTCATTGTGGATCTCAAAATGTAGACATGAGAAGCTGGGTTTTTCACTAAAGCATGTTTTTATTTTTTTCATAGATACTAACTGCTACCTGGGCAGCTGATTCAAAATTATACCACAGTCAGAACCCTGCCAGAGATGGGATCTTGCTATGCAGGAGACAATGACACACATTTCCCCTTTTTCTAGGGCTAATGCTGAGATTAAAAACACACATGTAGAAGTCCACAAGGGCAGGCACACAGCTCAGGACTCTCAATCTCACAGTCCTGTTGCCAAAAATACTCTCCAAAAGCAGGTCACCTCCTGTGAAGCAAGCGTTCAGTCTGGCATACGCCAGCTGCATGTAGTGGCTCTGGACCCTTAAATCATTCTTTCCCTGAAGGTGAATTTAGCGCTTATAAAGAATGCCACTGATCTAGACAGGTATGCTCTGTCTCTCCGTACAAAGACACCCAACAAGGTAACACAGAAGGATCCATCTCCATGCCACAAGTGGCAGTAGGGGCAATCTTGCTGCAGGCAGGGCCTGGCTATGACACCACTGTCACACAAAATACACTATGGGTATCACGTGGCAATGACTTGCAGTTACAGCCGATGAGATGAAGCTGGATTTGTGACCTGGAGATGAAAGGTTCAGATGCTGTGAATTATTTAGTATTTTTCATATTCCTACTTCATATTTAATATGCTTTGCTAATGAACTGCAAAGTCTCAGGGCATGCAGTTACTAATAAGATATACACTCACAGACATTTGTCATCAAAACTTACGGTAAACTATAGTAACATACATTCTCATCCAGCGTAAATCGGTGATATATGCCAGCAGGGAGGGTTATCATGTCTCCTTTCTCCATGGAAATTCGGATCCATTTGTCATCCTTGTCTCGAACATCAAAATAGCCAGATCCATCTAAGATGTAGCGAATTTCATCGTCTAGGTGTAAATGTTCTTCATAAAACGTTTTTATCTAGGGATAGCAGGTATCTTTTAAAACTACTGAACACAAAAGCACTGCTAAAAAACGTGGCTGAAACATTTGGCAAAGCAGACAAAGGCTTTCTAACTATGCAGTGATTTAACTGACAGATGAGACCAATAGGATTAAAACAGCCAATCCAATCAGCCAGAGACAGTCTCTGGATGCTTCTAAAAATGCTTTAAATGTTCTATACCAGATAACATCATCTGTTTAGTTCTGGATGCTGTTTAGCCATGCTAGAGCAGGTGGGCCTGAAACAGACCTCAGCCTTTACTGATTCAGCACAGCAAAATGAGCAAAAGTCCATGTTCCCAGTGAGTAAAGGCTTATCTTTGTATCGTTGAGCTCACACAGGACACTTGAGTTACAACCTAATTCACCTTGTAAAAAATTTAATGCCAGTGTAACACAATACACTTAAAACAAACCAGTATATGGACAAAAATTGAATGAAAATATGGAAATGCCACCAGGTTGTTGTATTCAGGCCAGAACAGCAGTCCAACACCCTGGGGCAGGGAGAATATTCCTTTTAGAAGGCTCATCTCAGAGCCTGGCACTGTTCGTATTCAGCTGCTTTGAAATAGCCATGCTGTTAGCCGCCCAAGTTAACAAATCTTCTTGTAAGGGGAATGTATCCCTCAAATTCCATGATATGTTCCTTCGAAAAGATGAATTTTGCAACAGCCATTAGGATGTTTTGGCCTTCAAATCTCATGAAGAGCTGGCAACAACCTGCCTTCATCCCAGTTTGTTAGTCTCTCTGAAGTCAGGTCCATATCTATAGGGCTCTACTTGTAGGAACCTTATGTTCAAAATGACACAGTCATGGAAACTAACCTAAAAAACTTTGAAGCCAATCTAAGAAGCGAAAAACCTATCTCCCCCTCCCATTTGAAAATCAGTATCAAAACTTTTTTTTTTTTTTTTTAAGTTAAGGACTTCTGAACAGAATATATTTTAAACATGGAAATCTCACCCCTGAGACTCTGCTCACAATGAACGTGTGTTACGAAGCTGGCTGCACACACTAGCAATGGACTTCAGAATACAAATCTTCATTCAAAGCAAAAGCTTACATACCTTTTCTTCATAATTTGGAAGCTTGTCTTTATGTATAGTTATTATATCCATCCAAGAATAATTTTCCGCTTTCCGAATCTCTTTCAGACGTGGATCAGTCTCATAGTTATCAGCATCCAACTGAAAAATAGGCAGAAAAAAAATGAATTCAGACAATCGCTTAAGACGCAATTCAAGATATTAATCAGGAAAAAACAAAGTTGTTGAGAATGTCAGTGGAGAGACAAATAACACCAGTGGGTAGCTAAGTTAGCTTCTCATAGGTACACAAGGCACGTACCACTACCTTCCAAGATTGAAAGTTCAATGCATGAGTGCACAACTACTGCATGCCAAATGATATACCAGATACTAACAAGTCCAACAGAGTTACTCTTTGGTTATCATGGGGGAAAACCAAGAATGATTAAAGAAAAGGAGAAAAAAGCTTTTGAAATCAGCATGGACATCCCATATGGACTTACCCCTGAAGAAAACTATACTTGCCTTCTCACATTGCTTTTACAACCTTAATATCATTCAAGGGCCAGATTCATTTGATTTACCTATATCCTGTCCACCTTCACACGGAAATAATCTGGGAGGCCTTCCTGCTACCTCTGCATCCCGGTTTCTGAGGTTTGGAGATGCTGGCAGACATGCCAGCTGCTTTCAGCACCACTTCCCCACTCGGTATGACTTGCTTCCAAGCACACAAAGTTATTGTTATACACAAAACAGCAGCAGCATGGCACCAATAAATAAGATTAAATTAGAAAGTAGTAACTTTGGGGTCTTTGCTGATTATGCCAGAAATGTATTAATAAATTGCCTTGGATACACTCCACTTTTTCTGCTCAGATGCCAAATTTCTGAAAGTGGGAGAGCTACTAAAAGCAGGGAAATGGAAGGTTACCTGAGGTTTCATAACTGCGGGATTTTCCACGGTTTATTGACTCTTGCAGCATGTCCCTACCTCACACAGCGTGCAGCACACTTCAAAGGCCAACAACGTATGTCCCCGTCCCCCCGAGGTACTCCCAATTCTGCAGCACTGCTTGTGCTGCACTCCTCAAGCCCCTGAGGTGCGATTACAGGGGAGAGAAAATCACGAGCTCTTAATGAACGCGTTTTACAGCTGAGGCATGCCCGATTTGTAGTTTGTGACAGAAATTCCCTGTCACGCAGCCCTTCTGCCTGATGCACGCAGGAAAGGGGGGCTCTTGCACGACCACCACACGGCCCAGCACGGCTGGTGCTGTGCTTCAGAAGAGCCCTCAGCACCGACACAGAGCGCACACTCCTGGTGCCTGCGCTGCGTGAGGAGAAGGGGAGCGGCGGCATTAGGGCGACCCCCCCGGCTGCCGCCTCAGCGCCGGGGGCCCGGCGCCATTTTAGGCGCGGCGCCGGGGCCTCGCTCAGCCGCGTCCCGCTCGGGGTGGGGGGGCCCCGGCGCTTACTTTGCGGTAGGTGACGCCGATGAGGCTCAGCTGCTCCAGGCTGACGGCGCGGTTGGGCTGCAGCCTGTGGGGCGCCCGCTGGTCCTCCTGGGACTCGTCCATGTACCAGGCCTCCACCATTTTTATTTATTTTTTTTCTTTGGCAGCGGGAGCCTCCCCGAGGCCGGGCTGGGCTGGGCGGGAGCGGCGCGCTGCGGCCCGCCCCAGGGAGAGCTCGGCGAGCAGCTCCCGGGGCCGCGTTTTTTTCTTTTTTTTGTTTTCAGGACCATTTCAAGCCCTGGAAGCACAGGCACAGCGTAAATAGCTGTTACTTTCCCTTACAGGCTTCGGCTCGACATCGCGAGCAATGAAAGCATGCCTCGAGCTCTAGGTCTCCGTGGACAAATTGGGCTGGTGAACAGGTTTCTTGCAAGTGCCAGGCTTGGTGGCTGGTGGCAGCACACATCGTGCCTAACTTAAAAATCAGCTTGGCTTACTGGTCTGCACTAGTAATGCTCAAGGGTGAACGCACCAGTTGGTCTCAGCCTCAAACACCTGCATTGCAGCATCCAAACACGGAGAAATAAAAATACATGAGGAAAAAGGAGAAAAAAGGAGATAGTAAAACACTGGAACATGCTTCCCATAAAGGTTGTGCTGTCCTATTTTCATAAAAAGTGAGAAATTTACTCACCAAAATGACTAGTCTTACAGATATTTCTTGGATTATTAGAAATGTTACCAGATCTCTTTAAGGTATATTTCACATAATTGCACTCCTGGATAAAACTAATTGCAAGTCCCAAAACACTATAGGTAAGTTGGTGTAATGCTGATTAATTACGCACATTTTTAGAAGCACAAACCCAGCCAGAACTTTAATTCCTATCCACTGAAGCATGTCTATTAAATGGCAATATCCTATTTAAGTTTTAGTTCACTATGAAGAACTTCTACAGCCAACCTTCTTTGCGTTCTCAATCCTCTGAGAAATATCAGCCTTACCTTGCAGCTTTCTTTCAGCTTTCCTCTATTCTGAATTTCCAGAAATAGAATGATAAACATTGGTATCAAATTAACATAAAACTATTTCCTATCAGATTCCTTGTTTCCACATTGAGGAACTCCTTCAGACAGTAAAGTAACTTAAATACAATACAGTGTTACACTTCTGTTACCATATGCCCATCATTATTTACACATTTTCTTCAAAGCCACTGCTTGAAACAACAGAGATTTCTATACAATAAATAGGATCTGCAAGTTTACCCTGAGATGTATGATACACAGATTATTAGATGACACCTTTTCAGTACATTGTCACACTTAAACGGTTTCAACTAATGATCTGATCAGGGACAACTACGTTCTTTCCTTAAAGTCTAACCTCTACAATAAACAAACAGGACAATTGTGTGTATGTATATGTATATACATATCTACACATACATCAAAAAAAGCAGATGGCAAACTCTAATCAGGGTACTACCTCACCCCTACACGTGCAGTTACAGGAACTGCCGTGCAATGTTGGATGAAAAAATAAAAGAAAACCTCACTCATCTATCAGTCAATAGCACAACCAGCCAGTTTCCTAGCTCCATCACAATTCACGTGACACTACATACCTACAAGCATGCACTCTGCCACAGTAAGAACACTGTAAGGAAGTGAGAACCATTAAGAAACCAAGCTTCAGCAGCTCCACCATTTTATACAGCAATTAACAAATACAAAAAAGATTCAACGACTTCTAGCTTAGGCCCTACTACTCAGTGGCATTAAGGTGTCTTACAAAGAAGTTGATAACGATAATGTTGCAAATGTTTGCTCTTCCTATATAGATGCACAGAAAATAAAACTTTTGTTGATTAGTAGTAATTACTCTCTAATTCAAGTGCACATTAGCCATTCCATTAGTCTCATCATTGACTGGAAAAAAAAGAAGTCAAACACTTGACATCCGGAAGATGTGAAGAAGCTGATCATCTTCTAGTTCCATTTCAGATGAAATGGCCAATTATTACCTCTGGGACAACAGTGAAGAGGAAGCTAAACAATGATAATGGGAACCCATACACATTAAAATAATGACATATTGGAGACAGGAAGCCAGAAACCAAGAGCTTGGACATTTAGAAGCAGCTAGAGAGAAGAACAGTAAAAATTGATTGTTCAAGTTCTCTCATGACCTGGGTTTTTAATTTGTTCTTGCCAACTAGCAACAGCAAGTAACATAATGAAGAAATCTACAGGTGCTGTCACTGGCGATACCGTGAGGCACATGTGAGCATTGCAAGGCTACCTGCAGAGAGATTACTGCTGCTGTCAGAATGCCAAGGCACATTAACATCTCCATGTTAGGTTATCATCTCTTACCAAACCAACCAACTCACTCCACACCCCTCAATGACTTTGCACTTTTTATATATATCTCTGTACAAAAAAAAATTAATTTATTTCATTATAAGAGGGAAATACAGAACACATAGGGTAAAGATTTAATGTAATTTCTCCAGAAGTCTGTCTTTCTGGTGAATCCAAACGTCTATGAGACTGCTAAAAGACACTGACAGCAGCGCTTCGGTTAAGATGGAGAAAAAAGCAAACACTGTATATGATCAACTAAATATTGACTTGATTGCAAAGCAAAAAGTGCAGAATACAACATGTTGATTTTTTTCTTCTTCTCCCACCGTTGGTGTACGGTTAGCGCTTCAGGCCAGAAATAAGTACAGTTCAAAGTTCAACTCCGGAACAAGAACAGCAGTTCAAATCGTCACTGCAATGTTAGTCCTTTTCCTGCAAGTGCAGTAGTCTCTAGTCCCAATATGTCACATTTATTTACTAGCTCCTTCTCTTGCCAGTCTGTCAGCTTCTTCATTCCCCTGGAAACCAGCATGACCAGGAATATGCATCTGTCAGGACAAAAGTACAAGAGTGTTAAGTATGGAAGAAATCAAGGAAAAAAAGTATATCCATGAAATTTGGTCATGTACTTCCCTCCTGTTCACATGCCTCACATGGGAACTGTGTCCTTCCCAGTAATCTTTGTAGTCTCTTCAATGAGCAAGAACTGAACCGCCAAATTATGAAAAACACTGCTATGAGAAGTGGTGGTCTGGATAAGGACCACCTAACCTAAGAAGTGTAGGTAACAGCAGCAAGACTTAGACACTAACTCAAAAGTCCTACTTTCAGCAGAAAGAAAATCCCTCTGCATTCCATGCTTAAACCAAGCTAACCTTTTCTCAGAAAGCCAGAGACCTCTATGCCACTAAAACCAATAGCCTCGGTGATTACAGCACTCAGAATACAGCAACAGGATATGAAAACAATCTCTTGATTTTCAGATGTCTTTACTATCCATCCTTAAAAATAAGAAACAAAAAATACTTTCAGCCCTTGATCAATCCTTGTGACAAGTAAGGGTGGACAGGGGAGAAAGAAAGTAAGAAAATCAGGCTTGTCATTTGACAAGACCTGAGAGAAGACAAATATGAAGGACTTGTGAGATTGTATTAGGTTTCCTAGGCAAGGTTTTGTTAGCTTGGGGCAGGGGCTCCAATGGGTGGCTTCTGTGAGAAGCAGCCAGGGGCTGTCTTGTGCCACACACAGACAGTTCTAAGACAGACCAACCACAGGACACAGCTGTACCAGCTGAACTGCTGGCTTCCCTGTGGCAGCGTATTTAAGGAAGGGTAAAAGCCACTACCAGCAGCTGTAAGAGAGAGAAGTGAAAGAATGTGTGAGAACAACTCTCTGCTTCAGCAGATCCATTACCATAAAAAAGGTGCCTGAATACATTTCTCCTCTGGAAATAAAGTGTCTCTCAAAGTTTGAGAGATTCAGATGGAATGGATGTACATACAACATTTTTTTTTAATATAAAATACACTATGCACAGCTGAACTTCAGCCTTAGGTTTAGATTTTTACAATTTTTACTACTCAATAAACAATAAGAGTAACTATACATAATCTAGTGGGAGTTGCAAACTCTGGAACACAGACAACATGAATGACAGAACATCTGCAACAGACTTCTGTAGAAGAGCATGCTGAAGAACTACCCCACTGTTTTCTACAGAGCGGACACAGAAGTCCAATAAATATGCCATTAGTGGCCATGAAGTCAATGGCACAGAGACGTACTTCTAGAATCAGCACTCCTTTACTGTAATTAGACGCAAATTCGGAGGTGGGGAGGAGAAGACATACCCTATGATGTTTAGCACTGCTATTAGTGGTTACAGAAAAATACCTTTTATCAATAATACATGTATAGACATGGTTTTACTTCTCTACTAGAGAGCTAAGTAATTTGAAACTAACACAATGGATATTTTAATGACCTTTCTGCACCCAGTTTTCATGGAAAAAAATGCTGTTACGGTACAGAAAACTGGAGTTAGTTTATTTGGGGTATACTGTCTTAATTTTCCCTGTTTAAAGACACTCGTGATTAAGTTAAACGAAAGAACCAGCATTTAGAGAATTCTGAAAAGCAAATCGAGGAGCTGAGCAACAGCTCAAGAAGACACAGTTATGTTCCAAGCTCAGGTTTCCAAAACCAGACGTAACTATTACAGATGTCTTCTAAGTAGTAACAAGAGAAACAGCAACAAAAATATAAACATGTGTTTCAATAAATGAAATGGTAGTTAGAAGAGCCTAGCTTACACTGAAGTGATCATCTTACTTCAAGAAGAACAAGCAGCTTTACTGTATTTAGAGATGTACAATATAACATCTTGTAAAATTCTTTGTTACAGTCATACTTAATAAGAATTTACAAGAGTATTTAAGATGTCATTAAGACCATGAAATGAGATGCTCACCCACTGAATTTCTATGCCTTTTGATAGATTATCAAGTCTTTCAAAATCTTCTTTATTTATTACACTTCCTCCCGAACTTGTTCTCCAGCCATTTGTTTTCCAGTTGTCAACCCAGCTTGTAATACCTGTGCACAGGGAGTATTACCATAAAACATCAGAGAAGTCAGCAAGGATCACGATGCAGCAAACAACCATTTAACAGGTCTTTCAATGCATTAACTCCAAACAAAGTCTCAGGCAAAGACATCAAATATAGGAGACATTGTTTGGTTCCCTGCTACTGTCTTTCAGAATTGTGTTTTTCCATTTCTGCTTCAGTTACTTGCCAATGTTTTCCCAAACAGATATTTGAAGACTACAATGTTACATAAACATTACACATCCATTTATGACCCGCACTTCAACAAACTGAAGCTAAGGATTTGCTTGACTGTACACTAAGCTGGAACAAATTGGGTTTGAGAAATTGAAGAGACACACATTGGAATAACAGACATATTAAGGCTTCTGCAAGCTAAACAGAACATTTTAGAAAAGGACCACATGCACAGATTTCTACAGAACAAGATCTAACATTCTGGCCATCCATTGCTGGCCAGCAAAATTTCCATAGTATTCCTTAAACAAAGACTTTTGTTTGTTTGTTTTGTTGGTTGGTTGTTTTTTTGGTTTTTTTTTCATCTCTTTGCTGCTCTGGACAGTATGAGACAACCCTACTGCTTTCATAACAAAAGACCTGAATCAAACAAAGAATCATGGACCTTGCATACCGAACCCCCTAAAAAACAAGCCAAATCACATCCATTTATACTTCACTGCAGGCCTGCTTTTCTCATATTAAAACAAACTAGATAAATATACAGAATAGCTTTGATTAACGAACGAGTTGCTGGACCTGTCACTTCCTGCTCATTTCAAATTCTGTTAGCTTGCATGTGTCTGAAAGAGGTTCTGATTAGAAGCAAAGTATCAAGGACTCGTGTTCTGCCCCTGCTCTGGTTTTTAAATTGAATTAAGGACAGTAAATGTTAAGAAACAACTTACAGGATTTTCTATTGCTTCTCTCCACACATGAAAAGCAGGAAATATAACTGTACTTCAAGTTTGTGTAGTTTCTCCATTCCAAACAAAACCCAAGCCAAAATGAAACTACAGGGTCACTACACCAGCTTCTGAGTGCATCCTTAACAGCATGTACACGAACAACATTTTTCTAGACTGTGTGTGTCATACCAAACGTATTAAGACAAAAATTCTTTAGCTACTTCTTCATTCTTCCCAGTAATGGGTATTTTGTCTCTAATTATATCTCATACAGTTAGCAGATCATCCTTCCAATATTCTCAAAGTTTTTCATCAAGCAGTCATGAGTACTGAATTCTGTTAGGCATTCTCATCTTTATACTCATCTCCCCAAGCCCCAGTAAGTTCTGTGGGCCTTATACGATGAAATTGTGCACAACACCTTTGAAAAATCAGGAAAGCCATCAACTTACCGTTAATAGTGAACTTGCTATCAGTGTAGATAATTAGTTTCTTGATGTTCTGACTCTTTGCTTGCTCAATTGCTTTGCAGGCTGCCTTAAGAACATTTCAACAGAAGCACAATTCAACACATGATTTTGAACACATGTAACTAAAATACCAGCCAAGTACCTGATGTTAATACAGAAGAACTAGAAAGAATATCACTGCAGTCTCTCCATCACTGAATACCATCATGCTTTACAGCATAGTTTTCCAAAATTACGGATGCGGATGATCACTTACTGAATCAGAAAAACAGAAAGTAACTTAAGTTTCCCTAGCATTTAAAAAAAAAATAAACCTGATGTTCAATTCTTTACTGCAGGAGCAGCTCTCTGCCCATTTGAGTAACTACCCAAGCTCTCTCAATAGCACATCGAGTTTTAGGCATCTTTGTAACTTTATAGAACAAGAATGCATACACGTTCCAACTGCTTGGAACCCCTAAAAGGTAGATTGTGCTTTCCTCTTGGTGCTATGAAATATAATAAGAGAAGTGGGTTGGACTGAATGTAGAGCTGAAGAACTCTCCAATGCTAAGTTTGAACCCTGGCAAACCCATCAGCTCTGCTTGTCCCTCACTAAAAGGAACTTCTTGACATTTTTAAGGAGATCAGCTTCCCCTTTCAGTTTACCTCCACACTGTGCAGGCGAAGACTAAATCTGCTAATGCCAAGAGAATTTTACTTCAAAAGTAACAGAAGCTACTCTGAAAATTACTTATTTATCAAAGAAATACAATACTCTGACTGTACACAGTAAGAAAGTAATTATCCTCTTAACCACAACTAAAGCAGCCGTTACGCAAAGTCTGAGATGTGCACATTAATAATACAAAGGATACTACAGAGATTTGAGAACTTTCCTAATGCAAAGGTTGTTTTAAATATCTGTGCTTGGCCTGATGACATTTAGGAGTTCTCAAGCTGAGTTACTGCTTGTCTGAAAGCAATAAAAACCGTAAAACCTAAGGAGAACAATTTGTTTCAAGTCCTGAACTCCTGGCATTTTGTGTACTTCCCTCAGCTCCCTAACTGGTTTCTGAAGGCCAGAGCTGAAATAATCATGAGCATACTATTGCTTTCTTCGTACAGAAGCATTTTAGGGTGTTTACTACTTACATGTATTTCAGCTCTTTGATTAGTCTGCCGTCCAGGAAGTCTTTCACTGATATTTCTGTATTCAAGGAACAAATAGTAGATTAGTAACTCAAAATTATCAGTGGTGTACAATCATTACATATTAGAAGCATACATAAAACAGAGATATTTTTTGTCTTATAAAGGAGACGATTGGAAATTCTAGAGTCTAACTTCTCCTACGCAGTGCAACCTGCATATCTGCACCTGCCATCAATCTGTAGTTACTCTTGCTGTCTACTGTGCACAACTACAATGATTTTAAGACTTCCTGCATCCCTTGTATTCCAGCTTTAGCCTCTTAAAAATATTATTTCCAATCATTTTTCTCTACAACCTTACTTCCTAGAAAAGCTGGTTTCTGTCTTCCTGCAGTAACTCATTATTCTAACAGCACTATCATTAAGACAAGTCTCACTAGCAGGACTTTATATTCAAAAGGAGGCCAGTACTGTTAACAACACCCAAAACAAGTATTAGCATATACAAAAAAGAACCCACACGATTACTTACAAAGGGTGGCCTGGTCCCCAGTAGACACCTATTCCCGCACGTGCCCTGTTACGTCCATTACCCGAGCAGCAACCATCTGTATAAACAACTGCAAAGTCACCTGCAGGAGAAGTCCCAAAAGCAGAAGTTTAAGCAGTCTTTCAAGGACACAGGCTCTTCAAGCAGAAGGAAATGTCTGCTAGCAGATCAATGCCCAAACTCCCTGAACAACCCTTCAAAATGTTATCTACAGAAACTACCCAAATAAATTAGGAATGCAGAACACCAGAAGTCCCACTGCAGCTTCACACCCTCACTGCTCCCAAATAAGTCAGCATCACGAAGCATCTTTGCACCAAGTTCCAAATTCTCTCTACAGTTCTTGTCTTCTTCAGTCAACATTAAAATTTTCCAGCTATGCCTGTATTTAAATGAAGACTGTAATCTAGATGCATGTAAAAATCACAATTGTAACAACCTGATAAAGCTGTATGCTGATGTCACTTAAGCCAATTTATATTACATTGAAAACACAACGTGAAATAATATATGGTGGCTCAGATTATTATTTAAAAAGAAAAAACAACAGTGTTACACTATGACAGTTAGGTGCTGCCATAGAAAACCTCCATAAAAGCTTTCTAATAGTTACACTGCTGATTATAGAACACAGACAGCTCAAATGAATTACAGGAAGAATGACAGACCTTACCCATATATGAAAATTTGTCTCCACTAACTGTTGGTGCCAAGTGCACCTCATCATGTTTTGCACGTTTGGCAGTATGTTCTTCATTTGCAGACTGTTCATATGGCCTTTTACATGTACCGCAACAGAAGAGGTCTTCTGCTGGTTCCTCTCTCTGGCTAACATTTTCCTGTATTACAGCTGAAGGACCATGGGCATCTTCAAATAAAAAAGAAAAAAATAGAAGAAAAACCCCACCTATGTACATAGGATCAAGTTTTATTCAAAACAACTCAAGACACCAATTTTGTTTACACCTAATGGCAATGTCAATTTATTAAAATGATGCCTCCCCCCAAAAAAATATGGAAAAAAATATGATCATATATGCCAGTCATTCTTAGTTCCAGCTCAAAGTGAAGTTGAGTCTCAATTAACAGCCTTTAAACAAAAAGAGACCCAGCACAAGCAAACCCATACCAACTTACAGAACAGCTCGGGTTGGAATCTTAGAATCACAGGGTCATAAAAGAGCCTGGGTTGTAAGGGTCCTTAATGGAAGGGTCCTCAAGGACCATCTAGTTCTAACCCCTTGCCATAGGCTGGGATGCCACTCACTAGATCAGGTTACTCAAAGGCCTCACCTAACCTGGACTTGAACACCTCCAGGGATGGTGCATCCACAACTTCTCTAGGCAACCTGCTCCAGTGCCTCACCACCCTCTGAGTGAAGAATTTCCTTCGAACCTCTAATCTATATCTCTCCTCTTTTAGTTTAAAACCACTCCCCCTTATCCTATCATTATCTAGCCAAGTAAAAAGTCCTTCTCCATCCTTTTTATAAAACCCCTTAAAGTACTGAAAGGCTGTGATGAGGTCACCCCAGACTCTTCTCTTCTGTAGGCTGAACACCCCCAGCTCTCTCAGCCTTTCTTCATAGGAGAGGTGCTCCAGCCCTCTGATCATCTTTGTGGCCTTCCTCTGGACCCACTTTAACAGCTCCACATCCTCCTTGTGCTGGGGGCCCCAGACCTGGATGCAGTACTCCAAGTGGGGCCTCACCAGGGCCAAGTAGACACAATCCCCTCCCTCGCCCTGCTGGCCATGCCTCTTGTTGATGTTGCCCAGCATGCAGCTGGCCTTCTGGGCTGCAAACGCACACTGCTGGCTCATGTCGAGCTTTTCATCCATCAGAACCCCCAAGTCCTTCCCTGGAAGAGACCTTAAAGACCCTTTAACTCCAACCCCAACACGTATAACATATTGACAAGGGTATTTACTCTTATTTGTGGCCGTCGGGAGCCAGGCGAGGGGAGGCGAGCTATCTGCCGGCGCAGGCTGCTGCTGCTGCTGCTGCTGTTCCCCGGGGGTGCCGCCGTTCACGAAGGCCCAGGCTTCCCTCTCGGTGGCGAACTTCTTGAATCTGGCGGCGGCGAACCTGTCGACCTGCTGCTGGCACTCCGCCCTGCAACACAGCGCCCGGCGGCTCCGTCAGCTCAGGTCAGGTCTGGTCAGCCCGGCCCGGCCCGGCTCGGCCCAGCTCGCCTCAGCCCCGCTGCTCCCGGCTCTGCCCCGGCGGCGGGGCCTTACCAGGTGCGATAGACGCCGGTCCGCCGGCCCTTGCGCACCGCGTAGAACATGGCGCCGCCCTTGGAGACCAAGCAGGAGCGGCTGAGCAGCGCGACCAGCCAGCGCAACATGGCGCCGCCCCGCCGCCATCCGCCCCCTTCCCTTCCCTCCCCGCCCCGCCCCGCGGCCCGCGCCCCGCCGCTACCCCCCCCGGCGCCGCCGCTGCCGCCGCCACCCCGCGCTGCGCATGCGCCGCGGCCGGCGAGGAGCCGCGCACGGCGAGCCGCTACGGGCCGCGAGGGGGGTCAGGCGGGAGGGAAACGGCTCGCGTTTAAAAATAAAATGTTTATAAATAAAATAAATAAAATGTTTTCCGTGTTCTTTTCACTGTGACTGAAATACAATTGCTTATATTTATTTGCTTATTTATTTTTATTACTTTGGGGGACTAAAAGTGTGTGGAGGGTTGCGTTTCTTTTTTTTTTTTTCCTTTTCCTTTTTTTCTTGGAGGGACAAAAGCATTTTATTTTATTTTATTTTATTTTATTTTATTTTATTTTATTTTATTTTATTTTATTTTATTTTATTTTATTTTATTTTATTTTATTTTATTTTATGTCAAATGAGTTTTATGGAACAATGTGGTTCCAGCAATGGAGTCATTTTAAGGGAACTGAAAGTAGCATTAAGGAAAGCCCTACACATCAAAACATTTGCTATTGAAAATCATAAGAATTGTGTTTTCGGTGCCAACTAAACCAAGCATCAACTCCTGCCCATGGGGAGCCATGTGGAAGTTCACAAAACCTGCCCACTAAGAAAGCCCAGGCACACGCGTTTCTCTCATGAAGCTGTAACCCCAGTTCAGAAACTTCCCAATGTATTAAACCCAGAGGAGTAAGTGCCAAGGTAGCACCCATAAGGCCAGAGAGATGAGCTGACAAGGAGCTTGTGAAGTTCAAGAAGTGCCTGGTCCTGCCCCAGGCACCCCCGGGACATGCTGGGCCCACCCAGCTGGGAAGCAGCTCTGCACTGCAGGACCTGGGGGTTCTGGAAGATACGAAGTTGACCAAGAGCCAGCAATGGGCCCTTGCTGCCAAGAAAATTAGTGATATTCTTGCCTGCATTAGGCACAGTATCACCAGCAGGTCAAAGGAGGTGATCCTTCCCTTCTACTTAGTAGTGGTGAGGCTGCACCTGGAGTGCTGTGTCCAGTTTGGGGCCTCCCAGTACAAGGGAGGTAGGGATATACTGGAAAGAGTGCAGCAGAGGGCCACCAAAATGACTGAGAGACTGGAACACCTCTCCTATGAAGAGCTGACAGAGCTACAGCTGTTCAGCTTGGAGAACTGGAGGCTCAGGGGGGATCTTGTCAATGTCTATAAATGCCAGAAGGGAAGGTGCAAAGAAGATGAAGCCAGGCTCTTTTCAGTGGTGCCCAGTGTCAGGAGAAGAGGCAATGGGCACAGAGTGGAACACAAGGGGTTCCACGTGAACATCAGGAAGCACTTCTGTGCTGTGCAGGTGACAGACCACTGACACAGATTTCCCAGGGGGGCTGCGCAATCTCCTCCTTGGAGATCTTCAAAAAACGCCTGGGCATGGTCCTGGGAAACCTGCTATGGGTGGCCCTACTTGACCAGGGGCTTGGACCAGATGCCTCCAGAGGTCCCTTCCAACCTTCTGTGATTCTGTGATAACTCAAGCATCCTCCATTTATGGTGGGAAGTGGTATTTGCAGCATTTAAAATGATTTTGAGTGGAGAACCCCACACTCTTTCTGCCTGCTTCAATTTTTGTATTAGACTCTTCCTCCAAAAATAAGAGATTTTGCTCTCCCTGTAAATAAAACTTGGTGCAGTCATGTGAAGGATCAGAGCTACTTCAAGCTACTAAAAGCCAATGAAATCTCACTGGTGTCTTCAGTTAAAGCTCTTCCTTGCCCACCTAATTAATGATCTTGTTCCTGTGATGAGCTCCAGTGGAATCTTGTTCTTTAATAAGTCATTGGAATGAATTGAGCGCCACCCAGGAACGAGCATTTCCTCAGACTGTTGCACAATCCCAGTTTATCCTTCTCATCTTGAAAAGCATTTGCAGAAGGAACAAAAAACATGAAAAGTACAAAAAGATGGTGCAAAGTTCCACATATTTAGTACTTTAAAAGCCATAGACCTGAAGGTCATTAAACTGTTTCCCAGACTCAACTGCTTTGAAAATCCCACATATCTCAGCATAGAACAGATATCCCATCCTATCTCCAGTTCCATGACTTTTTGAACTGGCTAGCTTGACTTGAAATGTGATAACTAACTGCATGCAGGGTATATGGTGTCACAGAGAAAGAGAGAAGCTGTGGCTGGGTGCATCCCCTTCATTGGGGTCATTGAGAAGGGGAGCATCCCACGGCTGCCCAGCTCCACATACCACGCCATGCTGAGCCACAACCTGTTGTCCCATATCCTCATGTAAAGCAGTATCATGTACTGGGAGAAGATCTTATGCATCTTTTGAGAGACCTTGGTAGAATACAAAAATAATTTGGTCAGAGTGGTATCAGAATACATTTACTGCATTTTTTCTTGCTTCGTCCAAGATATTCACAAGACTTAATGCTATTCTTATATACAGAATGCTTACTTCTGTTTTTCTCAGATCAAGATTATTTCCATGAATTATCTCTGTAAAGGTTTCCACTGAGACTGTCAGGTTTTTCACTGCTTCTTGTTTGTGATATTTTTAGTTGGTTTACTTTTATTTGAATTATGCCTTTTTATAGGAGATGGGTTTCTTATTCCTTCCAGGTTTACACATTTGTATAACTTGTTGTCTTATAATAAAAGAGCAACCATCAATAAGTGACAGGGAGAGAAAAGACCTTCTACTGCACTCATTAATTCTTGGGTTGAACAGACAGATTCATACATCCAATTTACAGGCAAGGACTGAACAGTAGATCTTCCGCTATCATGACCAACATGCAGAATTCAGATTCAAACAAACAAAAAGGCTTTGAAGTCGACTGAGTACTGTGTACATTGCCTTCATAGCTTTTTCTCCCAGTTGGTAAAACTGAGGCTACATATGATCAGCCAGCCCTACCCTTACTGCTGCATATCTGTTACTGATTTCTCATTGCTGTTGTGTTGTAGTGGTAAGACAGATGATCTCTCCTCTTGTGGCAGCTGGCATTTTTACTATTGTGCCTATCACTAGATAAGTGAACCAAAATTTGTTTGATTTATTCATTTATTAACATATTTTCTTGGCAGTCATTTCTGTATTTATAACTGACAGTCTGCAGAAAAAATAGGAGTTAATATATGTATACAAAAATGCGCTCATCGCTTAAGTATGAGCGTGTCTGTAAGATGCTTTTATTTAAACTCACTGTAAATGTTAGTGTGGCTTGTCCCACATTAATGCACATAATGTATACATTTGCTAAACATTTTAATCTTCTTTGATAAATATTTTAACTTGAAACATGTTTAAATTGAAATGTGGTTCACTTTAGAAGCTTTTAAAGCAAAATTTGATGAGACCTCAGTTAAGGAAGCATCTTCTATTATAAACTAAGCTATTAGATAGGTAGGTCACTAGGTAATCACTTTATCTAGCATACCCTACAAATGTAAGTTATATTGGCAACTGATTATGTTGATTAAAAGTATAAAGAGAGGAAAAGGAGGTATTGGTTTTCCTACTTTTTGGAACCAAGATCTTGCAGAACAAAAAAACTGTCCAGGCTTCCATGTAAAGCTATGTGTCAATGAAGCTGCACAGCAGTAATCCCCTAGCATTACAGTCTTTAGTGGACCCTTAGAGGAACAGTCTACCAATGTGCACTGACAATTTGGCTTGGTTATACAAGCCTCTTTCAGAGAAGTGAGCTGGTAACATACTCAGTTTTGCTTCTGATTTTAGTTAGCTATGACCCTGACCAGTTTTGCCTTCTGTTTCTTCAAGCTAAATCATTTTACTGGTAGCATCATAAGACCTTGTCCTGTTCCTGTTGGGGTCCTTCTGTAACACAGCTTTCTGCTTCTTCACCTGGTCCATTCTGAGTCTGCCTGACACATGAACCTCATTAATAGCGGGTGTCAGTAAGGAAACATCTCTTTGCACCTTGTTCTCACAATTCTCACATTGGTCTATTCAGTAGCACTAAGATGGGGATGGGATTTCTTCATTAACACTCTGAACAGTCCAATTTTGATCCATCTGCACATCATCTAGTTTTTCTGCTTCCTGTAAAGGATTTCTCAGTATAAACTGAATGCAGACAACTGGAATGCTGAGATGATTACTTATCTTTCTCTTTTTTTTACTCTTCAGTCAGATCCTCATCATAGCTGTTTAGATAATTTCACATCTCTATAAATACTAATCCTGAATGTCAGTACGAGTTGGGCAGTTTTCTCCTATCCTGTGAATTCATGCAAGGAAAGATGAGTGCTGAACACTCTGATTTTCTGACTATTTGAAATTTAGCAAAAAGCCTGCAAATGTTAGAAAATAGGATAGGCTGCCTTCTGCAGATGCTTTGGTTGATTAGCATTGGTGTGTGGGGGGGTGTTCTTGACAGTGTTTTGTTTACAGCAGGAGTCTATCACTCCACTTCTGCATCTATTTATTTATTTATTTATTTATTTAGTAACAGACTATTAGATTAGCACTCACTATTACTATTGAATGTGGTATTACATGTTAAAATTGGCTGCTCTTAGGGTTATTCAGGGAATCTGAGCATTGAATCAATGCTCTGAACCACAGTAGCCTCTCTGAGCAGTGCATGCAAGAGCTGCACACCTGATTCAGAATGGGACTTGTCCTTCAGCAGGGAATCTGTCACACCCAGGGTACCCTGGTCCACAATGCAAGGTTTTAGCTCCATTTTAGATGCACAGCCAGGTGCATTCACCTGAATCAATGCACATGAAAAAAAAAATTGAGTGAATTAATTATTCATTGAAGAACTAAGAGGTATCTCTAGATCAGCTCTCCTTGTCTGTGTGGGTGACTTCAATTTGCCAGATGTTAACTGGGAATACAACACAGCTGATACAAACAGGTCTTCAGGCTGTTCAGAGAACTAGTTCCCTGGGAAACTGCCTTTGAAGATGTTGGGGTCCACCAGCAATGGTGGCTTTCTAAGTACCACCTCTTAGCACAGGAAGAGGCAATTCCAAAATATCAGAATTCAAGCAGACAGGGCAGAAGATTGGCTTGTCTGAGCAGGGATCTCCTTCTAGAGCTTAGGGAGAAGAAGAAAGTGTATGGCACTTAGGGAGAAGGGAAGAAGAAAGGGAGAAGAAGAAAGTGTACTGGTCACCCAGTAGTTGGGTGACATGGGAGTACTACAGAGATGTTGTTTGCCATTTTAGGGAGAAAATTTGTGCAGCCAAAGGTCAGTTAGAATTGAAGCTGGACACTACTGTGGGGGACAATAAAATGGGCTTTTAAAAAAGTTAACAACAAAAGGAGGACCAGAGAAAGCATCGGTTCATTACCAATGAAGTTGGTGACTTCATAAATAGGGACATAGACAAAGCAGAGATGTTTAATGCCTTCTGCACCTCTGTCTTCAACACTGATGGTGAGCTCTGGGACCCCAGGTGCCCTGAGTTAGAGGACCATGACCACAGTAATGATAAACTCCCAGCTGCCCCTGAACCTGTGTGGGATTTGCCTCTGAAGCTGGATGCATGTAAATCTATGGGGCCTGATGGAATTCATCTCAGGTTACTCTGAGAACTGCCTGATGTCATTGTGAGACCTCTTGCAATTATTTTTTAACAGTCTTGGAAATCTGGAAAGGTTGCACATGACTGGAAGATGGAAAATGTGGTCCGAATTTTCAAGAAAGGCAAAAAGAAGACCCTGGTAATTACAGGCCTGTCAGTTTCAATTTCAGTATCTGATAGAATTATGGAGAAGATTATTACAGGAGTTATTAAAAAACACCTGAAAGACAACACAATCATGGGTCCCAGCCAACATGGGTTCACGAGGGGAAAGTTCTGCTTAACAAATTTAATTTCCTTTTATGACAAGGTCATCCATCTAGCTGACCAAGAGAAGCCAGCTGATGTAATCTTTTTGGATTTCAAAAAAACTTTCAATCCTTCTGTACAAAATGTCCAGCATACAACTAGACAAATACAGTATATGATGGCTGACAAGTTGGATTATAGTAAATGGGGTTACATGAGGCTGGCAGCTAGTTACTAGTCGGGTTCCCCAGTGCTCCATTTTAGGGCCTGTTCTCTCCAGTGTATTCATAAATGATTTATATGCAGGTTTAAAGTGAATACTAAGTTTGCAGATGACACTAAATTAGTAGGAGCTGTTGACTAGGTTGAGGGTAGGGAGGCCTTGCCTAAACTGCATGAAGTTTAACAGGAGCTACTGCCAGACTCTGAACCTGACCCAGGGCAACCCTGGCTATATGTACAGAGAGACTGAGGGATGAGAGGCTGAGGATCAGCACTGTGGAAAGGGATTTGAGGGTTTCGGTTGACATCAAGTTGAATATGAATCAACAGTGTGCCCTGGCAGCCAGGAGGGTCAAAGTGTCCTGAGGTGCATCAAGCACAGCATTGCTAGCTGGTCGAGGGATTGTCCAGCTCTGTTCTGTGCTTGTGCAGCCACACCTCGAGTAGTGTGTGCTGTTTGGGGGCACCACAATATCAGAAGGACATAAAACTATTAGAGTGTCCAAAGGAGTGCTATGAAGTGAAGGGTCTAGAGAGCAAGACATTTGAGGAGTGCTGAAGTTACTCATATTGCTCAACCCAGAGCAGAGCAGGCTGAGGGGAGGCCTCATGGTGGCCTGCAGCTCCCTCACGAGGGGAGTGGAGGGGCAGGCGCTGAGCTCTGCTCTCTGGGAACAGCGACAGGACCCGAGGGAACAGCATGGAGCTGGGACAGGGGAGGGTCAGGCTGGGCTTTAGGGAAAGATTCTGCACCCAGAGGGTGGTTGGGCACTGGAACAGGCTCCCCAGGGCAGTGGGCACAGCACTGAGACTACTGGAATTCAGGAAGCATTTACACAGCATCCTCAGACACAAGGTCTGATTTTTGAGTGGTCCTGTGTGAGCCAGGAGTTGGACTTGATGATCCTTGCGGATATATTCTGACTTGGGATATTCTATGATTGTATTTTAGCAGCTTGCAACTGAATTGTTAATAGTGCTGCCTTTGTTAAAAAAACATATATAATAAAAAGTGCTTCCAGTGATGAGAGAGTATGTGGAGCCCAGGACTCGTATTTTGAGTTAGAACCTGAACATAGCAGATGACTCAAGTATTATTTCTCTTCTGATGAAACACAACTGATAACTGATGTTACAACTTAATAACTCCTTGCCACAGAGCCTCTGGCTTCTGCAAAGACATCCTCCCTGGGCTGAGGAGGGGGCTGAACATCAGGGGTGAACTTGATGTATTAAACTGGATATGGAAAGTTGAAATGGTGGGTACTGAAGAAAGATCATCTGCTATCATGCTGCGTTTTTAAAGCTGGTGGTTTCTGTTTTTATATGGTATTTTATGTGTGTGAGTGAGCTGCTACATTTTTATATGGCATTATATGCGGGTGAGGGAGCACCAGAAGAGGTAGCAGCATGTTTTGCTGAGGGTTTTGGTGTTCACTAGCCGCTGTGCTGGGCTTCCCAGGCGCAGACCCCATTTTATTTACACAAAATGTTTCATCACCAGAGACTGCACCCCTGAGGGGAGTGGGGCAGTGAGCTCACCGCATGCTCCCCAGGCCCAAGGGGACGCAGGATTAAGCAGGGTGTGCACGATGGGGAAAGGCAGGGTGGAAGGGGGAAAAAAAAAAAAAAGAAAAGAAAAAATGAAAAAATGAAAAAGAAAAAAAAGAAAGAAAAAATGAAAAAAGAAAAAAGGAAAAAAAAGAATAAAATAAAAGAAAAAGATGAGAAAGAAAAGAAGAGGAAAAATAAAGAGAGAAAAAAGGAGAAAAGAAAGAAAAAAAAAAGGAAAGAAAAACAAGAAAAAAAAGCCCGTGAGGGAATGGAAGGACACCACACTCCTCACAGGCAGAGGCGATGCCTGTACCCGCCGGCCGTAGTGCGCATGCGCGGCGCCTCCGCTTCCCCCCCTCCCTCCGCTCTTTACCCTTGCCCGCTCCCCGCCACTGCCTCTGCTGTCATCCGCGCGCGCCGTGCCAGCACTCGGCGAACCCTCTGCGGCGTCACCCGGGCGGAAGCCCTCCGCTCTCTCCTGCGCGCGCGGCGGCTCCACTCTGCCCTTCTTCCGGCTTTGGCTTCACCTTAGGGCGGGGCAGGCGGGGCGGAGCGCTCGGAGCGGGCCGCGATCTGCGCTGCTCTCGCGAGAACTCTCCCTCTTCCTAGGCCGGCGCTGAGCGAGGTGGGTGCCCGGGCCCCGCTCGGGCCTGGCCGCCGCCGCCATTTCGCCCCCTGCCGCCGCGATATGGAGCCGGGGGCCGGGACGGCCGCCCCGCGGGCCCGCCGGGGCCGGGATACCCCCGATTAGCGCCCTCCCGGGGCCCGATGGGCGCGGGGAGCCCGGAGTTGTGGGGAGGGAGCCGCCGGGGGTTGTCCTCCCCCTCCCCCTCCCTCTCGTCCCATGGGTGTGCGCTGAGGGGAGGCCGCCGGGCCGCGGGGAGGGGGCCGGGGCCTAGCACGGAGCTCCGGGGCCGAGCACGGAGCCCTGTGGGCCGTGAGGGGCGCCCTGTCCGGCCGCACGTGGGGCTCCCGCCGCTCCTGGGCCACGGTAACCGCCATGGTGTAAGCGGAGGCCTCGCTCCTCAGCCCTTCAGCCGCTCCTCGCCTTGCTGGGGTCACCTTCGCTTGCAGTGGGGGTCGTGTGGATGTGAGGTGCTCCTCGATTTCGTTTCGAAGTGTGCGGCTGAAAGGCCGGAGGCAGCTGTAAGGCTGTGCTTGTTGCAGAAGGTGTGTTGCTGTTGGTGACTGAGATGTTGTTTTGCATTGCAGAAAGGCCATGTTCAGCTCTAGCGCAAAGATTGTGAAGCCTAATGGCGAAAAGCCAGATGAATTTGAGTCGGGTATATCCCAGGTATGTGTGTTTTCATTCTGCTGTTCGCTAACTAAGTTCATGTTGTGGAGACACTGTTCTGACAGTTGTCCAGAGTGTGAACTTTGAGGTTGATGCTATGTAAATGTGTTCCTCTTTCCTGGTTTTCCTTAAGAACTGTAATAGTGTTCCCACCAGTTGAGTTTGTTGCATCTGTCAGTGTGACCTACAGGAAGCAAACTCTTTGCTTAAAAATACTTACAGCTCATTTCTACCACTGTGGACAGACTTTGTTCTCATTTTTTTTTTTTTTTTTAATGAGTTGAACACCAAATAATAGATTTTTCTGAAACTTTTTTCTTTCTAGGCTCTCCTGGAGTTGGAAATGAACTCTGACTTAAAGGCTCAGCTGCGGGAGTTGAACATCACAGCAGCAAAGGTAGGCTAGATGTTCTCCATGAAGAGAGATTCTCCATAAGAATTGCTTGGTAACTTGCTTTGTGTGTTGTTAACATTTACAAATGTTAACGTACCAGTTGAATGGTGTCTTTAGTTGTATGTAGCCTGTGATGGCTTTCTTTATGCTGTTGTGGTTTACCTTATGGTATTAGCTGATTTTTTTGTAGTATGATTTTGTAGTAGCTTCTTTTTTAGGCATTGATCTGATAAATCCTTGTAAAAACTCATATGGCAGTTTGGTGCTTGAAGTAAATGTGTTAATAGTAAGTTCTGTGTTCTGTCTCTGCAAACTGGGCTTGAGATCTGAATGTTCTTGTGGTTCTTAGTAGTGCAGATGTTATGAGATCTTTGTCAGGAACATAAACTGCTATACTCTTTGTAAAGTTAGGTTGTTATAAATCCTCTTTTAGGCAACAAGTGATAGATGAGAAATGGATCAATATAATAGGCGGACTTGATTGTGAAGGTTAGCTTTTCTTTCTTTTTTTGTCTTTCAAGTCTAAGTTTGAAGAGGCAACAGAAGGAAGAAAGTCACCATTAGAATTTGTCAGACCAGAGGACTGGGTGGAACTTCTGAAGCTGGTTGTTGTAGCCAGAGACTTAGACAGACTGATTTTTGGTTCTTTCCCAAGCTCGCTGACATGCACACATGCACAAAGGCACAACTGATTAGAGTCGAGTTAAAGAATGTGGGAATGTAGAAGTCAGCTTGGAGTTCAGGGCCCTACTGAAAAGCTGGTTTGCTGCTGAATACATCAGTATCTACCCTCTGCAATGAGGAATCTTAAAAAAAAAAAAAAAAAAAAAAGTGTTATTTACTGAGTTTAACTACTTTGTCTTACGGAGAAACCTTATGGGCATCAGAGTTAGCTCGTGAGAACGCTGCTGGTGACAAACGTGTGGGAGAATGAGCGTGTCCCTGTTTAGATTCAGGGGAGAAGTGCCTTGTAAGCTGCTGCAACTTACCTAGGTTTTGAACAACTGTAGGAGAAAATGCTCTGTGTTGGTGTGATGTAAAACTGACTTTTGCAGGTGAAAAAATTTTGAGAAGTGATTCAGATAGTGGACAGAATATCACTGCCATGAAGTAGGTACTCAAAACCAAGAGCCATTAGGGTAATCTTTGTCTACAGTCTGTTAGAGGCAAATGATTCTTGAAACTTTGTGTCAGGATGTAAGTAACATCTCAGGTGTGATGGTAGGCTTCAGGGAGCTAGAATCTTTGCTGAAGCAATGAGCTTTGCAGCACTGTTTTACAGCATAGCAAGTGCTCTGACAGGTTTTTCTGTTCAATCCTTGTGCTTAAATGCATGAAAGCAGGTACTTCCCCTTGATGCTTTTTCTTTTTTTAAAAGTTGTAGGCAAGGCTACCAAATGTCAGTGTTCAGAGGGTTCATGATCAAATTAACCATTCCTTCTCAACCCCTAGGTAACGTTTTACTTCTATTACAGGAAATAGAAGTGGGTGGTGGCAGAAAAGCCATCATTATCTTCGTACCTGTTCCTCAGCTGAAATCTTTCCAGAAGATTCAGGTGCGGCTAGTTCGTGAGCTGGAGAAGAAATTCAGTGGAAAGCATGTGGTGTTCATTGCTCAGGTAAAACCCTTTACAATAACAAAAACTTCGGTTTGAAGCCATCCCTGGAGGTAATTTAGTCCACTCTCATGCATGAAGCAGGACTATTACCAACATTAGATCAGGTCAGCCTTGGTTTTGTCTAGCTGAGTCTTGGAAACAGTTAAGGATCAAGATTCCACAGCCTCTCTGGATAACCTGTTCCAGTGTTCTGCTGCTGCTCTTGTCTTGTCCATTCAAGGTAACGGTGATACAATGCGTGTTTTTGTACCAGCAGGAAATGCAGCGAATGTCCTTCTGTGGATATAAACTAAAATGATTTCAGCTAGGAGCCAAGGCTATGTGAACTTGTTGGTGAGATGGGAAGGTTTTTTTGGAAGAGGATGTAACTCCTGTTCTGGTGTCCTTCTCCTTCAGAAGTTTGAGAAGCAAACCTTGAAAGTGAAAGACAGCAAATATTAATAGTAGCCGTAGTACATTTGCATAATATAAGCATTTAACGTTCAATTTAATGGCAGAGGAAAAGAAGACCTTAATGAAGTGACTTAACTGCAGTTCTGAGTTCATAGAGCTGAACAACAAAAAGGTGATGGATGGCTCTGTGGGCAGTACAAAGGGGGAAAGCAAACTCTGGAGATATGTCTACAGGGTGGACAACTAGTTGTTAGACTGCACCTCTTCAGCAAAAATTATTTTGTGAAATACTTCTAAGAGAGCCAGAGTACCTTACACTGAGTCTTTGTGAACAAAAACTTTTAATGAAGTACTTCTGGCTTGCTTATTCTCAGTGCTGGAGAATTCCCCGTCAGTATAGCAATCCATATCTTAAAACGGAATATGTGCAGTTCTGCTGAAGGTGAAATGTTTTTGAATGTGACACACGCCAGCATGGATTATAGTGCCACTCTATGTGTACAGACATGGAGAAGCTCTGATGTGTTAGTTGAAAGTACTGCAGATGGCTGCAACTGCATCTAAAACGCAAGGTGTTAAAACATCTATGTTTGCAGATATGGAGGTGGAAAATAAGTCTTAATCATCTAAACTGTCATAAATATCTGTAGATGCTGTCCTTGGAACAGAATACCTTAAACCAGGGGTTGATCAGGATTGAGTAGTAGATCTCATAATTCAAAGCAGTGTCTCTGTCTCAGGTGTCACCTAGCTGTCTGTGGGATTGAAATAGCCTTTAGTTTGAAGCAGGGGAGTAAACTCAGTCCACTAGAAACTGAGATTTCTCTTCCCCCAAATCTGTTCAGATTATTAGTACAGTGTAATAAACCACTCTGGCTGTACGTGTAGGGGGTAAGAGTAATGAAATATGAATATTTTCAATGCACTGAAGTAATTTCTCATTGATAGATGAGAAGTAAAGCTATGCTAGTATTTCAGCAAGTAGCTTTGGGCATACTGAAGTCTCAATTTTTTGTTGATTTGTGTCTCTGATTTCTAAAAATTAAATAAGTTACAAAGCACGCAGTTTAAGTTGGTTCTAAACACTACATACTGTGAAATGGCATTTCACTTTTTTTTTTTCCATTGACAGAGGAGGATTCTGCCCAAGCCGACAAGAAAAAGCCGCACAAAAAACAAGCAGAAGCGTCCCAGGAGGTAAGCAAGTTACATTAACGCAGAATGACAGACTTCTTTTGTCACTTGCAAGTTTACTGAAGTAACATGTAGGTGATTTTTTTTGTTGTTTGAGTAGTCACTTTAATGATTGGGTGGTCTTGTTCTTTCTGTAACACAGAAAGAACATTTTAACATTGTTGACATTGTTAACAAATTAACACTTTAACAGTGTTGAAATACTGTTTGCCATTTGGCTGCTAAAAGATCCGTAAGTAGCCAGTCTGAGCAGTGTATTGCATTTTGTGAGGAACTTTCATCTGTATTTCCCATTAAAGCTGTAGCCAGCAGTAGTGACTTAAGAACAGTGACCAGAATAGTGGCTTAGGTGACCTTCCCAGCTGTCTGTGTTTCCACAATGTACTGACAAGATTTTTTTTTTTTTTTTTTTTGAAACTGTAGGGAGAGTCTCGTTACGTGATAGACGTAGAAAAGACAGGGCTATGATACTGAAGGGATGCAATGAGGGAGAGTGGTTGAGGTAGGGTGTAAGTGTAAGTAGTTCTGGAGAGCATGAATTTAACAGCAGTACTGTAGTCCTTTGTGTTAAATGGCATCCCTGCTTATTGAGTGTCTTTAAGGTATTGGTAGTTACAGGATGCTACTATGTTAATGCCTCTTCTATACTGTTCTCTATCGTAGTGTGTTGTAATTTAGCTCCTTTCTTGAAAGTTTGTTCTCTTCATGGTACATAGCATGGTCTGTAACTTCTTGCAGTCCCAGTACTACACTCAGGTCCTACCTAAATTGTCTTCTGAGATTTTCAGGCACAGATTTTAAAGTTGCAGTTTTGTAGTACTTACTGTCAGTCCTGCCTGTGGAGGAGTTTGCCTCTGTTACAGAGTGCTAGTGCAACACAGCTAGTGTTGCAGACTGGCTGGAGGAGTTGGATGTGAACCTGGTCAGCGTGTTGCTGTGTTCAGCAGGAAGGAAGTAGTGTGTGCAGGGCTGTCCCTTTCACAGCCTGACACTAGGTCAGACTAGTAGGGTTGTAAAATTGACATGTGTATTGCAGAGTGTAGAAACGTGATGGGTGTTGGTCTGTCTTCACTATCTCAATTTTTGGAAGTTTGAAATGCAGCTACAGAAATGTTTCTTTGCTATTAGTGATTCTGCCTTGAAACTGCAGATGGGGAAGCTGAGAATCTTGTTAGTCATCTAGACTCATACACAAAATAACCTGGATTTTTCTGATTATTGTCTTTGACAGTTCAAGAACACAAGTGTAGTCCGTGTTTTCTAAGCGGAGGCTAAACTTACCAGCTAGATTTTTCCTGTAATACACCACAAACTGTTTAGGTTCAGGCAGATGAAGAAACCACTGTTCTCAAAACTGGCTATCCTATGAGCATATTGTGCTATATGTAGTTCATATTCTGCATGCTTACTCTTCCAGTGAATGTCTCACAGAAGTAAAGGTGGGACGACTTAGTTTTGATGTAAACAAAATCTTCTTTAAATGTGTAGAAATAGTACTTGAGGCCTGTAGGGGCACAGCAACCTGTGATCTAATAGATCAAAACCTAGCTACTGATTTTTTTTTTTTTAAATTTTTTTGTCATGCACTCCAAACTTCTGCAAGCAGCATAGAACTTTTTTGCAGATCATGGAGAAATAAAAGCTGTAAAACTGTCACCACGCACCATTTAAAAAAGCAAAACAATCAAAAATCCTATAACTGAGTTTTTAGCAAAAACATGCTGGGGAAGGTTTAAGCCTTGGCAGACTAGGGAATTTGGCAGACTAGGGAATTTGGCAGACGGACGTGTTTTAATGATTCGAATGTGGCATTTCAGCCGTACGCTTACTGCAGTGCACGATGCTATTCTTGAAGATCTGGTCTTCCCGAGTGAAATCGTGGGCAAGAGAATCCGTGTAAAATTGGACGGCAGCAGACTTATAAAAGTCCATTTGGACAAAGCACAACAGAATAATGTTGAACACAAGGTAAACAAATTTACATTGTTCAGAATGGGGTGGCATTCTGACATTGCTGCATTAATTACAAAACTTCTCAGCTAAAGACTTCTGGCTAAAGCTTTTTTGACTTGGGGCAATGGAGAAGCTCCTGGTGTTTTTGGAAGGAGATGCTAAAGATGATGCAAAGCAGTTTTGAACTAAAGCTTTAGTTCAGCTTGTCAAAACCTCCTTTGTGACTGTGAAGTAGTTAATATTGGTTTCTTATTGGGAAGGGGGGGGGTTAATTGTTTTTAGCATAGAGCATTTAGTTTTGATCTTCAGGCTGTACCAAGCACATCTGCTTAAGTCCTTGATCATTTTTCGTTTGTTTGTGGGGACACATTTAAGAAAACTTAGGTGTATGAGTCTTCTGCTTGCAAATGAAGGAGGTTGTAAATATTTTCTGCAAAACACTTGTTTTCTATGTAAATGTTCAGTTACTTTATTCTGGAAGAAAAGAATCAGCCTAAGAGTTGGTTTCATATGAAGATACAGTGGGAAATGGTGTAATACCTAAACTGTGTTAACAATGATTGTATTTTTCTGTACAGTATATATAAACAAGGTTGTCTGTCTTCACAGGTGGAAACATTTTCTGGTGTCTACAAGAAGCTCACAGGCAAAGATGTGGTGTTTGAGTTTCCAGAATTCCAGCTGTAAAGCGCAAAAGATGGCTGAATAAAACAATTGTTCATATAACAGAGTAATTTCATTTAAATTTCCAATTCTGTAAAGCTAGGTGGGAATTAACCAGTTCATGAGACTGCTCTGCTTTCTGGATGAGTGGCATTTGTGTATCAAAGTACTAACCCACCAACATTTTCTGGTCAAAACGTGACTCTGGACAGAAGAGTCTGCAAAAAGAATCGGCCTAGAAAAATAAAATGAAACATGTTGAGACTCCTTGTACAGAGGAAGTGGGGAATTACCATAGAGCAGAGGGACTCCTGAGATTTTTGTGCTAAGACTGTCAGTTGGAGAACAACACCTTCCTGACACTAGAAGAATTCTACATAGCAGATGTTGTGACCTCTGAAACATGGAGCAATGACATATCCGAAGAAGGGTTTTAATTCTGTGGGAAGTAGGTTTGGTGAACGCATAGGTTGAATTAGAGGCAACTGTCCTTGCTGGTTGAGTGGTAGAACGTTACTGGCTCTTACCTAAAAGCAGGTATTGCAGCTTCCCACCTTCAATAGAGTGAAATTGGAAGACATTTTAATTTCTGCAAGATTAATTATCTTGTACACAAACTACAGTTTCAGTCATTTGTTTTTGCTTTTGGAAGTCATGGATTTTGTTTCCACCTATTAGCGGTTTATATATGTAAATAAATATTGGGGTAATCTGGGGTAGCCAGGACATGACTAATAACCAACAGCAGGGATAGATATGCAAGGGTGAAAGGAGGACTGCTATCTAGACGGTATCTATGATCTATAGATGGTGTTTTATCATAGTTCCCATACATCCTTGGCCATATGTATCATAGCAGCCAAAGGCTTTGAAAGCCCTACACTTCGAAAATCTGTACGTATATCTAGAAACATTTCCAGCAAGTTTTAACTTTTTACCGGCTCAGGGGGGAGTTTGACTCTTTGGACTTAGCAATTTATAATGTTCTGAGCAATTTATATGAATTTAGTACTTAACCTTGCTGAACAGACTATTCTATTACTTAGGAGGAAGTGGTTAATGCAATAAAAGGTACCTAATTATGGAGACAGCCTAATAGATGGAAAGCTAAGTAGGTAACAACCTATACACCAGGAGCTCTTAATAGCTTGTGTCTTTTTACCTAGGAGTAAATGGAAGACAAGTGCACTTATTGAGGGTCTTTGTACCTTTGCTTCCTTTTTCTCATTTTCTGTGGGTTTGCTTGCTTCCCACTTGATGCATCTCTTGAACTGTGGAAAAACTAAAAGGTTAAAACAAGTTCTACGTTGCTTTTGCATTGGAACAGGGGAGCTTTTTAAGTTGTACCATAGCTTCTGTTTAGTAGCAAAGGGCAGGTAGTAGTGGGCTGTTACTTCTGGTGCAGACAATGCAAAGAGAACAAAGAAAATATATATACCCTGTTGTAATTAATAGTTAATTTCCTGCTACTTACTGACAAGGCTTGACTTCACACAGAAAAGAACAGGCTGTGTCTTTGGAGAAATTTGCCTAAGACCTTTTCCTCTCGCATTTTCAAACTTCTGTCTCTGGCGTATAGCCCTGAATCCTGGCTGTGTGTGGGCAGAGTAATTCCAGGAGATCCTACAACAGAAGGAGTGATAGAACTTGAGAATTCAAGTCTCTCACTGCTATAATGGGCATTACGCAGGTTGAAGATGGCGGGGGTAAAAAAATCTAGTCTCAAGTCAGACATGTTACTAATCTTTCTGCTATAACAGTCACAGATGGTATCCTGTGCAAATAGATATTTGCTGTTGTGGGTTGGAAGAAGCAGTTAGGGGACTGTTTGGAGACTTACCAGATGTTAACTACATTTAATTAGAGGTTGGTGAGTCTACTGGGGCCAAGTAACATCTGCAAGTAGAGGTGATGCTCAGACAGCAGGCTACAGTAGACAGTATTTCTTCTTTCATGGTGAAATATAACTCAGGTTTGATCTCTTAGTAACAAAAATGTCAGTAGCAGTTCCAGTTTTGACGCACTGGGGATTTGGAGGGAATCAAGTAAACTGATTATGAAAATGGCAAATGTTGCCAGGCATTGCCAGCTGGCTATACAATTTTTCTCTTGGCTCTTGTTGTAAGCCCTTTGAACTAAATGAAATGCAAAGGCCCATGATGGCTCTATAAGCAAATTCTTTGAAAGTGCAACACTTAAAACTATTTATGGTTCTTAAATAAATGAAGCTGCAAGCAGAGGTGAATTTTTGTAGCATAAAAATACCAGGCCGTGTGCTCTGCAAAAGACTTTTGTCATAGTTTACCTTTATGCACGGGCTCCCGTGTGTTTTAGTGTCAGTGATACAATCAGACAACTCCCGCTCTCCCTTGACAAGCATATCAAATGAACGCCTGCAATCTGGAAAGTCACTTGATGCCATCTGGTCAAGTACTAATGAGGCAGCTGGAATACTGGTGTCAAATGTTACCTTAACCTAAAGGAGTGCCCATAAGAGATGATGCTAGACTTCGCCTGTACCTTTTGTGTGCTGTCACAGAGGAGCTCTGAAAGCGTGATTCTTCAGGAGCTTGTCTGGTTTTTGTGAAAAAGTGATGAGGCATCATACTGTAGCAAGACCTGTAGTGTTATGTGGAGAGACAGATCACATCCTGAAGAGTGTAGAAAAATGGATTCTTGCCTGTTGTAGCCCAGTCAAACAAAGCGAGGAGCAAGGGCCTTATGCTGTTAGGTGCTCTTAAGGCTTGCACCTGATAGGAGAGCTTACCATATGGCTTCCATGTAAGTCCTCACAAATGTCTTCAAATATTTTTGTCTATGAGGAAAGCTGCTCCCTGTTGATTTCCACTAGGACTGGTTCATGGATGTGTCACAGGTCTGGTGTGACAGAATTTGCTTGAAGTGCTTGATCTGCCTTGGATTAATGTGATTAATTGGAGGCATGATTAGATAATGTCCGATAAGCTCCCCTTGAATATAAGTAGAAGCATGTGGCAAGCCTTAATAGAGTGATCCTTGCATCAAGCAGTGTTAAAGGACACATTATGGCTCCTGTGCTATGGACTGAAATAATCTATTTCCTGTGCCTTCACTTTTCCTAAGTTTTCTAAATGGGAGGCCTGAGTTTGATTCTTAGTTGAGTCTAAAAGCCAGGGTGATGCCAAGAAAAGAATAAAAAATAAAAAAAAATAAACACCTTTAAAGCTTAGACTGTTTTCATCTTCTGCGGTATGGGCTTTGTAGGTCTCTACAGCTGTATCAGAATGGCAGACAAAATATCGATTATGGGGTCATGTGGTCCCAGAAAAAGAAGCCTTAAGGCTAGGCTAGGGGAGCGTGAGTCCCTTTCCTCCATACAGGCTTGACTGCAGCATTGATCAGTGCAAATGGCTGACCCCTTTGTAAGCAGGTGGCTTTGGTGTGCTTATTGCCTGCCTTAAGAGCACACGTGTGAAAAACCTACATTCGCTGAGAGCAAGAGAAAGAGGCGACACTGCAGCATCTCTTTGTACTAGTGCTCTGTTCCCTGCAGGAATTACGTGTATTTGATCTTATTGTGATCAAGAGGAGAAAGTTTTTGTTGGATTTGTTACAGCTTGCAAGTTTAGGTATCTCCTCCTCTACCCACAGGTTTACTGCTATTCCTTCTTGCCATTTCTCAGGAAAATAATTCTTAACCTTGTCAATTAGTTTCTGCTGTTAAATGTTGCTAAATGGTTAATAGCTAATGGGCAACACCATGGTTTTCATGATTTTGTGCTGATGAGTCTGATTCAGTTTTGATTTGCCCCTGGAACAGCAAAGATAGAAGCGGAGCCAGGCATTTAAGAGATTTTACCAAATTTAGAGATGAGAAATAACAGAAAACACAGTTCGCATTTCTTATTACTGCTGCAGCGAATGCTGCTCAGAAACTTTATGCAAAAAAATGTTGGTGCAGCAACACTAAAGAAGTTGAAGGCTAGTTTTTACACTGCAGTAAAAGAACTTAAAACTTGCATTGCTGTTTCCATGCTGAACTTTACCACTACACACCTAGCGCGTTGTACAGAAAAGGTGGTAAGGAGAGTTTCTTCTGTTGCCTTGTCCATCAAACTGAAGTGGTGATGTCCACCCTCTGGGGCTGCGTTAATGGGATGAGGTATGTATGGGGATCTTCACAGGGGCAGGCAGCACTACACGTTCCTTTTTCCCCCAGATGTATTTTGATACTTAATAAAACAGTTTCCTATTTTTTTTTGCCTAAACAGTTTATTGTTAGGCGAAGCCAGAGGAAAGGGGCTATGTTTTTTGATTGTCACAGGAGCGAAGGAGGGAATGCACTCAGCTTGCCATCAGGAAGTCATAGATCTGCTGCATCTCCCTGCCTTTTTCAGGAGTTTGCCCTGGGATGCTTACCAAGGGCTGGTTAGCAAGGCAGCCCTGGCTTTGAAGAAGTGGAGCAGTATTTGTGATGCAACCTGTAGTAAGCTGAGCTCCAGCAATTGAGTTCACGTTATGACTTATGAAAGAGTTTGGGTATTGGCAGGTTTCATCCCTTAAGAAAACCTGGTCCAGATTGTTGTTTGCCCTGCTTGAGAAGGGGTTGGGCCGGATGACTTCCAGAGGACCCTTCCAACCGTTCCATGATCCTTTGACACCATTGGGTGACTTGTCAAACTGAGGGGAGAATTTTAGGGCTCTGTCATCTTTTCAAAACAGTATCTTTAGATAGTATTTTAAACAGTATTTTAAAATGAGCATTGCATTTAATCCTCTTACAGACTGAATGCCAGTTGACTCTGGAAAGAGTAAAAGAATTTGCCTGAAGGCTCTGAAAATGTTTCCCTTTAAAAAAAAAAAAATCACCTTTCAATAATCAATTTGATTTTGATTTGTGCTTTTTTTTTTTAACTATTTCAATCCAACTCTTCTGCATAGTTGGTATTTACCCTGAGCTTAAAGGCTGGGTGGATGTCTGGTTGTGGATCAATCATGATAGCCAACTTAGATCTGTCTTGTTGTATACCCTAGCCTCTGAAAGTTGTCCCGCTGCATTAGCAAGGGTGGCTGAAAGACTTAAGAACCATTTCTTGAACTTCTACAGCTTTCAGACTGGCATATTAACATAAGGAAAAGCGTTAGCTGAATAGCCAACACCGACTGTGACCTGATGGGGTTGAACAGCTGCCCTACAGTAATTCGGTTGTCTCAGCTATGGATGGGGACAGGGCTAGGTGGTGAAGCTGGGGAGGTGAATTTTTGAGCTGCTCCAGTGTAGTCTGTCTTAGTGCCCTGGGTTGCCTGTAGTCTGGTTCCAACAATGTGCTAGCATGGCTGTACAGCCTCGGGTCTGCTGTCTGAGTGGGTGAAGGAAGGATGCTCATGTCCAGCTGTAAGAGGAGTATGCCCTTTTCTTTTTCAGAGGTGAAACAAAGCCATAGACTTATTTTCTCCTTGTCCAGAGAAAACAGTTCTATCATATCTGTTGTGTTTGGCCTTCCCTTTTGAACTCTGGAAACTTGGATTTATTTTTCTTCACTTCTGTTTGCCTGGTGTTTAACACTACCTTTTCTACTTTCCGTGAAATGGCTCTTTCTCCCTGAATTCCAGCTCTGGCCTCAGTTATTTGCCTGTTTATATAGGGAGAGCAGATATGTATGTAAATGGACGTTGCCTTTGCCATCGTAATATGATCTTCAAAGGCTTGGACTGCAGTCACTTGGCTGCATTCTTTACATCAAACGTTTCTTGCAGCAAGTTGCTGCCAACAGAGTGCTGTGAGGGCCCGATCCTGCTAATTGCCTTCTGCTCCCTCTGAACTAATGCAGCTTGTATGCAGAAAACAGCTTTCAAGTTAGAGTTGTGGGGTGCTTACCCTGTTACGTTTTACATTTTTGTCCTTACTGATGTAATCTGAAAGTGAGCATCAGTTCTGAACTTCTTGTGACCATCTGGTGGGCGTTGAAACACAGAAGCTGATGGAGGAGAGACAGCCAGGATCCAGCCCAGCTTGAAAAGAGGGTGGTGTAGGAGAGGTTCAGCCCTTGTAAAAGTGGTTTCTGAATGCGAGGCACTGCTGTGGTATCTGTGGTACCGTGTTTTTGTCTTTTTTTCCCCCTTACTGCCTGTTTTGTCGCAGCCTCCTCAGAGGTGGGGATGTGCTGGCTGAACAAATTCCCTCCTCCAGAAGAGGGGGATAACTCTGCCAACAGCACCCATCCCTTGCATGTAAAACTGCTCAGGTGTGGGGTGGTGAAGCCTCAAGGGGGGGCTGTGGTGTGTGGAAGGAGGTTACGTGCCTCAGGGCCAGGAGAGGAGTGCATGGAGAGGGGACGCTGCCAGACATGAGCAGAGGGGGAAAAGTCTATCAAAAGACATTGCAACCCCCACCACAGCATGAAATCCTTGATGGAGAGGACATACACCTCTACGAGAGCAAATCAGAAGGTCAGTGAAGCGAGCACGTGCTCCTATCACAGCTTTCTCTTGTCCCACAGTCCAAAAGCTTTTTGGTGATTCTTTTCACATTTTAGGAGGGTGAAAAGATACTGAAAGATTTCTTTATCTTTTTTTCTTTCTCGCTGACATGGTGATGTCAAAGGTGTATTAAAAAATAAATCTTTAAGCCTGTCATGTGGATAACAGCATTGTTGTGGAGAATTGAGACTCAGCTCTGAAATACTTGCATGTTTCCACTCAGTAAGTCAAGAATGTTACAGCTAACAGCAGGAGTGGGGTGAGTTTCACTAGGGAAAGCGTGTTAATTATTCACATAACTCGGTCATATTCACTGCTGCACTCCCTGTGTTGTCACATCAGTTGTTAGAAATGAAGTAAAGCAAGGGAAGTGCTGTCCTAGGGCAGTTGCATGCATAACTTAGAGCTGAATAGATCTAAATGGTTAAAAAGGGGTTCTCTGCTAGAGAGGAGGAGGGGAGAGTAAGAGTGCATTCCCAAAAAAGTACATTCCCAAAATAAAAAGCTTACATCATGGACCTCTTCAGCTTTCCCACACTTCTTTCCTAATTATTGTCCTACAGGACAGCTGATCTATTTCAAACAGGAAGCTGTTTACAGATAACACTTGCAACTGTGTTGTCTGATTTGTTGAACTGTCGAAAAGCAAAAGACAACCTCTTTTCAAATTAAAAACTGTCAGACTTCTGTAAACAGCAGCAATGAGGTTCATCTGTGCAGTGTCCCTGCAGGCACAGAGTGTTCTGCAGTTCCCATTTTCTCAGCAACCGTAAGGTAAGAGGCTTTTGTGCTTTTGCTCTCTAGAAATACAGAGGAAAAAAGCTTGGATGTTTGTTAGGGGGGTGTCTTGTAAGCAGCAAAATATGATTGGCAATGGCTGCATAGCAGGGGAAGGTAAGGGGAGTAACAGCTTGCTCTGTTCTAGCAGATAAAGTGGGACTATTCTGTCTGAGGCACCCATGTGGGTTAGATTGCAGAATTCCTGGTCAGTGTGAGATTTGTGTATGAAGCATTCAAATGCCATTGAAGGAGCTCATTCCTTTCTTTGAGCAACAAAGGATGAAGTGGTATTTTAATTTCTCATGCAATGGAAAGTTAATGCAGTTTATTAAGGGGTTCTGATTCCTGGTAATACATGACAGACATCTCAGTTTAATTTTGGAAGTGCTCAGTACTTTTCTCCATCCTTCTACTTTTATTCCTAAGTGGCTGGCTATTTTCTACTTTACAAAGTGAGCTTTTAATACGTCTGGAAGACAGAGAATAAAGACTGACATTGCATAAGTGAAGCAGATGACAGTGGATCCAGTAAAGGATAGAATTACACCAGTGGGTAATTAAGAGTAAACTCAGTTAAAACCAAATCAAGTTGGTAGCAGTAGTATACAGGACTGTCTAATGAAAATTAAGGATGTGTAAAGGCAGAATGTAAAGATGATCTAAATGAGCTGGACGATGAGAGTAAACCATAGTTCAGTAACCAGAAGGCCATATGCCTGCTTTTCAGTCATGGGATATGAAAAATTAGGATTCATAAAAGGAATTAAGAGTTTCCATTCTGACCTCTGTGCATACATATGTGTGCTCAAATAGAGGAATTCAGGACAGGGATTCTTTTCTGACAAAAAGTGACTTTGGAAAACTGAAATATACAGCTTCACTTGCCATACAGTGGAACAGAGACTCTTGGCTGGAAATACTACAGCTTTTATATTTGGGTAGTGAAAGATTTTAGAGATGCATTAGGAAACTCTTGTCCTGTTTCTGTTTTTGAAAATGAGATCTCACACTTTTGGACATTTCATGTTTATAAGATTATTTAAGGCAGGATCATGATATTTTAAGGCATTATAGGGACTGAAAAATATGAAACAAACACTGCTTTAAAGTTTTCACTCATGAGAATGATGTTAGGATGTCTTTGTCTGTGACAACTTGTTAGACATACCCTTAATGCTTTTCACTTTTTCTACTGATTGTTGCAACATAAATAAGGTATGTAGATATTGTATATAAGGAACATTTCCAAGCTGACTGTTCTTCTTAAGATTGTTAGGACTCTTTCACAAAATTATTGAAAGCATTTGTTAAAATGAACTTAATACAGGGCAGAATATGTGACAAATTCATTGTCAAAATGGCATTTTAAACATGGTGTATGCTTAAAATCAGTGGAGAATTGCACAGTAACTTATAAATTGTGCATCACAATGATGAGTGCTGCTTCTCTGATTACTTTTGAATGATTTTACTCTATTTCAAAAGCTCCATTTAGTCAGCTTTAGGGCTGCCCAAAAAATCTTGATTGAGAATAATTTTGAAGTAGAAAGGCTCTTGACAAAGCAGCTTTTTTTAGGAGAAGTGTCAGCTTTCCAGGGTAGTTTAGTTCTTTTGTCAAAGTATTTTGGCTGAAAACCAGAAGAGTTTAGCCAAAAATATACTCACAGTGTCTCCTGGGAACTGTAGTTTGTGCTTTGCACTGCATTTCACTACTGGCTGGACTTCCCGGCTGAACCATGCTTCCCGTAAGGCCTGTGCCCAGGGACTCTGCTGCAATTTCCCTTGATGCAAGCAGCACTGTGCTGTATTTTGGGAAGTACACTCCAATGAAAGAGGCCAGTAAGGAATAAGATGTAGGAAAAGCCCCTCTGATTGCTAGTAGATAATTGACAGCTAGTTTAAAGCTTGAATACTTTGCTCTAGTTTGCATGTGAGCCCCATACCACACAGTTTGCTGTAGGACTTGAAAGTGTGACATGTCAGAAGGGTTAGGTGTGTCAGCAGGAGGCTCAAAACCCTTCTGTTGTTTCCTTCCACACAAGGGAGAAGACGTTTAAAAATGTTTCTCCGCCCATACAAGGGAGAAAACATTTAAAAATGCTTCTGAGACTTTGTTGGTGTTTCTGCCAACTTTTGTGCCAGAAGTGTTCCATTTTATGTACTTGGAACTGCAAGCTGCAAGTACACAGTATGACGGGATTTTGGGAACGAGGTAAACTGTGAAGGAATCGAGAGGAAAACAACCTCCTAGGAGCCCAAGGCTTTTGGAAGTGATGGTTCTTAAAATCCAACAAGGTGTTGTCTCAACCGTCTAAATGCCTGTTCAAACAAATCTTGGCCTGGATGATATGCCCTTAGGTGCTTAAGATGTCTGTAAGCAAGAAGAGAACTGAAGCTGCTCGAGTTCTTCATTGCTGGGCCAGTCTCTTACTTGTTTATTAGGATCTAAGGATCCTTATCTGTTGTGACTGTTTGGACGATGCTTCCTCCAAACTGCATCAGGAAACCAGTTAGGATGTCTGTAAGGCATCACCTTGAGGGAGGTGATTGTCCTCTGCTCTGCCCTGGTGAGGTCCTACTTGGGAGCGCTGCATCCAGTTCTGGAGTTCCCAGCACAAGAATGATGTGGAGCTGTTAGAGTGGGTCCAGAGGAAGGCCACAAAGATGATCAAGGGGCTGGAGCATCTCTTCTACAAAGACAGGCTAAAAGAGCTGGGGCTGTTTAGCCTAAAGAATAGAAGGCTCCGGGGTGACCTCATTGCAGCCTTTCAATACTTCAAGGTGTCTTATTAAAAAAAAAAAAAAAAAAAAAAAAAAAGATGAAGAAAGACTCTTTACTTGGCTAGATAATGATAGGACAAGGGTGAATGGTCTTAAAATTAGAGATTAGAAGGAACTTTTTCCACTCAGGATAATGAGGCACTGGAACAGGCTGCCCAGAGAAGCTGTGGATGTCCCATCTCTGGAGGTGTTCAAGGCCAGGTTGGATGAGGCCCTGAGCAACCTGATCTAGTGGGTGGCGTCCCTGCCCATGGCAGGGGGGTTGGAACTAGATGATCCCTGAGGTCCCTTCCAACCCAGGCCATTTTATGACGACATTCTAGAGGCCAGAACAGAGTAGAAAGGCAGATGGTGAGAAGTTTGAGGTATTATTACATTGTTTTCTTCCTACACTGAATAAAGCACCTGAGTGAAATGTGGGCATGGACAAACTATTTCCAAAGCTACAAGTGAGGCACCTGGCTGCAGCCCAAGAACCCAAAGTGTTTATGTGCTGAAGTGCTCTACAGCTGAAACCTTTTGAAAGTGTGTGGCCTGTTGTCCTTTTGGCACAGAGACTTCAGAAACTGAAAATAGTTCTTGAAAAGCTGAGTGCTACCACCCAGCTTCTGTGTAATCTACTGGCCAGGAGCACTTCCCTGGGGAGTGGGGATCTGCATCCAGTTCATTCCACTGCTTCAGTGCCCATCCTGTATCTGCTAGAACAGTGCCTTTGTCACTAACCTGACAGAACCACGGGTGCATCCTCTTATGATAGAATAGTTTGGAGAATGAGGTTTGGGATGATTTGGTTGAACTTAGGAAGAGGCCACAGATGCGGATTCAGTGGTAAGTGTCACCAGTGTTGAGCTAAGTAGGTCTATTTTTTATTTTTGGCATGAAAAATGAAGGTAAAGGGTGGAGAATGGAAAGATTAACTACTTCAGTTCTTGGCTGCTCTTTGTGGAGGGGGCGTTGAAAAATTAAGATGTCCATAGTTGTGCTTAGGTTCCAGGTATACATCTTTATTTTCCTGATTTTAAGTGTGGATGCAATGAAATTATCTCTAGTTGCTCCAGAGGAGTTTTAGATTGGACATAAGGAAGAGCTTATTCATGGAGAGTGTGGTTAAGCATTGGAACAGGTTTCCCAGGGAAGTGATTGAGTCCCTATCCCTGCAGGTATTTAAGAGACATCTGAATATAGCACTAAGCGACATGGATTATTGTTAGGACTCAGTAGGTCAATACCTTCTGGCCTGTAAAATGAATCTGGTGGCACTTAATGCCAGAGTCTCTCAGGTACTTTAATGGCTCTGGTAATAACATTATAGTCTTCTAAGCAACTCTCTTTTTAAGCATGTATTTGCCCATTTAGACTGAGTTTACATGTGATTGCATTCACTTTCTTCCTTGACTTTAGGAGTAATGATGTTAAATGTCACAATTAGTGTTGTGTACATGGAGTTTATGATATGTTCAGTTGATTCCTGCATCCCTTTTTGGCAGTACTAAATAACTTTGTGGCAGGTCTCATTTTGTTGTTGTTTATCTTTCCTTTGCTTATGTCAACTGGCAGGTACTGAGATTTCAGCCAGAACAAGGTTAATGAAGTTTTTAACACTTAACACCTCTGAAGCCTTTTCTTTAGCTGTTAGCTGCAGAATCAGAGCTGTAGCATTACTTTCTTCTCTTGTAAGTATCCTCTAAATACTAAGCATATACATGCTGAGGCATCTGAAAGTTCAAGTGATCATAGCTGATGTGCAGCTTCTTAATGTGTACAAATTGCCTCTGGTCATGTTCTGGCTGTGTGAAGATGCATCCGTGGCTGTTGTTGGAGATTTTGAATGATCTTGGAGGTCTTCCCCAATCTTAATGATTCTATAAATTTGCTGAGCACTAAAGTAGGTGGAGATGCCAGCAGTTACTTAAAGTGGCTTGTTATATTCTTCCATATATATAATATATATATATTCTTCCATATATAATTATATATATATATATTACATATATATATAATTAAAATAAAGGAATTACTCAGGGCAGTTGGTTAGATTAAAGGAAATTAATGAAAAAATCCAAAAGGGATTTGTCATCCTCAGGAATCTTCTGGCAGCAGAAAAATCTTGGCATACGGATAAGGGAAGTAACACCTCCAGTTTAAGTGGTCTTGTTTGCAAATTGTTCTACAACTTGTCTGTTTCTTTCTGAATTAAAATTTCTTTCTCAAAATGAGAATGGATTGTTAAAAGCACTTCAAACTGCATGCAACCACTTGTATTTTTTGTTAATTCTTTAAGTCTTTTAGGCCAGTGCATTGTACATAGCAAAGGACTGAAATGTGTGTGCTGTGGTATAAAAGCTGCTCTGGAAAATACTTCTCCACTGAAGATCTTCTTTCAGCTGGCTACCAATTGATAGGTCTTCTAAGTAGGATCTTGACTGATGCCAATGATATGGAATGAATGGCCAAATCTGCTGTAGCATCCTTTTGTAAGAATGTTTTATCTTCTGAGAACTTTGTTAATATGTAGTCATCTACAGTAATCACATCTTTGCATATGCTTTTATGAAATTACATCAGATCCATATGACCTTGTTTGTTTTCCCTCCACTGTTTTGCTTCTATTGCTATTTCTATATGGATATATTGTTGATATTGCATTGACACTGCCCCAATTCAAACGCAAGATTTTGATCATGTATGCTTATGTGCCATTGTGTTTAGTGATGCTGAGAATATCTTTCTGAGAAGCATGTCCCTGTCATTTGAGGATAATACTCCTGGATCATTTCCATGACTCTTAGTGGCTTGCATGCTACTGCAAAATGTCTCATCTTGTATCTCCTAAGCTCTGTATCTTTTAGCTAGATATTAGTTTCCACTGCAGCCTGGTATTTTGCCATATGTTTCATCACTTTTAAAATATTCCCACTCCTTAATTGTGTTCCTTTTTTTTTTCCATGTTCCAGTGAATTTAGTCCCATTACTACTTTCAGTTACATATCCTTCTGTTTTCTCTATGCCTCTGGCACGTGAGGGCACAGTTTTATAACACACTGAAGGCTACCTCAACTCCTGCCAAGGGTGTTTCTTTCCCTGGCTGGCAACATTCTTCATGGGAGAGGATGGCCATTTTACCCTCACTGGGAGCCAAGCAACTAAATCAACTGAAAAATAACATTATAGAAAGAGGAATAGCTTTCTGCTGGCTTAGCGTGCTGTGCTAGCTCAACATGGGATCAGATGGCTGTTGGTGACAGCATGAAGAAGGGGAGGGTAATGTGTGACTGCAGCAGGGGAGCCAGACTGCTGTTACTCCTCATGTAGATGGGCTTAGCTAATGGTGACAGTGGGACTCCGCTCACCTAACTTTACATACCTATGAGGCTGGGAAATGAATGCATGCCTCTAGAGAGCCAATTATCTAACCTATTTTAGGGAGAAATGAATTGTCATAGATAGGTGCCTTTCTCTGACTTGATTATATAAGCAGCTCAGGGTGATTTTTCTCAGACCTACAATCTAAACCAGAATGACTGAATCCCACTCAAGGGTCTGCCTGTAATTCCTCCAAGGTTGAAATCTGGATCTAAGCAAAGCTGCCCTGATAAACAATCATACCTTAATGCCAGGGATGTTCTGTCTCGTAGCTCACTTTTCTGAGATGCTGCACTTGTGACGTTCAGAAAAACTGAGCAGCAGTCAAGTGGCTTTCCATGACCCTAGAACCTCCTTTATGTTGAGCTGATGTGATATCTAATGCATGAGAAAATGGGGGCTAAAGCTGCTTCTACTCTGTTGAAGGAACAGAAAGAAAATCTTTCTCCAATCCATGAGTGCTCTGGGATGGTGCCATCTCTGTCCTTTCTCTGCCATTCACCTAAGGTTAGGTCTCCCACGTTCTTCACTTGTGCCTTGTATTCCTCCTGCTAGTAGGAGGATCATCCTATATCTCTTCTTTACTTTTCCTATAGTCTCATTATTATGTACTTTAAGTAGAATTTGTCCTCTACGTAGACATTTCTAATCCTGTGTCAATACTATCAATACATGAGTGTTCTTCCTTCACTGCTTTATGTCTCACAATAGACTCATTTTCCTTTATTTTTAAGCCTAGTGTCCTACTGCTAGGCTTGAGCTGCCTTCAGGCAGGCTTCTTCCCTGCTTGCCTTCCATCTTTTAATCTGGTGTGCCCAAGTGTACCCTAATTTCACCTGTAGCATCCATCCAGTGTGAGCATTACTCTCCTGAGGAGCTGGAGCTGTGGACTTTAATCCTTTTTGGTTAAGGCTGTTCCAGAGCTGCCATTTCTCACTTTTTGGACCAGTACTTGAGTGGCTTTTCTGCTGTGGAAAAGGCACGCAGTGCTGTTGATGTGTTGGGGAGGTTGAAGGGTCTTTCTGCCTGGTCTCTGCACCTCAGAAAATTTAGCTGGGGATGCGGGACCACCCTTCTCAGCTAAAGTTTGCCTTGTGAGCCCATCCAGTGATTTCAGGAAGTCAGTGGTCAAGCCCACCTGAAAAACGTCTAGGCACCTGGAGGGCTAGAACATCTTGGAAAGGGTAAATTGGTTGAACAGGCATTAAATACTTAAATATTGCACAAATATATCAACATGTGCAGCCAGTCCTATGCTTCTGTGGATGTGGAGTGTTGAAAAGAGGTGCCCTAAAGCTTCAGAAATGTGATGCAAAATGCATATGTAAATAATATGTATTCATTTATGTAAGGGAATATTTCCTGCAGTGTTTTCTAGATTATTCAGTGATTCTCAGTGACTCCTTGGTGTTTTAGTTCCTACAGTAATGTTTGTAGAGATAGCATCAGGTTTTCTTGTGGATGCTTGAAAGGAGTGGGACTGAACTGAGACAGTTTAGGCATGGGTTCTTAGAAGTACTGACGCCTATATTTGAACCCAGTATTTTGGATGTGGGGGTGATTAAGAATACTGATAATTTGGTCTGACATATTTCAAGCATGACACCCAAAATCACAAACTATTTCTGCTAATTATATATGCAAGTAAGGCTATTGCAGAGAGATGATTGTATAATGGGGACTTTTAATACAAACCTTATGGGAGACATTTTTGTTTAGCACTTCTAGTTATTTCTGACAAATACTTCACACAGAAAATTCTACACGAATATTACTTGCTACTATCCAACACACCACACAGAACTGTTGTGAGAGCTTTGACACTCAGGGCAAGAAGTCATGTGGGTCCCATCTCCCTCTACTTGTGGGTTTTGAAAAGGTACTTTTCCTTCTGGCACCAGTCTTTCTCTCACCCTTGCTGAAGCCCTGATTTTGTATTTTCAGCACAGATGATGGTAAGTCAATTCTGCCATAAAATCGTTGACTTCAGCAGAACTACATCAGGAACAAATTCGTCTCACAACTTTTAAAAAAACATTATTCTCAATGAAAAGTGGGGCAACTATTCCTACATGTGACAAGGGCACCTACATGGTACAGTCAGAACTAATAGTCCCTTACACCTCACAAACACTGGCTGAGGAAATAGCTCTATTGAGCCAGAATTAAGTGCACTTTAGGGAGTAACCGATGACTTCCCATCAGTTAGACTTTTAGGTAACGTTAGCTTAGACTCACTCTTTTGTCCTCTGCAGCAAACCTTGCTGTTCTTCAGCATCATCAGAACCTGAAATGTGTTACTGCTTTATGCCACTCCATGCTCCATAGGTTTCACAGAGAATTTGTAACCACGGCAGTTATGATCCCTGTTTCCACAATCCCACAGCATTAACATTTAGGTATTTTTTCTTCTTGCATGCTCATTGCTTTAACCTTTAAATCAACACTTTTCAGCATTGCAGGGCTTTAAAGTTAAACAGTGGATGATCATTTTAGCATTTAAACAACATTACCACTGATTCTGATTTTGTATTTTGGCTAAAGAGTGAACCCTTGATTACCCAAGGTAATGCATGGAGGAGCTGGGAGGACAAATGAGAGAACGCTTAGATAAAGTAGGAACATCGCTACACAAAACATCCGTAGGTTAGTGTTATCAGCAAGGCTGTAATGGAGAAAGAAAAGGTCAGTGGCACATGTTTCATCTCCAGTGTGAAAGACATCCTCTCCAGGGGGTGATCCATAGCCTTCAGACTATGTGCTGGAAAGTAGCAGCCAGAAAGTATGCATGTGGCTGGAGGCTTGTCAGTTCTGCCGCCTCCTGTTTCTCCCAAAAACCTAACTCTGGTGTTACCTTCGTAATCCTGGCAGGTAACTTATTTATTTTTTAATCTGTCTTTTATTTGTTCAGAGTGTCTGAAACAATGCAAGGTCTGTGTCACAGCCTGACATCTTGATGGCATCACTTTGTGGGCATGCCTACTCATGTGTTTGAGGATGCACAGGCTGCCAGATAGGTCCGGGAGGTGGGTGAGATGGACTTGAGAAGTCAGAGGAGTGAAAACTCCTCTGAATAGAGCATAATTATGATTTTTAAATTCTATTTTCTATAACTCGAGAGAAAATAAGTCAGTAAATTAAAAGCAACTCAAAGAAGAATTAAAATCATAACCTCAAAGAAGAATTATGTAGGATTATAGAGGGCTATAGTTTCTTTTGTTGTTGACCAGCTGAGCATTAATGCCAGTGAGCATCATTTTCCTGCTGCATTTTTCAGTGACTTAGATTCAGCTATGCAGAACAGCTGTGTTGCTGCTTCTAGGTCCAAACTAACCCAGGTCAGTAAGACCCCTTGTAGAGCAGCTGCTTGCGCTTGCAGGGTCCTCACACTTCAGCCATTTCCTTGCTGAAGTGGTGTCGAAGCCTTCCATCCACAGCAGGGTGGTTCAAGGAGTACCCAGTGCCAGGTGTCCTGGCTGGCTCCAGCATTGTTTCTAGCAAGCCTCTGGTGTGCTCTGCCTCAGGTGTTCCCCAATGCTCTCTCAAGGATTTGAAAGAATTTGAAATCTTGTTCCATAAATCTCATCTCTCAGTAACCAAGGCAGATTCCCTAAAGCTGCCATGTCTCCAAAGTTGTTATGAAATTATTGTTCTTAAAGGTGTGTGGATAACTTTTTTAATGGAAAATCATATAAATGCTTCCTGTTCCTCCTCCTCCTCTTTTTTTCAAAGCTTTCCACTTGCTCTGATTTAATGACCACCATTATAGATTCTGTAAATTTGACTCAACCCATGCATAGAGAAATTGTGGGTGCCCCATCCCTGGGAGTGTTCAAGGTTAGGCTGGATGGGGCTTTGAGCAACCTGGTCTGGTGGGAGGTATCCCTGTCCATGGCAGGGGTGTTGGAACTGGGTGATCTTTGAAGTCCCTTCCAACCCAAACCATTCAATGATAGAGTGTGAAAGCGTTCATACTTCTGCAAGTGCTGGGTTTCTTCCTGATATTGGTTATTCTAATGCTGAAGAAATCCCCAAAACAAGGACTGAGATGGTGTTTGAAAAACACACTGGTACCCTTTTCTGAGAACTACTTTCAGTGGGCTTTAATTTTCCAAATGGCTTTATGAGTCTGGGTCTGAAAGGACTTGAAGATAAGGTAGAAAGACAAGGAATTTTCTAAGACTTTAAAATGAAACGTACTCCTCTAGTACATACACAGAGATCAAACTTTTATTTCAATCACATAAGGCCATTTTAGCTGCGGAAGAGAAGGTTTCTTCTTAAAGCAGGAAAAGAAAAGGTGGAAAAAGTGTTATCCACAGTGTTTCTGATTTGATTTCTAGTACTAATTTGTCCCTTTACTTCAGCTGCTGACTCTATAAAAGTGTTTAATCTGCAGCCTCTTCAGAGATGTCCTATGCTACTGACTCTTTTCAGACCAAGGTAATTTCCTGAGTGTTCACATGGGGCCTGGGTATTGTGGCCTGCCCCAAAACCAAAGAGCTGTTTTCTGAAATGGTTCCCTCAAGGTTGTGCTGTGACAGTCCATTTTCTGTGCGAGTTGGAGAGTTGGACTATCATGAGGAAGCGTGAGGTGCATCCCTGGTGTCTCTGGGGTTTGTAAACTCTGCAGCAGCAGCAGGGGATGGTGAATGGGATGTTTCATGTGATGAGAAAATCCTTCATTTTTGGCTGCTGAGCAGAGCCACCAAGCAGCCCTGCCAGTTCTCTGCTGCTTGATGCCTGTCTCATGCCTGAGCTGTGTAGGAGTTTGCAAAGGCAGATGAATATTTAACATACCCTGAGGCTTTGATCTTTCAGTTGTAGTCTGGTTACGTTTGAAGCCCCATAAAATGTAACTGGCTGAGGAGGTGGTGCTGCTTTTATATCTACTGATGCAGAGACTGGAGCACCCTCCTAATTTCAATTCCTTCTATCTCAGGCAGTTTCATTCCCCTCTCCCATTCATCTGTCAAGAATCCTTATCACCCGGCTGCTGGATGCTTGTGCTGAAACTGCCCAGTTTTTCAGGCTTTCAGCTGAGTACCTGAACTGCTTGGTGTGAAAGCCTTTGTCTGATCTTCTGGCTTCTGAAGTGCCCCAGCTTCAAGGAAAAGGTGGGATGTCCTGCAGGCTGGCCACCAGCCATGCTCTTGGGCTGTGGGCTGAGGCAGGGCTTGTGTCCTCTGTTTCTGCAATATGGTTATGGTACAGGATAGTCCCATTCCCTACCCTCAAAGGTGGCCCCTGCTGATAAATATCTATGTTCAGGTGTTGGAAAGGTAATTCTAGGCCTGAGTTGCTGCCAGTACTCCTGGCTGGCTGAGGCAGTGACAACTCCCTGCCTTCCCCTGTAAGGAGTGGTGGTCCCTAACTTGGCATTGCAAAGCCTGTTGTTGCATGGCCCCCCTTGCTTTAAAGTCTTCCAGCACTGATATTCAAATGCCAAGGTCCTCACACAGTCTAGCCCTACAAGACATGAAGGGAAGATCTAGAGAAACACCCAGCTCAGTAGAAAGGGACCTTGGGTTGCTGGTTGGCAGCAGGCTCACTGGGAGCCAGCAGCGTGCCCTAGCAGCCAAGAGGGCAAACTGTATTTTGGGTTGTGTTAAACGCGGTGTAGACAACCGGTCACAAGAGGTGGTTCTCCCACTATATTAAACATTGGTGTTGCCTCAACTTGATTATTGTGTGCAGTTCTGGTCTCTAAATGTAAAAAGTTAAAGTTAGCCATGAAGAGGTCAGGCAAATGGGACTTGATGATCTTTGAAGGTCCCTTCCAGTTATTGGTCCAGGATGGTCCCATTCCCCATCTCTCCAAGTTGGCTTCTGCTGATAAACACAAGTTAAGGTGTTGGAAGGAGTCTATTCTACCAACTCTACCTTTCTTAACATTTCCTCTTGGCTATTTTTTTGTCTCTCTCTCTTTCACTTGCTGTCTTGGGAATCATGGACCTGTCAAATAGAGCCAGGACTATGTACTGTGGATATTGTGAGCCCCTCTAATCTGCCAAGTTCACTAAGATGTAGTGCCTTCTACCTGTGCGTTGGGATCTCCTCTTGGGGAAACGTGGCTGGATTCAAACCTAATGTATTTGAAGTAATTCAATATGCACGTGAAGGCATCTGGGAGAAGAGTGCTATCACAGTGATACGATGTGGGCAGTGGTTTGCATAACCTTAGCAAAGAGCCATCAGGTGAGGTGGCCGGTGGCCTGACCTGGTTTTTGGCAGTCAGGGCTGGCTCTGTGCATGGGCAAAGAAGGCAACCTCTGTGACAGCAGAGAACAGCAGCACAGCAAATATTTTCCTGCTGGTTTTGTCTGTCAGAGCCATGGAGAGCTGGGTTGGTTGCTTCTTCTCCATGGCACTATAAGCTTTGTATCCAATATTGATATTTCCATTACCTTTATTTCTGTTTTTCCTCCCTTCTGCTATTTGGTTTCTCAGGTCCATCTCTATTACATACCTTCTCCTTCTGCTCTGGTTCCTCATCATTGGGGTAGAAAAATCCAATTTTGATTGTGGTCTTGGGAAGCCACGAGTGATATTGCTGCAGTTGTGACAAAACTTAATGTGGCCTAAATATTCGAGCAGCCTATGCTGAGGTTTGTACTTCTGTGGGTTTGTGTGCTCCTAGCAATACCTGAGCTAGGTATTTTAAAGCTGATTCAGACATGTATGCGTGAGCTGCAGTCATTTTACTTATGGCAGCATAAGCAAAATTTTGGGATGCACTCTTGAAGGGGAAAAAAATACCATAAACATCTGCATATGTGTGTGTTATTCCTCCAGAGCCTACGCCTTAAGCTATGAGAAGAGACTTTTGTAAATGGCATTAGTATTTAGAAGTCTGGCAGAAATGTTGTGAGCGTAAAAAACACATCTCTTGTAAGATTGCCTGTTTTGTAATCTACTAGACTGAAAGCTAATATGCTAATATAAAACTGAAGCAGAAGCCTAAAAACTAAAATCATTACACTGCAGCTTAGTGGAATCTTTTTTTTTTTTTTTTTTTTTTTTTTGTGACGGGGCACCTTCTCCTGGGTCTCGACCCATGACCTCTTCCTGGGTCTGAGCATACAACCTGCCTTTTTCAAGCCTGATCCTCCTTTTGCACCTTGCTGTCTTTTAGAGGGAAAACTGGTGAAGAGACTTGGGTTACAAGGGGCTCACAGTGTACTCTACTGTAATTCATGCTATGCCTTCTCCTTGTGAGGAGGAAGATGAAATCTGTTCTCAGCAGACTCCCTTGCTGCGGTCCAGTTGCGTTATCTCCTAGAGGATAATGGAAACACAAAATGGACAGCAATTCAGGGGACTAACTTATTCCCCCAGCTCTAAATTGATTTACTTAGCCTTGCTGCTGAGACATACACGAAACATTATAGAGGGGATGGTGGAATTTAAAATCAGAGCAAGAAATAGAATAGGCAAAACTGTATTTTGCTGCACATGGAGGGCAGCTTGTTTTCCTCTTTCTCCATTCTTTGTTTTGCTATTTGCTTCAACAGCTCCCTCTCACCCTGAAGTTCCTTATTCTCCTGTTGCTGCTGAAGGGCATTTATTCCTTCAATATACCCCCAAAATAACAGATCCACCCTCCTAGACCCCAGCATGCTGAGATGTAAAGTCCTGTGTACTGTTCCTACCCCTACCCTTATCTAACCCTACTATCTGAAGGAAATAAGGATGTGGAGAGTAATACAGGCCAATCTTGTTCTGGATGTAAAATGCCCACAGCTCTGTCAGGGCTATAAAAACTGATCCATGTAGACTTTGTCTTGAAACCGTGATACAACTTCTAGCTTGTTTGTGCAGTACAAAACCTTGGTGAAAGAAGGACTGGAAAAACATCATAAGTACATAAATAACACTTTTGTCAAAGGGTATTTCTGTAGACCTCCTAAATATGAGCTTTTGATGGTCTTTTCACAAAAATTCCATTTCTGTACTGTTGTTTTCAAGAGATCTTTTTACAGCCTAATATCAAGCAAGTCATTTCACTTGTAAGCTTAGATGAAGGTATGTTTCAGGGGTGAACCTTTTCAGGATTTATTGAAGGCTCTGATGTAACTTCATTGCATGATGTAGTGAAATATTATCTCCCTCCCACTGTTGCTGAGTTACGAGAGGACTATTGTATCAGACAATTTACTGGGCACAATTTCAGTGCTCAGGCAGATGGGAACAGAAATTTCAGGCCTTTAGGTTGGTCTCATCACTACTGAATTGCCTCTTTAGAGCACTATGCATTCCTTCTAAGTGACAACTTAGTACTGACATCTTTCAATGCAAGCCTGTACACTAGATCTTCTCCTTTGACATTTCCAGATTCCTGTCTACAATGAGAAATAGTGAACAGTGTCGCTTGTCATTGTCTTTATTTAATCTTCTTCTTAATTAAATTTATTCTGAACTTTATCTTAGTATAACACCAAAACAAACTGCTGAATGCGTTGCTACATGTATTACATATGTCTGTGGGACATGCAACCTGCTTGGAGGACCTGTACACATCCTTCTCATGCTGTGTGGGTTATGGCATACAAAAATATATTGTATTCGTAGTAGGCTGCTGCATATGTTCAGAAACTGTTGAAAGTCTTTGGAATTCTTATAACTGTTTATTCATTCTTTTGTTTAGGAGTCAGTGACCTGTAAGTGCTCATTATGAAGAGAGATCTGGTTTTCTTGGTGACTCTAATTAGCCTTGCCTTCCTGTCACTGCTAAGGTCTGGATATCCTCAACATATTGCAGAGGAGTCCTGCTCTGTTCAAATCCTTGTCCCAGGCCTCAAAGGTAATGTGGAAGTCTACTGCATCATTCAAATACTAATCCATTATTTCTAACAGGCTAATTTGCACCACTGCACTGACAGCTTCTTACAGAGACAAAGAAGGTGTCTTTCTTATTTGTCCAGTTTGTAGCCTCCTTAAACATGGAGTTTTAAGGTCCTTAAGACGAACTTAAGTCTGTTAAAATCAACATGGTTTAAAGAATGCATGCCAAAGTTTCACAAACTTGCTTCTGATCTTTAATGTTTGTTCCTCTGGTACTCTGCCTAGTTGTTTTCTCTGTGTTTATGCACACAACTGGTGCACACAGAAAAACATACTGTAAAATCAGGCTGTACGTTATACCTGGAGAGGCTTTCATTGCCATTTTGCAACGTACTAAGGGAAGTATTTTGTATTTTCTACTCTTAAACTTGTCTTCCTTTGGGCTAAATTTCCATTGATTTTAAATACCCAAGTACCTTTTAGCAGAAATAAAAAAATAAAGTTAGTCTTTTGGCATTTCTATAGTTTCTGTGGAGAAAAGCACAATTTTCACAAAATATGCCCCCAAACTATTGCCCAAAATATGGCATAATAAATTATTGATCTTTCCATAGTAAAACATGTACTAAAGTAAATCAGTAAATTTCAGTAAAGAAATCAGCATCTGGGAAGAATTAACATTTTAAAGCAACAGCATCCACTACAGTGTGAAATCTCAGCCCCATTATTGTAGTCAATAACAGTAATGTACATTGTGGAGGCTATGGTATTTCTACTGGAGGGTAATGTTCTAGCTAGGAGGAACAGCACTTGCCTGTTACATCCAAATCTGAGTTTGACTAAGCCTTGTGTAAAGTTGTTCCACTCTGATATATTTACAGTGTGATAGGCATAAGGTAGTGCTGTTTATGTAACTCAGAGAACAACACAATCAAGGTAAATACATGTTGTGTAAAGTTACACAGATCCATTAAATGATCAGGCCACAACACTGGGAACTGGAGCATCACAATCTTTCATTTCAAAGTAATTGTCAGTCATTGTCAGGCTTTGTAACTTCTTTGCCTTAGTTTTCCTATTTGTGTTATCAGTCAAAATTAACACCCGTAATTGCCATTGTTACGAGAGGACCATTATTATTATTATTATTGTATGTGGCTTTTTTTTTAAACATATAAGCACAGCAATAATAATCTTGGTCCTTTGCCAGAAGGCAAACCTGAGCCAGGGAGCAGTAAAGAAGCCTAAAAACCATTATGTGCTAATGATTTCACTCCGCTTCATGAGTTGAAGACATTGTGAAAGTGAGAGAGATGGATGTACAAATCTAGCGAAGCACAAAATGGCCTGACGCAGCCCCTGTTAATGTGAAGTCTCTGAAAAGCTGTCATTGCCCCAGCTATGCTGTTGGTGGGACTGGCTCAGAGAATTGGTAATGAGATACTGCTGTCCCCCACTGGCACAACTCCAATCTATTTCAGTGGCCAAGGTTTCCTTTAAACTGAGCTTGCATGAGGCCATGTGCCCAGATTTTGGCTCCCACACCATGTGGGGTTTGCTTGTTGTAGCTCTTAGACCTGCCCCAGCTCCTCCTCTGCTGAGCAAGATACCCAGTGATGGAAGAACAGAGACCCCTGCCCCACTACCAGGAATGAGCCTGCTGGGAATGCATGGAAGAAGTGAGGGAGACCATGAGATGTGTGAAAGGTAAAAGTAGAAGGGAAAGGTTAGGTGCAAGAAGAGATGGTGTAGAGAGTGGAGCCTGAGTGGGGGTTGATGAAAAAGACACCAGGAAAAAGTACCCAAAGGTAGGGGAGTGAAATGTAGAAATTTTAGAAGAGCAGGAGGAGATAAAAAGGGAAAGAGGGCACAAAGAATGAGACTGAGCAGAGTCTGGAAACCAGAAGGAAAAAAAAAAAAAGAAAAAGAAAATAACACAAAGCCAATTAGGACCCCACAGAATAAAAGGTTATCGGAAGAGGGATGAGATGAGAATGAAGGTAGAAATGGAAGATGAAGAAAGCTAGTGAAGACACCCAGAATAGAAAAAAGGCACAAATGAGTTGAAGGTCAGTGGCTTAGGTCTGGGATGCATTTTTTTTTTTTTTTTTAAACCTCAACTTTATAAAGGAGAAAGATAAAATGTGAGAGGGAAAAATACCATGGCTCTGAGAATCCAGACAGCAGAATGAGCTGTGTTTTAAAAAAAACAACAATATTAATAATAGGAAAAGTGCATTTTGTGTGAAGAAGATACAGATGGCAAAGCCTCACTATATTGCTCATTAATAGTCTTCCTAAATTCCTGTTTCTTTTGTTAGGTCCGTGAGATTGAACTTACTGTAAAGAAAAAACATTACACATAAAAATCTTTCAAGGCTTAGCTTCTTGGTTTGTCACCTTGTTTTGTTTTTACACCCCCACTTGATGCTTCTACTTACACAGGGAATATGAGTAATGGAGGAAAGTTATCCCCAGCCAAGGAATGCTTAATAGCTCATGGAGTTGATCTTTGGCATGCAATTTTTATTACAGTAGATGGTACAATTCAAGGTAGGCATACTGCAAACAGAATCAGAGACAAATCTTGTACCAAAGAATTCACGTGAGAAGGCAAATTGACATCAGTAGCAAGATTTATCATCTGAATCATGAGGGATTGCTCTTAGAGATTATGGAACAAGAAGTCTGCAATAGTGTCAGGATTGTGCCTGATATTCAGGTCCTGCTGCAGCTTGGTTTGGTAACAGAGCTTGATTTCTTTTGGGGATGTGGGGCATCACAACACTGGGGAGCACTGCTGGGCAATCTCACCCTGCCTCAGCTGCTGCCGAGCACCAAGGAAGGAGGTGGGCGTTCATGTAGCAGGGCTGGGACAAAGAGCTCATCTGGGCAGGGACGGAGAGGAGTCTGAGAAGGAGGTACAGCTGCAAAGGGACTGCAACTGGTGGAGGAAGCTAAACTGGAGCCATTGGGTAGGAACCACAGTGCATAGACTCCTCCTCCACTGAAAGGATGGGGTGTAAAGAACAGTACAGGGACTGGAGACCAGAAAGGGACCAGCGGAGCAGAGGTGTCTTTCCTGAGGTTCATTTATTTATTTGTTTGTTATTCCTAATTCAGGAATAAAGAGGTAAAAAAAAAAGTTAATTATACGCTATACATACATATATATATATATATTTAATTCCTTGATGGATTTGTTGTTGTTGTTGTTCATGACACCTGCACAGTGCTCAGGGTACATATAGCAAAAATGGGGGCTTAAACACTGCAAAGCCAAACTGGCCGCTGACACTTTTAGCCAAGGTCTTGCTGCTTAAAACAGCTGATAACAAAACCTGCAAAGTGGTCTGTAGCAGGGCCTGTAATGTGGTAATCTCCTCCCAGGGAAAGTTTCTTAAACATCCACAGTAAGGAATGCAGTGTCATCTTATTATAGGAATAAATGCAGGCAAGTGTAATGGCCTGAAGCAAGAGTGATCTATTTTATTGATCCCTAATGCACAGCTTTCACTCTGAAGAACATGTAAAGCAATAGGCTGTAATAGCCTGCTCTGAGCCTCCAGAGAGCAGGGAAAAAGTCATTGTCAGGATTTATCTTTGGGAAGCAAAGAACTCATAACCAGCCCTGAGGGGGGAAAGACAATCATACAAAGACTATTGGTTACCTGGTAATAAAAAAAGGTGACGTTCCCAAATGTGCCAAATAATAGCCTGTTTCATACTAACAATATTATCCACTGGGGATTATGTGAAGTTTGTCCTCATTAAGGTCAGAGAATGGCCTATTTTTTGCATGTCTGAAGGCAGGGAAGATGGGCTGGAGCTTGCTGGTAGCCTCAAGAAGGAAAATATAACAGATGGAGGGCTGAGTTCAGCTCACAGCCACCTATGTCTACAATAAGGAGACAGGGCTGGAGGCTGCATATTTGAAACATGCCATGTTTCAGCTTGTTTATACACGGTCCCTCTCTAAAGTGCATCTTCCAGCTATGCCGGAGAGCTTGAGGGGTACAAGATAACCATTTCCCTTCCTGCTATGGTGCTTACTTTGGCTTCCTGGAGAGCAGCTAATGCTCACTCTCTACAGAAATACGGAGTTGGGGCATTAGGCCTGTTTTGTTAGCTCTGGATTTTAGATTCTTACATGTTATTTTCTGTGGAAGTCATAGAACTTTCCTCTCCTTCACATACATCTTTTTAATAAAGGTGGCTTTGAAAATCATTCTTTAAATTTCTGTTTAAGAGATTTTAAATTTTATGTCCCTGGCAAACAACAACAGTAGGGGGCAAAACAATGTAAGCATCTCCAAATATACAATGAAAGACACAAGTGAGGGACACACTTATGGAAACTTATGTTTTAAGTATGCTGAATACATACCATGTACCATGAGCCACATACAATGCACTATGGTTCAGACCACAAAGGTTAAAAGGTATGGCATATGTAAGAACACAGATTAAGTAAATGTTGTTTAATGGTTTAATGCTCAGAAATTATCCTGCAAATGACAGATGTAGCAATGCCTTCCTATAGATCCGTCCTTACTCAATAACTAAGTACATGGAATAAACTTTTTTTTTTTTAATAATTTGAGGTTATGGTTAAGCCATTATCACTGGAGACAGACATGTCCTTCAGCATGCTTTGCTGAAAAAGAACAACATTTGGTAGAAACTCAAGATTGTTTTGTGATCACGGCAGCAGAAGGAACGTGAACATGTGCTACATTGAGGCCAGATTCTGAAGCTTCTGCTGAACAAAATTGTGTTGTGGTAGTGTTTTCAGAGGGGGCTTGGAGATATGAGTAACATCCACAGAACTAGAATCATAAGAGTTTGATAACATACTGACTTTGGTTTTGTCAGTTTCTATTTCCATTGCAGAAAAGTCCATGAAACAAAACTGTTGAGTCAGGTTTCATCTGCTTTTATTTTTTTCCCCTTGCTATAATAAGCTTGTATTTTCAGTGAGGGCAATGGCACTCGTCACTGACACCAACCGAAAATAGTTCTGGCTTGATTTGATTCTTCTTTTTATTTCCTTTTTTGTCAACAGGGGAGGCTGGAGAAAAGGGGGAAAAAGGTGCACCAGGTCGTCCAGGCAGGGTTGGGCCTCCAGGAGAAAAAGGTAACTCCAGGAGAAAAGATGTTTTGAAAGTAATTTCTGACCAAATACTACCTTTTCTTTTGAGGTAATGTTGATGAGAATACTCTCTCCCATTGCTGGATGACTAAACCATTCTTAGGTGTTTCCATGTACCTTACATTCATTTGCACGCTCATTTGTAAACTAGCTATTGCTTTTTGGTCCAAAAGGTTCATGGGAAAAAAAAATATATATTTCTTTTTTTTTTAGTAAGGTCTCTGTAAAAAAAGACATCATAATGCCTTCTGCAAATGCAAACCTCATATTTTAACAGAGGGAAGAAATAATGAGGTACAGTTTCCTTTTGCTTGTAAATGTGAACACTCACAATACCTTAATTAAAACCATTGTGGGAAGGCATTAAGCCTTAATAGGCAGGGGTGGCCATGAATGATTCCTCATTTCTTAGATCACAGTTCAGTAGTATTTATGGAAAGATGGTATTAACATTGCTTGCATTGTAGTTGAAAAATATTTGGAGCTCTTGAGAGGAATAGTGCTCAATCGTATTCAGTTACAGAGCTGGGGGAAACACAGCATTTCTGTCTTACAGGAAATTCTGTCTATTCACATTTGTTTTCCTCTTGAAACAGGGAGGAAATTTAACCTTCGTATTTTTTTTTTTCAGGAGTTGCATATTCTGAAAAAAATAATCATATTAGGAATAGTAAAAAAAACTTTTATTTCAATACTGAAATGAAACATTTGACATTACTGTCATCAGAGTGTTGGTGTTTTTACCAAAATTAATTTACAAGCCTTTTTTCAAAGTATTCACAGTAGTAACTTCCTTATGATGATGCATGATCCATTACGTAGTTCTTTTGGGCAGTTACAGAAACCTTATATTTGCAATTTCCCCTGGGACCAAGATCTACAGATAGAGCTTATCCCCTAAAACATATTGAAAAACTTACAACTCCCATGAGGTGTGTATGTTCAGTCTGTGTACTTCCCATATGAATATGTAGCCTTCAAGGACGACTCTCATAAAAAATATTGGAAACTAAAATTTCAACTCCTACAAGGTAATGCAGCATGAAGAGAAGTAAAAGTACTACAGAATAATTTTGGTTAAAAGGTGATATGGAGGTCATCCATTCCAATTTCTTGCTTAAAACAGGGCAGACTTCAAATTCAGGTCAGGTTGCTGAGGGTCTTGTCCAGCAGACTTCTGAAAATCTCCAAGGATGGAGATTCCACAACATTTTTCATAGGCCTGCTCTCAAGTCTCATTATGAAAGACCTTTTCCTTAGGGCCAATTGAAAAATTCCTGCTTTTGTCTTGTGATCATTGCCTCTTGTCCTTTTGCTGTGCATTTCTGAGAAGAGAAGCCTGCATCAAACAGACTGCTACAAAGCTGCTGTTGGTAGTGGAAGATTGCAGTTATATCTCCCTCTTACCCTTGTCTTCTGCAGGCTAAATAAAACCACTCGGTTTGTTTAGCCCAGGGAAGACGAGGTTGAGGGGAGGACTCATGGTGGCCTGCAGCTTCCTCATGAGGGGAGAGGAGGGGCAGGCACTGAGCTCTGCTCTCTGGGGACAGTGACAGCACCTGAGGGAATGGCATGGAGCTGGGACAAGGGAGGGTCAGGCTGGGCGTTAGAAAAAGGTTCTGCACCGAGAGGGTGGTTGGGCACTGAGACAGGCTCCCTAGGGCAGTGGGCATAGCACCAAGCCCTCTGAAATTCAATAAACATTTGCTCTCAAAAATATGCTTTCATTTTGGGGTGGTCCTGTGTGGACCCAGGAGTTGGACTTGATGATTGATGTATGTCATGTATTCAAAATGTTTTGAATTGGCTGAGAAATGGAAGTACTGCTGTATGATCAGACAACGCAGAGTGTAACATCTAATTTATATAATTTTATATTGTAATGTTGCATTTACTTGGAAAATTATTGTCAAAAGGAAAGTTTGGTGAATTCTAATAATTAGGATAATTTTCCATTTTTTTTATATCTCCAAAATTCCAAAATTCTGATGCAACTGCATGAGGAAACACTGAAATGAAAATTCACTGCAAGAAAATGTACTTGAAACAGAAAAGAGATGAAAGAAACTTAAATATTAATGCATTCTGTATTGTATTTTTCCAGGCTGTGCTTTCAGGCAAAATTCCTTACTGCTCAGTAGCAACATATTTTTTCTGCTTTCTTTTTTGCATCCAGATTTGATTTGATTTATATATGTTCTTGGAATATTTAGTAAACGCCTATATCTTAACATAGTAAGAAATTTAAGTACTGTGTTCTCAAAAATAACCAGTTCAGCAACTGTTCCTGATCATATTATCTAATATCTATTTGTGACCTGCTATTGGCTTTGCTTTTTTGCTCTGTTTTTGATCTCTTGATGGGCATACATCACTGATGTCCTTTATAGTCCTGGCCAAGTATTTTAAAATCTCAGTTGGTAGAAAGCTTAGATCCATGATGCAGGTACTTAACACACAGCTTAGTGAGTAACGAAAGGGGGATAAAATTGTTGCCTCACTTTGCATTTTACTCATTCTATAAGCGTACATGGATGAATACAGCAGCTCTGTTTCTGTGCTGTGTTTCTCTGTAGTCTGTTAAACTGCAGTCACTGTGTTAACACATTTGACCTCCTGTAGTTTTTAAGCATATTTCTATTCAAATTTGATAATTGCTGTCTTGTTGGGATAATATTTGGCTCCTTCTATGGATGAAAACTGCCACATTTCATTGTATATTGCTGCTATTTGAGTAAGTGATGGTTTACGCAAGGGAAACATTATTATTCTGTAATGTTTGGAGAGTTTTGTACTTTTGTTGTTAATTTTCAATATCAGAAGCACAGTTTTTATTTCTTTATTTTTTGTTTCTTTCCCTTTCTTTGTTTTGTTCAGGCAAGTTCAGGAAGGACTTGTGCTTAGTTTCATTGAATTCAGTAGTATAATAATCAGTGAATAAATAACATACTTAAGAAATGTTTTTCTTATGGTATATTTGACCTGAAGTGAACATCTCAAAATTAGAAAGTTATGCAGATTTTTTTGTCATATCCTTTCCTCTTAATATTTTCATATTTTAGTAATTCAGACATTGATAACTATTAAAAATTTCTGCTGCTTTCTTGAAATAAATTTGTTTCTGAGTGTCCTGATGTTTCAGGTGACATCAGACATCCTGATGTCTTTGGGCACTGATTAAGGTTAAATTCCACTTACTTTCTTCATTGCTTATAATTAATTGTATAGGTCAATTATGATGCATAGCATGTCAGCAGAATTTAAAACTGTGTTAGCCTTATGTAAAGCATAGAGCACTGGATCAAGTAAAATGGCTGATTCAGACAAAAGTAATGTGTAGTGCAATGCAAGTTTTGGGGTGTGAGGTTAATGGACATAACTTTTCCACTTGCTCTGATAGCTGGACTGCACACTCCCAAGTTGGGATCGAAGTCAATTATTTAATTTAGATTTGATCCTATCTGTGAGACCAAAACTTACATGTTTACAAATTCTGAACAGATACTTCAGTAAAAATACAATACTGTGAATATTCTCAGAGTAGCATAGATTCTGTTTATGTCAATCAAAATAAGGAGAGGGTGAATTTAGTGTTGGAAACCATAATCAAAAGAGCAGGACATTAAAAATGTGTTTAGATATTTAATTTCTTTTAGAGCTACAACCATATGAAAATAGATTATTTTAATATTTTCATTCCAGCCTTTATACATCATGCTCTGTTTATATGGGTGTGTTAAGTACAGTCACACAATAGTGTTGGGCATGAAACACAACTCTCTCTATCTCTGCAGTGTTAGCTCAGTCCATGGTGTGATTTTGGCTTGTGGCAGCTAACAATTCTCAGGCAATTCTTGGGCACATTTTGGGAGCTAACACAGTGAACAGCTTGCAACTGATTATCCTAGTTTGAAGAAAAAGACAATTTACAACCGTGGAATGTCCCATTCTTGGCCACCTGTTTCTCAGTGCTAGGAAACTGTCCCAGGCATTTAGCTTACTGGTACAGACATAGCCTCTAAGTATGAGAGAAGACTCATTAATTTATCTGGATAGGAGCCAGAGTGCTCAGTCATTTGTATAATCAAATTCTAAAGAGTGGTAATAATATCTTAATTTATATTTTAGTATTACTGATTGCTCATTAATATGTAATCAATCAATTCCTCACATTTCTGAGTCAACTTTTACATGAATTTATTGCTCGCTGAGGAGTGCTGCAGGCAGAATTCCATATAGAAGTCCTGACATTGACAGTTGTGGATTCACAAAGTGGGTATCTTATTCAGAACTATCTTTCAGTTCCATCAGAACACAGTGGGATTTTGAGAAAACCTGTGCTAAGCTGAGTGGACAAGAACATGGCAGATGGGCTTCCGTGTAAATAAATATATTGCATAGGGACCTTAGGGATACATAATTTAATCCATAATTACGTGATGCCAAACAAAAGAACTGTCACTTAAAACTCAAGAACCTCTTTCAAATCATTAGCAGCAGTCCCAAAGCCAACAAACTCTGCTCATCATCAGAAAAGATAACAATAACAAAACAGGAAGCTCTTCTTTGCAGCTGATTTTGCTCTGTATCGTGTGGCTTGTTATACAGGAGGTTAGAGAGGGGCACCAGAAATGTGAAGATGGAGAAACTGCCTTGTAAGGAGTAGCTGGACAGGTTGAGACTCTTCCAGCTGCAAGGAGGAGTCTGAGGAGGATATGATTGAGGTCTGCAGAATCCTGAGAGCTGTGAGTAAGGTGACCTGCTGTTCACTAGGTCCATCATATCCAAGTTAGGATGCACTCACTGAAGCTTCTGGGAGACAGATTTAGCATTGCCATCTGCAGTGGACTGCAGGTAGTAGCCAGGGTTGCATGATCTCTCTGTATTACACCTCCTGCTGTCACTGTGGTAATCAGAGTGTTGAGTCAGAGGGACCACTGATATGAACAAGTTGGGTATTAGGTTCTTAACATAACTCTGGCAAGGTATGTATTTTGTAAGTGTAGTTGTTTGTGTAACAGTGCTTTTGAATGGAAACCCTCTTCCAGGAATGGACCATGCTATTTCCACTGCTTTTGTTTGTAATGTACTTTAAAAGGGTTTAAACCTTTCCACCGCCTTTCTAGATTGGATTTTTTTTTTTTTTTTTTTTTTTTTTTTTTTTTTGTGTGTGTGTGTAGTACCTATAGCTTCCTTTACAAATTTTCTAGCCTTTCTGACTTCTAGTCAGCATTGATTGGTAACATTTTTCTCCTTTTTTTCCCCCTGTTCATTATGCCAAGCTTTTAAAGATACCCTTTGTCACTAAAATACCTGTCTATAATGAGTGGGATGGATCACTGCTGAGAGGTGTTCATTTCTCCATTGCCTATCAAGGGAGCTTAGAAAAATAATTTAGACTAAAAAGCTAGCATTCAGGTGGCTAACACTGGGTGAAATGAGTTTGCCCCAATGTCATAAAATGCTACCTGAGGTTATCCACTATTTGTTCATATCAGATGTAACTGGGTTGTTGTCACTGTTCCCTAGCCAACCACCAACCTCCAGTGGCACAGATAATTCAGTTTTATGAGCTGTAAAGCAGTACCATAGTCTACTAGTATGTTCAGATTTTTCCAGTAGTCAGGTTCTAAAAAGTTAAGAGTCCTGAAAGTAGATTACTACTATGCTGTAACATCATTATATCCTTTAAAAATACTGTTTATTCTCATCAAGTCAGGCTATAGTGACTGCAAGACTATGGAGGTATACTGTGGAAAGAATCACAGAATCACACAGAATCACAGAATTTCTAGGTTGGAAGAGACCTCAAGATCATCGAGTCCAACCTCTGACCTAACACTAGCAGTCCCCACTAAACCATATCCCTAAGCTCTACATCTAAACGTCTTTTGAAGACTTTCAAGGATGGTGACTCCACCACCTCCCTGGGCAGCCCGTTCCAGTGCCTAACAACCCTTTCAGTAAAGAAGCTCTTCCTAACATCTAACCTAAAACTCCCCTGGCGTAACTTTAGCCCATTCCCCCTCGTCCTGTCACCAGGCACATGGGAGAACAGGCCAACCCCCACCTCACTACAGCCTCCTTTAATGTACTTATACAGAGCAATAAGGTCACCCCTGAGCCTCCTCTTCTCTAGGCTGAACAAGCCCAGCTCCTTCAGCCGCTCCTCGTAGGACTTGTTCTCCAGGCCCCTCACCAGCTTCGTCGCCCTTCTTTGGACCTGCTCAAGCACCTCGATGTCCTTCTTGTAGCGAGGGGCCCAAAACTGAACTGAACAGACATTGCAAGCTTTCTCTATATCTTACATTTTTTATTATTTTTTTAAGTATCCTCTGCTAACTACTGTCAAATATGGCACTGGAGTTGACAGGCTTGTGGTCTGGGTTGGGATGATTTTATTTATGTTGTTAGGTAGGTCTTCATTATATCCATTGTGCCAAATCATGAAGAATTTCTTTCTGATTTGTCTTCAAATCCTCAAGTTTGGCAAGTAAACTACTGTTCTCTTTTCCTCTTTGATACAGCTCAGTTCAATTTTGTTGTGAAATGGTGAATTTGAGTTTCTGCTCGATTTGTCTTTGGCACAATTCTTTTTTTTAAAAGTAGTTTTACACCTTCTTGTCTGCTCCAATTAGTCCTGTCTGAAAAGATTGGCCATCCTGTGTGAACACCTCCTTTTATATTGTTGTACTGTGCCAAAACCTCATCATTTTCACCAGTTGTGTAGCCCACCATTCATCTCTGGGTTTTATTTCTTCTCTTGTTTGTAGGCCTGAAAAGGCAACAAGAAGATCATTTAGAATTTCCTTCTCTTCAGTTCCTCTGAAATCCTTTAAGTCTTCTATAATTGGTTGCAGTGTATATCACCTTCATCTGAGAAATGACAGATGTCTTGCTTCACATTCTCCATTCAAACTCTCAGTTAAATTTCCTAGTTTTGGTCTATGGAGACTTACTTTCATTGTCCTCATTTCTTTCCAACTCTCATTTCCTGATTTCATTAAGACTCTTCAGACTGCATTTTTGGCAATCACAGGACCACTAAAAAGGACTTTACAGAAGGTTTAAAAAGTTTTGAAACCCTCAGGGCAGATTGGTCTCTCTTGAAGCCTTCTGATTGATTCTGCAGAAGAAGCAGAATAAGCAAGCCCCTGGAGTAGGAGCAGGGGCTAGTCACTGTAAGAGAAAACCAAATCCAAACAGTTCTTTTAATGAGCACAGGAGACTTAATATATGTCTTCATTGTTTGAGATAACACACTTTTTGTGTTATCAGACCAAGTAGTTTTTACTGGCTATTACTGAGTAGTTGTTCGTCTTCTGGGTAGTATTTATGAGAATGAAAGTGAAGTCTTTTAATATAATACATTTCATTTAAGCATTATATCTATATGGTTATTTAATTTCAGGTATAGCAGCCTGAAAAGAGTTATTATACATCAGAAAACATTCAAACATCTGACAGTGTTACTGTAATCCATAAGCAATCCATATATAATCCATAAATGTCCAGAGCAAGACAGGTCACTTTCAGAGCAACCTGATCAAGTCATGGCAAGGTAGTATTTGCCATGGGATGGCTCTCGTTGAGAAGACGTCGGTCCTCCTCTCAACACCGGCTGCGTGCATTGAGGCCTTGCTTCAAGGACGTGGTCAATCATCGCTCATTTGTGGGAAGTAGAGAGTAATTTCTTTCCTCTGCACTTCCATATAGCTTTCATTTATTTTGTTTGTTTGTTTTCCTCCTTTTTTTTTTTTTTATTTTCCCTTTTCCCCTCCCTTTTCCCCTTTCCCTTTTTATTTCCCCTTAGTTAAATTGTTTAGTTCATGGTAGTCTTTATTTAAATATTATAATTATTTCCCTTTAATTAAATTATCCTTATCTCAACCCATGAGTTGTTCTTTGCTTTACTTCTCCCCCCTCCTCATCTAAAGGAGGGGGAGTGAGAGAGCGGTTGTGGGGTTTAGCTGCCCAGCACGGTAAAACCACCACAGTCCTGTTGCTGTACCCAGAGAGCAGAGCTCACCGCCTGCCCCTTCGCTCCCCTCATGAAGAAGCTGCAGGCCGCCATGAGGCCTCCCTTCAGCCTCCTCTTCCCTGGGCTGAACAAACCGAGTGATTTCATTTACTCTTCATTCATCTTTCCCTCCAGACCCTTCACCATCCTTATAGCCCTCCTTTGGACTCTCTCTAATAGTTTTATGTCCTTCTCATATTGTGGTGTCCAGAACTGCACACAGTACTCAAGGTGAGGCCACAGCACCACAGCACAAAGCAAAGCAAGACAATCCGTTCTCTCAACTGATTAGCAATGCCCTGCTTGATGCCCCCCAGGACACGTTGGCCCTCCTGGCTGCTAGGGCACACTGTTGACCCAGATTGAACTTGCTGTTGACCAACATCCCCCCAGATCCCTTTCCATAGGACTGATTTCCAGCCTCCCCTCCCCCATTCGGTCCATACATCCAGGGTTGCCCCTTCCCATGTGCAGAATTTGGCACTTGCTCCTGTTAAACTTCATATTAGATTGCCCAGATATCTTATTTGTCAGGATCTCTCTGCAAGGCCTCTCCACCCTCACAACCTCAGCAGAGTCAGCAGCTCCTCCCAATTTGTGAACTTATTCAAAACACCTTCTAGTCCTACATCCAATTCATTCATGAAAACATTGACATTAACTGTCTGTAAAATGTAGCCCTGGGGAACCCCACCAGTGACTGGTCATGAGCCTGATGTAACTCTGTTTACTGTAGCCCTTTGAGCCTGACCCATATCAAGTGTATTATCTATTTGTCTAGCTGGACATTTTGTTCAGGAGTTTACTGTGAGAAACAGTACGAAAAGATTTGATGAAACCCAAAAAGATTAAATCAGTTGTCTTCCCTTGGTCAACTAGATGGGTGACCTTGTCATAAAAGGAAATTAAGTTTGTTAAACAGAACTTTACCCTCATGAACCCATGTTGGCTGGGACCAATGACTGTGTTGTCTTTCAGGTGTTTTTCAATAACTCCCAAAATAATCTTCTCCATAATTTTACCGGGCACTGAAGTGAGACTGACAGGCCTGTAATTACCAGGGTCTTCTTTGTTGCCCTTCTTGAAAATTGGAACCACATTTTCCAGCTTCCAGTCATGTGCAACCTTTCCAGATTCCCAAGACTGCTGAAAAATAATTCAGAGAGGTCTCCTAGTGAAAACAGCCTGCTCTCTGAGTACCCTGATATGAGTCCCATCAGGTCCCATAGACTTACATGCATCCAGCTGGAGCACGAATTTATAGAGTCATAGAACGCTTTGGGTTGGAAAGGACTGTAAAGATCACCTAGTTCCAATACCTCTGGCATAGGTAGAGACACCTTCCACTAGACCAGGTCACGGAAAGCCCCATCTGATCAGGCCTTAAACACCTCCAGGGATGGAGCATCCACAGCTTCTCTGGGCAACTTTCTCCAGTGCCTCAGAGAAAAGAATTTCTTCCGAATATCTAATCTAAATCTCCACTATTTGTTTAAAACCATTACTCCTTGTCTTACCACTGTACTCTCTGGAAAAGGGTCCCTCCTCAGCATTCCTGTAGTCCCCATTTAGGTACTGGAAGGCTGCTCTAAGCTCTCCCCAGAATCTTCTCTTCTCCAGGCTGAACAACCCCCAACTCCTTCAGTCTGTCTTTGTGAGGTGCTCTTGATCATCTTTATCGTCCTTCTCTGGACTCATATATCCATGGCAGTCTTGTGCTGGGGGCCCCAGAGCTGAATGCAGTACTTCAGGTGGGGTCTGACAAGGGCAGAGTGGAGGGAGAGAATAATTTTCCTTGACCTGCTTGTCATACTGCTTTTGATGGAGCCCAAGATATGTTTGGCTTTCTGGGTGGCAAGTGCACATTGCTGGCGGACGTTGAGGTCCTTGACAAACAACACCTGCGGGTCCTGCACATGTTCAGGGTTGGCTGGGAGTTTATCATTACCACCATCATAGTCCTCCAAACTTGGGAACCTGGAGTCCTAGAGTACATCATTGGTGTTGAAGACAGGCAAATAAGAAGTCTCTGCTTTGTCTGCATCCCTATTTGTGAGATCATCATCCAAATCAAGTAACGCATGGATGTTTTCTCTGGTCCTCCTTTTGTTGTTAACGTATTTTATAAAACCCTTTTTAGTGTCTCCCATAGTGCTGTCCAATTTCAACTCTAATTGTGCTTTGGCAGAAGGATGAAATCTGTCATAAAATTATCCAGTTTTAGACATGTGGCTGTCTGTCCAATTGCACTGAAACCCACATCCTGACAACTAATCTTCAGTTGTTGTAGTTCCAGAACTGAGGCTGACCTATGATAATTTACAGAGGTTCAGTTACTGGATTCATGTAGCAGATTTTCCTCTGAACTTTCCTGATTGTTTGATTCCTTGCTTCTGTGTAGCAGAACATTGTATAACAGGTGTCGCTTTGAGCAAATAAACAATCTTGGCTGAGACAATCATTGAAAAAAACACAAACAAACAACCAAGCAGTATCAATATTTCTAAATATTTCTAATACTAATGCAGTCTCAGTCTTGGGTTTCTGCAGGATGGGTGCTTCAGGAAGAATTTGACTTCCTGTTCCTGTAGTCCCTCCATCCCTGCTCTCTGTTAATATTATGTGGTACAGTAGAAAACCTATCTCATATGACAGTTGTACAGCTGTGCAGCCTCCAGACTGTTGCTCCATGACAGAGTAATACAAAGAGACCTAAGACTGATGGCAGAGCATTGATTTTCTCAGGTGTTGCACCCAGGAAAAAGTATCGCCAATGTACAATGAGATATTGTATTATCTCCTGAGGCCACAGAGGCTGTAAAATCATACCAAATCTGCCACAATCACTATGTAGTGAGTGTAACAAAATGTTAGGTCTCATATCATAGGTCTCAGAAAGTCTACCTAAATCAAATCATGTAATCCTCTCTAAGCCAATGACAGAAATGAAGTATCATTAGGAAATAATAATCTATAAAATGTTAGTTGCAGCTGAGACAAGCGTAGACTATGTGTAGAGTTGATTGATTATAAATATCCTGGTTTAAGCCAAAACTTTCAGTTATTTGTAAGCCTGTTTTAGTTACGCTATTAAGTGGCTACTGCAAATGAATTTCTGTCAACTGTTAATGCACTAAACTTGAAGATGAGAATTGTAAATATGGGGTAGAATGAGAGGCTTTGCTATTAGAGTCTAAAGTTCTCTCAGATTCACACCATTAGGATAATTATTTTTCATAATGCCTGAGAAATGCCACCTAGAAAATCCAGGCATGATGTAACAGACATGTTTTATCTGTTTTATTATTTGAGCTCTGGAGGAGCTCAAGACGATTACATTAATACTTGGACTGTGGCACACATTTTATTAGTAACAATGCTTCAGCTTGGTTTGTGAAGACAATGATGATAAAAGAAACTGTCTGTTCCAGTGCAAATTCTGTTTCCCCTGAAGCCATTCTAATATTCACTTTACATTGCATAGGAAAGTACAACTAATGGAAAAGAGGTCAAAGTCAGGGAAAGTAAGTGAATCAAACTGTCTCACATTAGATTTCTGGCTATATATCAAGGATATATATAGGTAGGTGACAGTGGCAGGTTCATTCAGATTTGTTTACAATTTCAATTCACCTTAAGAGGTAGATGATTACTTTCTATTTGTAGAAACACAACTGAGGAAAATGAGTTTTGAGTTGCACCTTTGCTACAATTACAGTTTGTAGTATTCCATAGAACAGTCTTTAAATTAAGTAACATTCAATGTTTCTGTTTGTTATGTTCCTGTCAGACTTCACATTTATATGAACATCTGTGTGTGTCAATGTACACATACAATTTCCATTAGTTTTCGTTTTTCATTACTGCAGTCTTCAAATGAAAGAAAAAAGACTAAGGATGCGACTGCTACTGCAGAAATAAGCTATGAAGCCCAATTTCAGCCCTCAGTTACAGTGAAGCTACTGTATTAGATGAAACTAATGACTAATGATGAAACTAACTACTGACAGATGAAACTGTCAGTTGTGCTTGGATCCCTTAGGTCTTTTACACTCCCTAACAGTTTCAATACATTGATCCACATATTTTGACGGAAGTCTCCTTCATTGTCAACATAATTTTAGCATGATCATCTAAGAGAAGTTTGCAAAAGTTCTTCCAACGGCTCTCAGTTAAGATCTGTTTTCATTTACACCTGTATGCTGCTTTAAAGTCGATTGCTTTGTAAAATTTAAATCATAAGTCCTTCACAAGGAGTGAAATAAATGTCTGAAATTCAATGCATTTTGGAAGCATAGCATGTTTTTGTTCATTGTGAAAACTGGTACTGCAAATATGCTGGAATCTGAGTGAATTGTTAATTTACATTGTTAATTTATTTTGTCTTTCTGCTATGTATAGGAGAAATGGGGGACAAAGGACAGAAAGGCAGCATGGGACGGCATGGAAAAATTGGTCCTATTGGTTCAAAAGGTATGCTTAGTACAATCGTTTTTGCATTGTTTCAGATGAAAAATCTTTGATCGCTTATGTTTGGTTAGCTACTCTCAGACTTCATTGCAATAGGGAGTTTCTCATACTGTAGTCAGCCAAACTGAGATCTGTCAGCCCATTACCTTTTGCTCTGACAGCAGCATTAAGAGCTGGAAATCCTGGTTTGAGGCTAAATAAGGAACTTAAATTGCCAACAGACAATTGTGGACATTTAAGAGAAGTACATGGGAAGATGTGCTATATTTTGGAAGACTTCTAAGAACCACAAGACTTGAATTACAATCCTGCATACTCCATGGGCTCCCTACATGCTTAAATGACTTTGGTTAAGTCATTTGGACTGATATTTATGTAAGCATTTGGATTATGAATCAAGCTTTGGACTCCAATATAGCATATACAGCCCTTTTCCCTCTACAACTTCTGAATGTATTGGTTCTGTAAACCCCATGAATGTCAAAAAATGAATATTGATACATATGCCTTGTGTTCACGTTTCATAGCTTTGGCTTGCCTTTGTTGTGGACCGACTACTATGGAAAAATCTTTATTTTTTGTTTGGTCATACTTCTACTTTGCACATTTGGATTTTATTAGAGAAAAAAATAAAATGCTGAATTATTTGTTAACTAAAAATATGCTTTAAATTTATATTCTTTTCATGTTTTTAGGTGAAAAAGGAGATAATGGTGACATAGGACCACCAGGTCCTAATGGTGACCCAGGTAATCTATGACATACTTTGTTTATGATGTGAAGGATTTTAGAAGATGCACGCATCATCACCAAAATATATATATTTTCTAAATTACTGAGAGAAATGATGATAAATTAAATATTTAGATAGCTACTCCTCGCTTATTCACTGAAATATTATCAATTCACTTAAAAAAAATAATTGAATCTGCAGTAGTTGCTGGACTTACAGTGTATTGAAACTACGTCTCAGAGCTCTTAGAGGTTTGATCACTCCAGTGGGAACTGAAATGCAACTGTCAATATAATTTGTCACTGGTGGAAAGGGACATCTCTGTATGTTCTCTGGCTTCCAGCCAACACAAAGGAGCAGGTTGGGAGATACTGCCCCCTCCATCAATTACCATTGTAGCAACAGGAGCTTACAAAGAATACAAATCCTCCAGAAAGAAAGGTGAATGTCTGGCACAAGAAGTGTGAGTCTTACAAAAGTGGCTTCTGATTTTGCCCAATTTGTTCCTTCCTAGCAGAGTGCACTAAAGGTTCCCCTATTAGATTTCTCATGAGAACATAATTCGTCACGCTAATTCTTGAGCCAGAGTACCATATACATTGACAAGAAGGACAGTTTTGTAGTATAACTACCCAGTACTTAGATTGACTTAGATACCTAAGCTGAGTAATTGGGTAGTTAAATGCAGATTTGAATAATTACACACAAAACTGGAAAATGTAATTGATCCTCCTTTTGAGATTTGAACTCATAGAAGTAACAATTATCCTTTTAGTATTCTCATTCAGATTATCTTTGTCAAACCAATATCAATTTGGTGTAATAGATGGCTTTCTATTGTCTTCTTTTATTGAAAGAGGTACAGTAACTTCTCTACTTTGAAATGTACAGAACTACATTTTTCAGCTAATTGTGTGCATTATATGGTTGGAACATTAGCCTTTTTGATCTGCTGTGTGAGATTCCTTGTGAGGAACAGGTGAGCAATGCACATGGTAGATTTTTGCTGTGGAAAAAGTGTTCTTTGGTAAAGACTGAAGAGAACAGTTTTACTCGTGTGAAACTTTGACAGGTATTTTTAGTTCAAAAAAAAATCTTTTTTTTTTTTTTTTTTCAGGGTATTTCTGTCTGTGTTCAGTTTAGCACTAACCATGCAGGGCTGAAGCTTCACACAATTAGGTTTTCTGGCTAGGCTGAGACAATGGTGAGAATCATTTGATAGCACATGTTAGCAAAGGCCACAGGTTTCTGGCCATTTTTTATGAGGAAGGTGTCCCTCTCCCAGTGGATGTCTGGGCCTTTTCATTATATTATTAAGATAATTACTGGATTTAGATAGCTTTTTCACTTCAGTATTCCTGTATCATTTCATAGGCATTCCCTGTGAGTGTAGCCAGCTAAGGAAGGCTATTGGTGAAATGGATATCCAAGTGGCCCAGCTGACGACGGAATTAAAATTCATAAAAAATGGTAGGTTAATTTTATTTAAATATTTTCCTCTCTCATTGCTATGTTTTACCGGTGGAATTGCTCGTAGAGAGTATCACCGTCTTGCATCGGATTTGTGAAGCTATTTGGGGTGTACAGTAAGTTGGTTTATAGAAATGCGAGTGCTCACTTTTCAGCACTGCCCTCCCCCGCAGCTGTTGCTGGTGTGCGTGAGACAGATAATAAGATATATCTGCTGGTGAAGGAAGAGAAAAGATACAAGGAAGCCCAGCTCTACTGCCACGGAAGAGGAGGGACACTGAGCATGCCCAAGGATGAGAATGCCAACAATCTGATTGCCTCATACATCAACCAAGCTGGGCTCACCAGAGTTTTCATTGGGATTAACGACCTAGAGAAAGAGGGAAATTTTGTCTATTCTGATCGATCGCCCATGCAGACCTTCAACAAGTGGCGCAGTGGGGAGCCCAACAATGCTTATGACGAGGAGGACTGTGTGGAGATGGTGGCGTCTGGAGGGTGGAATGATGTTGCATGTCACATTACCATGTATTTTGTGTGCGAATTTGACAAAGAAAATGTGTAATCTTGTCTGGTCTTTCTTTATTTTAAGAAATGTTTTCAAGCAGGTTGTACAAGTTAGCCCAGGTTTATAGAGTACAAGTGATATTTTACATGTATGTGACATCGGTGTTGTACAGCTGTAAATACAATTTAGGTATTTCAAATATCTGTATTTACCCTTCAGAAGGGAAGAGCACTGATAAGTAAGACACAGCTTTTTTTTTTTCTTTTTTTTTTTTTTTTTTTTTTTTGTAGGAAAATATAACTATTTAGATTAAAAAAGAAAAAGTGGTTTGGGACTAAATTCTGACCTCACAACAGTTACCAAATGTGATGGCATGACTGTAGGGGAATGCAGAATTTGGCCTCTAGTTTTTAGACTGATCATTTCTGAAAAAGTAGATTCTTGATATTCTTTTATCTTAGCAAATTTTGTAGTTATAAATGTTAATTACTTGTAGGTCTACAGGGATATTTCAGCAAGAAGGCAAATATTTTGTATACTCCAGTCAATTTATAGAAATATTACTGTATTTTTTTTGGATGTGAAGGTGTTACTTTTTTTTTTTTTTTTTTTTTTAATAGCTAAAGCAAGTGAACAAAGCAGGAGTCCTACCAATTTTGTAAAGTTTCTTTATTAAAATATTCAGAGATGAGGAGGTCCTTTGGTAAACTCAGTTTTAGTGCTAGGAGGGGACTAGCTTCTTGTAATTCAGTACTGAAAGAGGGATCATGCCAAATGAGTGCTTTGGGGTTAGTTAAAGGTCAAAGTATGATTTTGATTTTCTGCATTCTTTGGTTGAGAATGACTCAGTGAATGAGCTATTTAAAGCTCAAAATAATTTCTTAAAGTAACTGTGTTTCAATTTTTATAGGATGATCTTGGTGCATCATGTTACAAAACAAAAACCAAACCAAAACAAAAAACTCTCCACAATTTGAAATGGACTTCATAAGTAGACAACAAATTTCACAGGAGTGGTTTAGCTTGTAGTTCCTTTTGGCAGGAAAGCAGCCTTTGTTTATTCAAATTGCAGGGGTGACCCTCTGAAAAGCAGGAAAAGTTACCAAAATATTCCTGTTTATGTATATAGCAATAATGCCATTTTGTACAAATAATTTATGTACCCAATTTACAATTGCATCTGATGGAAAAGCTGATGTACATTAAAAAACAGCAACAACATAATTTCATAAAATAAATGATGAATTACTTTGGGTCTTCCAAGGAGGCATGCCATCTTATCTTGCTGTTAGGCATAGAAAGGTGACCACAAAATCTCTGTGTTTTTTCAGAATACCCTGGTTTAAGATCAACTTTAAGGAGAAATGACCCTTTGTATAACACAGTAATCAATATAAATATCTGATTGTTATGGGAGATTTGCAACATATGCAGAATGGATCTAACCTGGTTCAAGAGGTTGCCCCACAGTAAGGCAAGACAAACTCAAATCAACTCTACAGTGCCATGGTACCTAAGCAACCAATGATCACACAGTTCTGTTCATATCCACAGTCCAACAACATTTGATGTGACGCTATTATTATATACATAAGAAAACAAACCATTTGGTTTTATATATTTACTCTGTGAATTTGAATCTATTATATGTATATATATATATGTTTGCTATTAATTTTGAAGATTAGTAGTAAATTCCTATAGTATTTGAATATCAGTCCATCTCCAGAGCAGCCACACTAAGAAATGAATGATCTTTCATTGCTTTATCTTCTTTCTTCTGAATGTAGGTATGATTCTTGTATGTCAGATTTTCTTCAAACTGTATATTGAAATCTATTAAATAATGTGAATATGGCTCTACACTAATATTCAAAGACTCTACAGAATTTGCAGGGAACTAACAATTCTAGCAGAGCAATTTGTTTGATTAGAATAGTGCCTTATGAATATCATGGTTGTTTCCTGCCTGCTATAGAAATCCTCAGAAGCCCTTCAAATCTCCAACACACTTCTGTCAAATCATTGAAGCTATATTAAAAGTAGTCTGAACTTGAGTTACAGATATCTGGAGTTCCCTCATTATGTATGTGCTGAAGTTGCTAACTGTTTGTTTTTCACCCAGGTTTTCAAAGACTCTGCTGTAATGTTCAGTTTCCTCAGAAACATGAAAAGAGGCCTTTTGAGGAGGTGGGAAGCTTTTTCAGATGCCAAATGCTCCTATTTTAGCTGGAAGCCACACCACATTTATAATGATTGCCTTGATGTGTAGAGCATTTAAGCAGTCTGAGTTTCTATTAAAATGTGAGATGAAAAATAAAGGCAATGTAAAAAACATTTACTTCCCCCAGTTTTCATGTTTGTCAGGATATATATATATATATATATATATATATATTTGCAGTTCTTGATATATGAAATGGAAAGGAAATTAGCTGTGTTGTCAGAGTCCTGTGTATCTTCTTGTCTGCCACAGTCCTTATTTCATTGTTTGGGTGGGAGGAACAAGGCTGATGCATAAGGTCTGTAGCTATCCTGCAAGGAGCAGAGACTGCGCTTCTGATATTTACCTCTGTGTGGAACTGGGCAAGAAATGACAGGGTTTGGAAATGACTGAGCCCTTGATCATCTCTATCATCCTCCAGTTGCTGACCTCCATAGGTGGACCCTTGCTGGAGGCAGAAATCAATGCTCTGTGTAGCTCAGCCTGCACGAAGCCTGCTGAAGAGCATGGTAAGACTTCTGTTGTTTCCAGTAGAATTCAGAGCTACTGTGAGGAAAAAAATCATACAATGTTTATTTGAGGCATTTTCCATGTATTTTAAAACCTATTTCATTAGATCATTACTCATTTTGTTTAGCTCTACAGAAACCTTTTAAGCATGTCTGTCTGCCAAGCACTCACTGTCAAGTTTCCAAAATGGCTTTTGCATTCTTTACTCTTGATGGATGGTTTATCCTCATAAAAAATTCGCCATAGCCATTATCTATTTTGTTCTTAATTAATAGGCAAGTTGATGCATTTTAAGAGAGGAACAATAACAGCTTTTTTTTTTTTTTTTTTTTTTTTTTACACAGTCACCTATGCGTACTCTTGAATGGCTTCTTCACACAAAATACAAATTTTATTGAACTGTACTCCTCACATTTAGGTGTTAAGGTTGAGTTGTTATTTTACTGATGTCAGGACAGGTATGTATCCCCCTCCTAAGAGCTGACTTGGAGAAGGTAAAGCTGGCTGAGACCAAGCTTCCTCATCGCTGTGAACTTCCTAGGAGATCACCTGATGGTGCCTGACCCTGACCACTGCCTGGCCCTGATCCTAACTCAGATTTGCCACTCTACAACCTAGCACCTTGGTATAAGGTGTTATCTCCACTTGCCTTGTCATGCTTGGGTCCCAGTTTGCTATCTCTTGTGGACCAGATGGTCCTTACTGCATCCTGACAGCTGATGTGACAATCCATGAAAATATGGTTTCACAACAGGCTGTGGGTTAGCAGCAGAACACCTCCCTGGCTATGAGTTTAGTTTTAAAATGTCTAAAGTCACAGAGCAGAACTGTAACATTTAGTATTTATACATGGGATAGAAACCATTCTTACTGATACAAGAAAAATAGAGTGCATCATTTTAAATAAACACATAAAATGCCAGTTCAAATATATATTATAAAATAGCAGCTGGTTGGATTTTTTTTTTCCCAATGTTTTTTGAAGAAAATGAGATAAAATGAAATTAAATACATTTTCCATGTAAAATAAGGTGAAAGTTCAAGATGGACAAAGAATTTTTAAGTTGACATTTTTCGAGATATTTCCTTCAGGAATTCCATTTCTGAGTTCTGAAGCTTCATACTGACCTATAAAGGGATTCAATTTTTTATACCATTGTTAATGTGTTTTACACCATATCAGTTAAAGCATTCAATATAACACTTGAAATTTTTTACTTTATTCTTTATGTCTTAGCTTCCAGTTACAACAAGTTATTTTATTTTTGAGAGTTCTCTTATTTGTCATATTGAAAGAGTTTGATGCTTAAATCATTTTCTCCTTCCAGGACTGCTCTGGCACTGTTAACAATGAATATAAAACAATAGATAGGTCAGTCAATATTAAATAGAAGATATTCTTATTGTTAATGAAAATGAGTCTTTTAAGTTTTATGCCATATAACTAGCTACTTATACATGATTACAGGTGTCCAATCATTACACAATCTAAAATGAATACAAGTATTTTAAATTAAAAAAAAATCTTACTAATATACTTTCATCCTGAATTAAAACAAAAGACATCAAAGTAACCAAATTCTTAGCAAAAAGGGAATTTCAGTTTTCCCCTAGTATCCATCTCCAGTTTTGATGAGAAAGTCTGTGACTTGTGGTGCTGGTGGCCAGATCTTAGAGTAGACAAACTGTCTTACAGCCCAAACAATGATTACATGCTACTCTACCCCTTACACTTTTTGTGCAACTTTCTCTTAGCCTTTATTTTCAGGTATTCTGCTCACTTGGCTCTCTGTATAAATGCACGTATGAATGTATTCCAAAGGTCAATTCTTCTTCACTGGAGATTCTTTTTCAATTTTCTTCTTATTTTGTGGTGCCAATAGATCCACATCACCCAGCTTCTCTGCCAGAGGCTATGTACCAAGACACTTCTTTGTCTGTTGGGGCATCTGGAAGTGCAAGTGCATCCATGAAACTGGCTGTGAGAGGTGTTGTGCAGGACTGGAGCCAGCCACTCACCTGTTTCCTGTGGTGTCTCCTGGTTGGGGAGAAGCAGACTAGCTTACTGAGAGGAGAACTGACTTCGTTATTGTGGATAAAAGGAAATGGGAGTCTTAATATAGAGGGAAAAAAAAACATATGGTGGAGGGTTTTGACTATTTACAGAGGAGCTTGAGAGAATGAGGAGTTTGGTTTTAATTTTGAATTATTATTAGGAGAGAAAAACAAACAAACAAACAAACAAAAAAAAAAACACATCAGTTGAATTGTGAGAAATTTGTGGAGGGGTTGTTAGCTGTGTGCCCAAGGTGCTGTTCCGGCTGCATGTCTCCTCCTAGCTGGGAGCTTCTCAAATGGGTGAGGAGGGGAGTCCTCTCAAGGGTGAGAGCATGAAATAGAAAAGCTGTGAGAAGCAGAAAGTGGATGTGCAGAACCAGAAGCGAATGGTTTGCCCATAAGGAGACATGTAAATGTCATTTACATTCTTGTGCTTCCTGGTAGGGAAACATAATTATCCTGCCCTTTCTGTCAAAGTGTATCGCTATGGCTCTGGCTGGATATCTACAAAAATGGAGGTAGGCGACCATTTCAGCATAATATCTGTGCCTAAATGAAGTCCAGTTTAGGTCTATGGCCGAATATTATCTACTAATACTGGATATATTAATGTATAAAGTCACTGAGGATAAAATTAAGCACTAATATTCAAAGGCTAACTATGTAGTATTGATGCCTTTCTGTATGTTCTTTTCATATAAAGGTGTGAATACTGCCAAGAATTCAGCAACTGAAGATCTGGTGTGCAGCTGAACTATACATGTGTTACCATACTATCATCTAGTGGCAGCAAGAGGCAACTAAATGCAAAACGATGTAGCTGAGCAGTAGTTTGCTTCTGCTTGCATCAGAGTTACCATGTTATTGAATGAAGCCATTAATGTGGTATTGAACAACAATTTCCCATCCCTGAAGTCTTTAGTCAGCTTTTTCCTCTTCTTTGTGAAAAGATTATTTTGATTTTTAACAAAGAGATGTGTGTTGATTTTAAGTCCAATGCCAATAGCTAGGTGGGAATTTTGACTAAAAAGTGAGAATTGTGTCCAAATGAGTTCAATTATCATGCCTTGGAGTTATGAAAAAGGAAACAAGTCAAGCTGTGCCCTGCAGGCCAGCATCTAAATGCAGGTGCAGATCTTCTCCTGGCATCAATCAACTTCAGTGAATCCAAATTGATTTATACCTGCTGCGGATCTGGCACAGTATCTTCAAACATTTCATACTTATGCTTACTTCAGAAAGAAAGAGAAAGAGAAGTATTTCGATGTATATAGTTTTTTTCTGACCACTTTTGTTCAAAGTCTGATCTGGTATAATGCATTCATCTCTCATGGAAATTTCTGGGCTGTAATCAGTTTTGACACAAATATTGAACTTAATTGAAGTAGATGTATGTTATAAATGTGAAACTTTACCTCTGAGAGTACAGAAAGGGTATGATGCAGAAGACAAAGAAACAGTAAAAGCATGTAACATAAATAATAAGTCCTCTTTATATTCTTCTATGAAAACCTTTTTTTTTTTTTTTTTCCCCCAACACTCCACATTGATTCATAGGAGTAGACTGGTGCCATCTAGTGAAGAAAAGATTTGTTACATGTCTAAAGAGCCACAATCCAATTCTGTTCTTGTTTCATTCTTAGTGTGATTGGAATGATAAAGAAAGACAAACATTTTGGAAGAGGGAAATTGAGCAATATGTTCAATTCACCGTGTCTGTCATACACACTGAGAAAGAATATGCAAAATGTTAACTTACTTATTACAAAGTGCCTTCCACATTTGTAAATCTGTTTATTTGGTTTTATTTAAGCCCAATTCCTGCTGCTTCCCCAGCATCACTTTTCTTCTCCTCTAGATAAAAAGAAAATCTAGTATAACAAATTGTGACTTAGGTAAAATTTAGTACCTCTTCTGAATATCTGCAATTAGATGGGCAGAAAAGTTTATAGTGAACTTTGATATAGGCAATTCTTTTTCCATACTGATTTTTTTTTTTTTTTTTCGGGCTATGTCTTAGTATTCAGAAACCTCTCAAAGTGGAAGAATCCCTCAATCTTGCATTGTAAAAGCATAAATACATTACAGATGATATATTGTTGCCATGCCTAACACTTAGTGATAATTTCTGCTCTTTTAAATACTCTTTGAGACTACTGTCCTCATCTCTGCAATGCTTTCCATATTCTTCTTAAAGCTTCTCTTCCTTTAGCATCTTGTCAAACCCATAAGGAAAGTTAATTGTATACTTTAGTATATATTCTGTATTGTATTATCTTAGAAATTCATTTGCCTGTGTGTGCAGTTGTTTTTAACCATAAGCAGTTTAAAATGGATTCTTTGAAAATATGGTTTATGCCATTAACTAAGATGAATCCCCTTTAAGCCTAGATGTTTTTTGCTTTAGAGTAAATGGAAGATCAACAAATCTAACCCATGAGGCAAATCTGCTTCACAACTTTAAATTAAAATGTAATGTGATGGTTGCTAACAGATGAAAAGTTAAATGCCCATGGACCTTATGGTTTAAATGTAGCAGGGCATGATTTTACTTGCACTAGGCTATATTTTAGCATGCCCAGTATTAGGCACTGCCAGCGATATCTGTTCTGGTGCTTTGTGGGCCTTATATTTGGCCAGTTTCATAGGGGCCCAAATCTGTTTCTGCTGTGACCCCCAGAGTAGTATCTGCCTCAGTTATTAACTGCTCCTTCTGTCATCACCTTTAGGCCTTGTTTTTGAAGAACAAGGCTAATGTGATAACATGCTATTTCTCCTTCTAATAACATTGGAACCTTTTAGCCAGTTTCAACCAGATGTAACAAAAGCTCTCAGAGATATGAAGTTTCTAAACATTTTGCATAAAGGTGTAAGTGGGTAATGAAAAAATATTTCCCTCAGTCCCTATTGAGGAAACAGCTGCAGTGTGAATTCATGTGTTACTAAACTCCAAAGAGTCATCTTGGAGACAGACAATCTTAACTACGGGAATAGATTTGATTAGAACCTGACCTTTTTAGTTATTAAGGACTTAAGACAATAGTGGGGCATACTATAGGATACCAACCTTTCTCAGTCCAATTGCTCACAGTACAGCTCATCTGTTTTTTTTGTGTTCAGTTGATGGTATGCTGGCTGCAGTGAAAAGGGACTCGGCTGAATATGAGCCAGCAGTGTGCTCAGGTGGCCAAGAAGGCCAACGGCATCCTGGCTTGTATCAGAAACAGCGTGACCAGCAGGGCTAGGGAGGTGATCGTCCCCCTGTACTCGGCTCTGGTGAGGCCGCACCTCGAGTACTGTGTTCAGTTTTGGGCCCCTCGCTACAAGAAGGACATCGAGGTGCTTGAGCGGGTCCAAAGAAGGGCGACGAAGCTGGTGAGGGGCCTGGAGAACAAGTCCTACGAGGAGCGTCTGAAGGAGCTGGGCTTGTTCAGCGTGGAGAAGAGGAGGCTCAGGGGCGACCTTATTGCTCTCTACAGATACCTTAAAGGAGGCTGTAGAGAGGTGGGGGTTGGCCTGTTCTCCCACATGCCTGGTGACAGGACGAGGGGGAATGGGCTAAAGTTGCGCCAGGGGAGTTTTAGGTTAGATGTTAGGAAGAGCTTCTTTACTGAAAGGGTTGTGAGGCATTGGAACAGGCTGCCCAGGGAGGTGGTGGAGTCACCATCCCTGGAAGTCTTCAAAAGACGTTTAGATGTAGAGCTTAGGGATATGGTTTAATGGGGACTGTTAGTGTTAGGTTAGAGGTTGGACTCGATGATCTTGAGGTCTCTTCCAACCTAGAAATCCTGTGATTCTGTGATTCTGTGATTCTGTGGGACTGTTAGATCCTAGAGAGAACATTTTCCATACATGTTTCATTGAATTAGCTTCACTGTGATTTGACTATAAATGACATCTGATAATTTTTGACTTAAACCTGCATTGATTCCATGCCATGTTCCCCCCTTGCTGAGGTCACCAAGAAGGGATGAAGACAGTTTAATCAAAACCTCAGCATTGTCCTGGCTTTTCTCAGGAACAATAAAGAGCATCAACAATGATGGACAATATAGGGTCCTGTGCATCCCACTTGTTGTGCTGGATGAATGCTACATGCTTTGTGTTTGCATTTATACAGCACTTTATTCCTTTCCCCACTGGCTCTTACTCTTTAGCTTCTTTATTCTCAGATGAGATACAGGTAAAAAGTGGCCTTCTCTGCTGTTTAAAAATAATATGTATGTGTGATTGCAGACCACAGATAGGTGCCTTCACTGAACTCAGTTTTTAATGGGGAAAAACTCTGTCCTAGGATTAGAGAGAGGAGTAAGGTGAAATACTTAAAACTGTTATGAAATTTTTGAAGATCTTAGAAGTACAATGATGATTATGCGGACTAGGTTTATTACTAGGTATATAATGAAAATGAAAAGAAATCAAAGACAAACACAGTAGAAATCAATATTAACTAAAACATTATATACAACATTAACCTAGAAAAGAAAAAAAAGGTGCTATTTCATGTAAAAAGGACTGAGGGAAAGCAGTCATGGACATAATTGTCTGGGTAGTTTCTTATTTTTGTGACTCTTATTGAGTTAATTTTGCATTTTATTACTCTGAACTGATTTAAACAATATAAGTTTATTCTAAATTGCTACTGGCTTTAGCTTATTTTTTACAGGTTGCTTTGCGTGCTCACAATTCCTGATTTCTTTGTCAGTCTCCTAGTAGAAGATGGTTGCTATAAGTGTCCTGCTGGCACATGTTACCTGCTCTAAGTGACAGTGTGTACAGGATACTATGTTGGAAGTATCAATGCAGTAGACAGCCTGGCCTGGCAGATGTTTTTTCTAGTAAGGCCAAACTTTTACAACCTTTTGAACAGAAGATAACAAAGAAATTGCTGAACACCTTAGACATCTTAGTGTGTCTGAAAGTGTGCTAGGAGCCTCTGTGTGAGTAGCTGAGTCCCTCAAAGTCCCTCATGTCTGTCAGTTTGGCCTGTGGGCTGTGAGAGTTTCCACTCCATGCACATAGGCTAACGCCTAAATGGAGACTTTTAAATGGAGATGTCCAGATCCCCTTGATCCCCCAGCTGCTCCTGGCTTGCCAGAACCCTTGGCTCAGGTTCTTTGGGCGGGATTTGCTTCCTCTAGCTTTAAACATCAACACTGTAGATATCTGCATTGGAGCTAGTTACATTAGCTCTCTTTACAGTCTGTGGGGAGAAATAAGTACATTCATGGTGTTATTCATCTGTGCTATTTTAGATGTCTAAATTGAGATGGGAATGTTCCTCATTCTGACTGCCTATTTCGTTCAGACTCTCTCAGGTGAGACCAGGGGGACAAGCTAACACACAGACACTTCTGCATGACCAGAAGAATCCCACCCACCACATCTCAGGAGCTTGCAGCCCCCACTCCCCATTATATAGATCTGCCACTCACATGTTCCCCTTGCTGACCATCTGTGCTTGGTGTGTAAGGTTATGAAGAGAGGTTATTTGGGGCGGCCAAGGACGTGTGACCTCTGCTAGAAGAGCATGACCAGACACAGGTGATTTTTCATCACATGGCAGACTTCTATCATGCAGCACAGGATGGCACTTACTCATGAGTCACACTGAGGAAAAATTCAGTGCTCTGCCTGCAGAAGATAACTCTTCTTCCTCCCCTTCCCAAACTGGCAGTTATGATCACTACATTAGAGGCAAGCTGAACTTCCACTGAGCCCAAGAGAGAGAACAGTTGCCTGGTGTTGCTTCTTCCTTCCCTGCCACCTGTGGTGTGTGCAGCTTCACTGTGCCTTTCCCTTCCTGTGCTGCAAAGCAATAAGCAGCATATTTAGGAGATCAAAAGGTCAGCAGAAAGAATAAACCACAAGCACAGCCATGGCAGAGATAACTTCAGTGACTTCCATGCACAGCGTCTCATTTGACTAGATTCAGTAGCAAAAGCTTGGCATAGAAGCACTGTGGGTGTGCTCCATAACCCAGGAGGGAAAATACCATGTTCAATGTATTAAAGAGGATACAGACTTCCTACTTAAAAATGTGAACCCAACTATAATATAGTCCACCAGTAATCCAGCTCCACGGAGAACTACACTGGGTTTTTACAAACTAATCCTCAACACAGATGATCTTGAAGGTCTTTTTGAACCTTAATAATTCTATTCTCTGACTCTAAGGTCCTCCTCAGGTCTTTCTGGGCAGAATAGAAACAGCATTATGCTTACAAGATCTGCTATTAGCACCTCATGACTGTCCCAGAGGTCTTTGGGGCAGTTTTCTCTCTTTCTTTTTTTGTCCTGAGAGTTTTCCCTCAGCTTTTCTCATTGTCCCGGTAGCCTTCTGAGTTATTTATCTTACACTCTTCATTTGAAAAGAAATTTTTTCTTTTCCTCTCTTAGCTCATAGTTTTAGATGAAGTGTTGAGGACTAGCTTGTAAGAACCCAGTGTAGTCCTACATAGAGCTGAATTACTGAACTTTCTTTACCACCTACACAGAGCTGGATTACTAGACCTTCCTTATCACCTTCTCCTTGGAAGTCAAAGATATGCTCAGAGCATAAACAAAAATACCTTTTTTCATGCAAAACAGACCAAATATATATATATACACATATATATATTTACGGTGAAACAAAATCTGAGTTTGGTGGTCTTTCTGAAAAGGTTTAGGCTGCCAGGTAAGACATATGCTGCAAAGAATCTCCCACAAAACACTGTGTGTGTGATATCTCTGCCCTTTGAGTATCTGCCAGGAAGAAGTGCCATTGTGGGGGGATGTGAAGGCACTGCACGGTTCTGGCACAGCAGCCAGTGCTAATCAACGGGGAGAGAGGTCAAGCCTGCAAATCCAGCAGCAGCATCAGAGAGCACAAAAGCATTTGTTCTACCTAGAGAACAAATGCCTGCTGATGCATCATGAAAATGCTTTACTGAGGTGCGGGCACTCCATAGACAATGTATTTCTTTTTAATTTGATGGAAAAAGCTTTTGTCTGTTGTGATGAAATAAGAAAGGCTGTAAGATTTACGGTCTCAAGGTTAATTGCAATCAGAACTTTGGTGCAATTAATTTTAACAAGGGAACAGAATTGCAGGCCAGAGTAGAGGAAGGGCAGGTTAAAGAATGTTAAGTTGAATTATGAATGTTCTAGTCAGAAGGGTGAGGTGAAATTTGGTGCAGAATATTCAAGAAAGTTACTGAAGAAATTAATGGTGTTCAGATGCTTATAGAGGATCAAGAGGTCCCAGAGGCAAAGAGAAGCTTTCACATAGCACCTGTAATTTAAAAGAAGAAAAAAGAAACTAACACATCAGGCAGTTTAAATGGGATACTAGAAAAAAATAATAAAACTATTAAGTTAAGCCACCAAGTAAATAATATTGTAGACAGTCATTTTTGCTTTGTCAAGAACAATCCATGTCAAATCCATCTTTCCAGTTTTGACATCTTTACTGCTCTAGCATATGTGGCACTTGGTGCCATCCCAGATGATATGCTCATGTGCCAGATAGGCAATAGCTTTGGTTAATTCTCAGAAAGTGGGTGCACTGCTTGAAAAACTGATGTCAAAGGAACATTATCAGTTCTTTTGGGTCAAAATAAGAGGGCATTTCAAGTCAGAGCTTTGTGACATCTGTCCTAGTCACAATTTGAGTCATTATTTATACTGATGTTTTGAATGATAATGGATTATTTTTGGTGGGGGGAGAGAAAGGGTGGCTAAATTAGAGTAAGGAGGGTTTCAAGAACTCAGTGGAAAAATGCCTGACATCAACCAATGGAATACAATACCAGAAAAACTAAAGTATAGTACATAGGAAAAACTGACCAAATGGCCAAATAAATTTGAAAGGCAGAAAAGATCTGGAGAACTTAAGTACTTTTTGCTGCTTTTCTGTCCTCCACACAGTCTTGTAATTCCCATTTCCAGTAGTGGTGTCAGGGAATGCAAATAGCCCACACGAGGTTGTCATGGTGGCCACGCCTTGCCACTTGAAAACCACTGGGCTAGGTAGCTTCTTCTGGTCCCTTCCAGGCTCACATTTTGGTGCTGCCATGATGCTATGGCTACCCCTCCTGGCAGAGAGACATAGATACTCAGTACTCGATAATGAGCGTGAAAAAGAACTGTGCAAAAAGGATTTTGAGTCTTCTTCTTGGCCAGCTGTACACTGAGCTGGCCACAGCCACCTACCTATGTTTGCCCAGCATTAAGGATGCATAATTATTCTGCATGATTTCCAGTAGCCACAAGGAATTTATTGATTTTCCTATCCAAATCCCTTGCAGCTCTTGTTTGTAGCTCAGGCACCTTTGGATTGGCTCAGCACCAAGGGCAAATCATGTAATAACAGCGAGTCTCCTGTGAGTGGTAATGCAAGTGCTGCTGCTGCACTGTGCTCCTGGCACGGTGCAACACAGGCCAAACGCAGCCAGGAAAATGTGTCCCAAATGAAATCTCACTGTGAGCATGTCAGACAAACTGCTGCAATATTAAGATATAAATAGACATATGTGTTTACACTGCAAAAAGAATGACACCCACGCTGATACAATATCATTCCAAAGTAAGGAAAGATAAACCATTAATGGTTTGGTCTTTTAAAATAAATATTAAGTCCAGTGATTGCTTGCCGCTCAGAGGTATAAGTTTGCTTTGGGTTCTTTACGATCTTTTCCCAACTTTGATTTCTTAGCAAAGCGTCTACAGAGGATACTGGAGTCAAAACAGGCATAAGGTGTCTGTTTTTTTGTTTGTTTGTTTGGTTTTGGTTTTAAAGGTGTTTCTAAATAATATTATTGAGAACCTAAGTTACATTTCACAGAAATATGAGGGTACTTCCACTGGAATTAAGTGCTCCAATTTAAGCATTTGTTTTCTACATTTTGAAGAAATCTTGTAAATGTTTCAGATAGGATTTCACAGTATTTGGGTCACTTGCCTGTACTGACCATGACTCCAACTAACTTTTGATAATTGCTGATACTTGTATAGGAAGAGACTGTGTCAGAGAATCAGTCCTTTCCATACTGCACCTGTTCCTCACAAATTAACAGACCGCTATAGTAGATACTTTAACTTATCTCTTTTCCCTATCCCTTCAGTTGTTGCTCATAGGCATTAACAATGTTAGCTCTTTCTGAATCTTGGACCAGAACGGTGTATAAACAGAGCATTAATTTGTACTGTGGGAAAATGATACATTTCAAGGGCAAGTCTTTCATCCCCTTCCCCACTCCTATAGCTGTTGGTGCTTCCAGTTTTCCTTAACCTTCCCCATATCCAGCTCAAAGCACCTCTCTTCCTTTTATCCCCCCATTGCAATGTGTTCAGTTTCACCTCACTGTTGTCCCACAATCATCCTTTCACCGCAAAGGTTGCTGTTGCCTGTTTTGATTTTCTTCTATTCCAGAAGCTATATGGGTGTATCCAAAACCAGTTTCCCATATGATATATGGACGTCAGAGGCTCTTGGCATCCACTTGACAGGCCATTTTCTCCCAAACTCTAGGAGAAGTCCCCATGAAGAAATCTTTTCTCAAAGAATAAGAATACTCAGTATTTGTCTGACTTTTTGTGTCTGGAAGACTTAGCATGTAAACATACAAGAAGAAAAGTAATCTTCTGTTTCTAGGTAAAGATCAAAAAGGGTTTTACAGACTCTGAAAACTAAGGTTTTCAACATACTTGCACACTAGGTAATAATCTAATTTTATGTGTGTGAGATACTAAGACACAAAGATATCAGATTTATGAACCATATCACTGCAAGCCTGTGATAAAGATCAGAGTGAAAGCCTAAGCAGAGTCTTTTGCTCTAACTAAAGTTCTTTGCTAAGAGTAGTGGTTCTCAGGAGTTTTAGTAGATGTACAGGTTGAATTTCTGCTAATATAAGTCACTGAAATATATATTGCATCTTTTGAAAGCTTGGAAAAAAAAGGTTCCTGTCTTCTGAGGGTGGGCACTGACACTCTACAGCAGACCTCATTAAAAGGAAGTTACTCATCCTTTCTCCCTGTGACTCACTAGAAATTGCTATAGGCCAGTAGAATAATCTTGTTTTTGAGCGCCTTTGGAATAAATTGAGTTATGTACTGTAATTGGGAGATACTATTAATGAAAAGAGGAAACAATATCCTTCTGAAATGCTTTACATCATGAAACCTCATGCTTAAATCCATTTGTGTGAAAGAAGGCAGACTATATTCCTTACAATCTGTTGTAATTAAAAGATTGTTTTTATGGAACATTACTGAATCATTTGTGAATCAGAAGAGGGAGAACTCTGAGTAGCTGATATCTGCCAAAGAAAGGTCAGGGGGCTACTGTTATAGGCAGATTTGTATCTTGGAACTGAACTTTTAGTAAATGTCATGTAAAATAACTGAAAATATTAGAAGTAGGAATTGCATATACAGAAAATTATGACCAAGAGAAAACAAGCATGTAGCTTTTTTTTTTTTTTGGAACTGAAGGCTACAAATGATCCTTCCTATCCATATTCGAAAACCCATGAAAAGACTCTGACAGATTTAGCTGTAGCAATTTCAAATGTCACTACTCCTGCCTGCCCTATTTCTGTGGCAGAGGTTGCCACCACTTAGCAGAGGAGGCAAAATGGGACTGATTGCTGCACTTCACCCACTCCTGGTCACACCTTGCATATTAACACAATTCTCTCTTCACAATGGATGGTGTTAATACATTGCAATGGGGTGACTGAAGTGTGGACACGCATCCAGCTCACTTGCTACTGAGATAATGACAGCAGTTTCCATCAGAGAAATGAGGGGTAGAGCCTGACTGGTAATGTTCTTACCAGTCTACCCTTGAGTCAGTAGATTAAAGGCCATTTCACTTCCCCTCTCCTGCCATGGCCCCATTACACAAACTATCAGGTAGGCTGTTTTTGTGATGGCAGACAAGCTATGTGCTGAGTGTCTATGGCAGTAAGATGCAGAATCACAAAGTAGGTTGCACTGACCTTTGGAGGTCATTTGCTCCAAGCCCCTGCTGAAAGCAAGGCTGACTTCACACATGGCTTTGCATGTGCACTGGCAGACGTTAATGTGTCCTTCTGTAAACTGATTTCATAGAGCTTCTCTTTTTCAGGTGCTCTTCAGGAGCAATTCACTTTCATAGACCAAGAATGCAAGACACAGAAGAACTATTTCTTAAAGAAGGAAGTGTTTGGCTGTAAATGGAATCCAAAGTGTGGGTATATTTGTTTGTTTGTTTAGCATACAGGTTTTTGCAAAGAAAAAATCTTAAATTTATGGTTTCTTTTTCTTAATAGACATTTTTTACAATGGGTGAGCTTCTCACTCCATTGAAAAATCTTGGAGAGGCACAGTAGGCTGAAATTCAGCTTGCCTAAGACTGGAGATTTTGAATGTTATAAAAAACAAACAAAACCACTGAGGCGGGGAAAAGGAAAAGTAATCATAATGATACACAAAGTGGTAGTTCATGTGTCTAAGTTTCATAGGAGCACTCCTCCTATGGAGACAGGCTGAGAGAGCTGGGGATGTTCAGCCCAGAGAAGAGAAGGCTCCAGAGAGACCTCATTTCATCCTTAAAAATTATTTGTATTCCTGATCTATATCCAGCTTTGGTTTTGATACTGACAACATTTCAGTGAATTCTTATTCTTTGGACAAGGAGAAACAGCTGAGTAAGTTTTGCAGTGTTCTAGGTTTATCCTTTGAGAATTGTGAGGCAAAAATGGGAGAAACCATGCAATATTGACAATTCTGAAGAACAATTCTCAGTTGGCCAGAAGAAAGGAAAGCCCTTGTGATGAACTTTTTTTTTTTTTTGCATTTAAAACACACATTCAACACTGGAACAAAATTTCAGAAGCACAAAAAATACCATGGAGAAGAATTATTAGGAAAAAAATAAGGAAAATTATAATACATTTTTCCAAATTTTGTTCATCATATAAGCTCCTGGGTTTAACAGCTCCCTAGTAAGGAGTTTTGGGAAGCAGTTTTGCCAGGAAGATGGCAAGTACAGAAGACTATTGGGAAATTCCAGAGAGCTGAATTGTTAAGGAACTGGTTACCCATGTATCTCAGCCAACTTGGGAGACTGTTCAGTTAGCATTCTTGGTGTCATCTGTGGCATGACAGAGCCAGCTGGCTGCAGAGCGAGGCATAGCTCTAGGGAATTTACCTCCATTGTTGTACTGTCTTGATTTCCAGCTGCCCAGGGAACTGGTAAACCTTACCAGCTCTTTTATGAACTTAGATAATGGCTAAGAACTCTGCCAGCTAGACTGATGAAAACAAAAATAAACCAAAGAGCTCAAGAGATTAAGCAACACAGGAGCTGGCTAGATAAAGGGCTTTGGCAGCCAAGGACCAGGAGATGGGTGAAAGGCAGAGTGTCCAGAACTGCGTAAATTTTCCTCAAAGGTTGCAACATAATTGGCATATCCCTGCAGAAAGCTTTGATCTTGTCAAATCCATTACTTTCTGACTGCTGCTGGTAAATTTCTGATAAGCCCCAAATCTAAAAAGAGGACAGATAAAAACCTTTGTATTCTTTTTTTTTTTTTTCTTTTTTCTTTCTTTTTTTTTTTTTTTTTTTTTTCCCACGTGGTAAAGGAAATGATGAGATATGTAGACTTCACATTACACTGTGTACAGTAGCATGTAAAATATGTCTGAAAACAAAAGTCCTTATTTTGCATCATCTTTTCTCTCATTTACACTTGTGTAAGTGACTAAAGTAGGTTTTACAGTGAATGCCCTACTGAACATGCTCAGATATCTTCTAAAACATCTTTCTTCTGGCGTGTGTCTGTTCTTCCAGTGGAGAAAGAATTTGTAGAAGCTTGATTGTTATTACACAACTTTCTGATTTTTGATTGCAGATTAATTCAATTGCTGGCTCATTAATGCTATAATAACAGCTTCTGAAAGGTACTAATCTCTAATCAGAACTCAGGCATAACAATATAGTTGAAAATTATTTCAGTGAATCAAGTGAGATATTTTCTGTCTCAATTACCATTTTCTTTCATCACAGGGTAAATAATAGTACAAAGGCTTTTCCAGACACCTCCTTCATCCGATGATCTCTGTTTAAGAACCAATAGAAAATTTCAACCAACTGATAGGCTTCAGTAAACTATTTAATAAACTATTTATATCTAAAAGTATTTATATATATGAAATTCTCACTGAAGCTAGCAGGTGAATTTATAATACTTTGGAATTGAAAGCAAAATTTAACACATTGAAATGCCCACCCTCAGCATCTTCTAAAGTAGATCCATATCGAACAATAAGTTGCTTGATGCAACTTACAATTTAGCTATAATGTTAAATTCTTGGGAAAAAACTTCTGTCTATTGCAGTATAAATGCTGTCTGCATTTAACTGAGAGCAGAACATGGTTCCTTGTGCTTACGTTTTTATAAGCATAGTCCAGAATTTAAATTCAATCAGTTTGATCATTATGGAAAATGGATGTGCAGTTGAGAGACAAGGACAGGATTCCAGGTGATACACTAAATATCATTCAGCATATAAATAACAGTAGTCATCAAATAACATTCAAAAGAGAGGGAGAGAAAAAATAAAATCAAGTAATTTTATTATGGCATTGTCCTGATCTTAGATAATAATTGTAGTCATTTGTCTTAAGCTGGAAACGACTACTTTATAGTGTGCAGCATTTCTGAAAATACTTTTTTTTTTTTTTTTTTTTTAATACAAGTTTCCTGTTTAACCAGTGGGTAAAATGAATCTGTGATGTGCTGTAAAGGAGTTTCATGGGCATCTGAGCACTCCTTGTGGAGTCAAGGGCCTATTCTACGTCGGCCCTTGGAGCCAGAAAACAATATTTTTTTTTTCATACTTTCACTGAAAATACTAATTTTCATAGAATCCTAGAATATCCAAATTAGAAGGGACCAACAAGGATCATCAAGTCCAACTTCTAGGTCCCCTAGAGGATCACACAAAAAATCAAACCATGCGTCTGAGAGCATTGTTCAAACACTTGAACTCTGTCAGGCTTGGTGCTATAACCACTTCCCTGGGTTCCAGTGCTTGAATTAGTGTACGTAACCTAGCTATCTGGCTCTATCCCTTCTCATTTCTGGTAGCTGAGATGTTAACAGCTTGAACAAAATCCTTGCCATGTAGGTGTCATGTATCACTTTGGTCTTCCTTCAACACTTTTTTCCCACATCTCCCTGTGAGATCTTCCCCTTTCCTGGCAGATCTACTCTGGCATTGCTGTGAAGGAGATGGAAACTGGATTTGTTAGTAAGGGTAATAACAAATAACCAAACTGTTTTAGAATAACTGGTTAAAATAAATAATAATAATAAAAACAAATATTTTCAAACATGATAGTATCTCAGCCAGAACTTCATATGAGATATTATTATGTAATTTTCTGTTTTGACCATTCAGAAGTAATGCAATGCTATTTCTTTAGTTTTATGATATGATGACTTATTATAGTCAATGGTCAAAATATAGTCTTCAACATATTTCTAATCACAATATCTTGTGGGACAAGTGCTAGGACATCTATTTTATCCAGAAAAATGAGCTAACAATTAGGAGATATACAACTGGTAATCAGGTAGTCTGTAGAAAATAAGAGTTTTGAGTCCAAATCTGCAGAGCCAGATTAACATTTTAACTAGGACTTTTCCTTACCAGTAATCAAATATATCTAGTGTCTCATCCTAGAAACTACATGGTCTTCCTAGCGGCATTTGTACTCCTTTTTGGTTTACACCATGTGGCAGTGAAGAATTTTATCACAGAAAAACTGTTTTTTAGTTGACCTGTTTAAGGACGAAATGTACTGGTCACCCTTTCTTTCCTTTTTTTTTTTTTCTTTCCTTTTTTTTTTTTTTTTTTTTCACTAGTCCAAACTGCCTTTTTTAGAAGTTAGCTTTTACAAAGGGATTTTTGGTCCTTATCACCCTTTTCTGTCTTAACCTAGATAAAAACCTAGATAAAATAAGAAGCCCATCATAAGTAACATTCAAAACCTGTGGTAAATGGCAAGAAACAGAAAGCCTCCTCAGCGTGAACCTGAGCTGAGCTCCTCTGTTCTTTTCCACCTTTATAGCCCTGGGAAGCCAGTTGCTCTTCTTTGTGCCAGGAAAACACTTCAAAATCTGCTTAAAAATAAAATAAATTAAAAAAAAAAAAAAGAGAGAGAGAGAATGAAAAAGAGAAACACAAAGTAGGAGAAAGAAATGACTAGTGCAAAGAAAAGTGGCGGCTAGCAAACGTGACGCCCATCTACAAGAAGGGCCATAGGGCAGACCCGGGGAACTATAGGCCTGTCAGTTTAACCTCAGTGCCAGGGAAGCTCATGGAGAAGATTATCTTGAGAGTCATCATGCAGCACTTGCAGGGCAAGCAGGAGATCAGGCCCAGTCAGCATGGGTTTATGAAAGGCAGGTCCTGCTTGACGACCTGATCTCCTTCTATGACAAAGTGACGTGCTTGGTGGACGAGGGAAAGGCTGTGGATGTGGTCTACCTTGACTTCAGCAAGGCTTTTGACACCATTTCCCACAGCATTCTCTTCAAGAAACTGGCTGCTCTTGGCTTGGACTGGCGCATACTTAGTTGGGTTAGAAACTGGGTGGGTAGTTGGGCCCAAAGAGTCGTGGTAAATGGAGTCAAATCCAGTTGGAGGCCGGTCACTAGTGGCGTTCCCCAGGGCTCAGTACTGGGGCCGGTCCTCTTTAATATCTTTATTTATGATCTGGATGAGGGGATCGAGTGCACCCTCAGTAAGTTTGCAGATGACACCAAGTTAGGTGCGTGTGTCGATCTGCTCGAGGGTAGGAAGGCTCTGCAGGAGGATCTGGATAGGCTGCACCGATGGGCTGAGGTCAACTGCATGAAGTTCAACAAGGCCAAGTGCCGGGTCCTGCACCTGGGGCGCAATAACCCCAAGCAGAGCTACAGGCTGGGAGATGAGTGGTTGGACAGCTGCCAGGCAGAGAAGGACCTGGGAGTGATGGTGGACGGTCAGCTGAATATGAGCCAGCAGTGTGCCCAGGTGGCCAAGAAGGCCAACGGCATCCTGACTTGTGTAAGAAGCAGTGTGGCCAGCAGGGGTAGGGAAGTGATTGTCCCCCTGTACTCGGCTGTGGTGAGGCCACACCTCGAGTACTGTGTTCAGTTTTGGGCCCTTCGCTACAAGAAGGACATCGAGGTGCTTGAGCAGGTCCAGAGAAGGGCGACGAAGCTGGTGAGGGGCCTGGAGAACAAGTCCTACGAGGAGCGTCTGAAGGAGCTGGGCTTGTTCAGCCTGGAGAAAAGGAGGCTCAGGGGCGACCTTATTGCTCTCTACAGGTACATTTAAGGAGGCTGTAGCAAGGTGGGAGTTGGCCTGTTCTCCCATGTGCCTGGTGACAGGACGAGGGGCAATGGGCTTAAGTTGCGCCAGGGGAGTTTTAGGTTAGATGTTAGGAAGAACTTCTTTACGGAAAGGGTTGTTAAACATTGGAACAGGCTGCCCAGGGATGTGGTGGAGTCACCATCCCTGGAAGTCTTTAAAAGACGTTTAGATCTGTGATCTGTGACTTGCAGCTGTGCTGGCCTTGGTTACAGCTGTTTGCCTCTTTGTTGTCTTTTCACAAGGCAGTGCCCGCTTGTGGAGATGATGGCTGTAAACCAAGTGTAAGCCTGTAGCCTTAGCAGCAGGTAATGTCTCTTATTCTGTTAAATGCAAGAATCATTTTTGGTCTCAGGGTGGTTTAACGCATGTAGTTATAAACTGCCTTAGCATTACCAAAATTTTATCTCTGTGAGTTGCCCTGTGTCAGTCAAAATGTGCTTGAAAATACAAAAGGAAAGAGAAAATGTGGTATAAAAACACACTTCTATACCACAATCTACACTTTATTGAAAAATAAAGTGGATTATTGAAGACAACACTTGGCTTTATTCAGCAAAGTTGCTCCTCTGAGAAATACTGCTATTCAAAGTTTTTTCTTACATTGTAATTAATTTATCACTCTATAAAGCTTTTCAGTGCTGATTTTAAAATTGTCTGCTTTCATATAGAATGATATAACAAAGTTTAGCTCTCCCTGCTCTGAGAAGGCAGCTTTGTATGTTGAAGCTGTCAATAGCAGTGAAATTAAGTTTTGCTTTTTTACCGGTGAGAGTGATGGTACTCACAGCAGACAGTAAATTATAGCAAGAGAGGTTGTTGAGCTTTTAGGATATGTGCTTCATTCTGAAATTCTGTGAAAATGATTATTTTCCCAGATGTATAAACAAATACTCTTTTATAGTTGTATTTTTCAAGAGAGAAGGTAGTTAAAAATAGTAAGATTTATTCAGCTCTCCTTTGCTCTAAAGAGCTCTGAGTACATTAGAATAAAGAGCATTGTCAGCCTCGTGTATCCACTGCTATTACTGTCCTTTGGGTAAAATGGAGCAACTAAAACACCTCTCCTCTCCTCTCCTCTCCTCTCCTCTCCTCTCCTCTCCTCTCCTCTCCTCTCCTCTCCTCTCCTCTCCTCTCCTCTCCTCTCCTCTCCTCTCCTCTCCTCTCCTCTCCTCTCCTCTCCTCTCCTCTCCTCTCCTCTCCTCTCCTCTCCTCTCCTCTCCTCTCCTCTCCTCTCCTCTCCTCTCCTCTCCTCTCCTCTCCTCTCCTCTCCTCTCCTCTCCTCTCCTCTCCTCTCCTCTCCTCTCCTCTCCTCTCCTCTCCTCTCCTCTCCTCTCCTCTCCTCTCCTCTCCTCTCCTCTCCTCTCCTCTCCTCTCCTCTCCTCAAGTTCTATTGATGAAACCATCACTTCCCATTGAAATTAAGGAATTCTTTGAATGAACAAGATTAGCTAATTGGCAGATCTCAATTTGAACAAACTTAGTTTAACTGGTTTAACTGGCCAGCATGAGCAGTTGCTTGACTGTGTTATAAAACTGAAGATTGCAGAAATTTTGCTCATATTTCAGTGAAAACGAAGACTTAAAAAAAAAAGTATAATGCTTTTTTTTTTTTTTTCTTTCTTCTTTTCCCTAGGGAGAATTTGTTGATGCCTGAACTGTTGTTGATGCCTGAACTGTGGGTTTAAAAATGTCACAGAATGACACAATGGTTGAGGTTGGAAGAGACCATGTATCAGACTGTTTAAACAGACAAAAATTTGGAATTTGAATCAAAATTTGGATTTTAATAGAGCACGTACAGAAATCTGTATTGGAGTTGTGAAGTGAATCCAGCCACAAAGGTCCCTCTGTAAATACCTACATATTGTGTCACAGAATGATACAACACAACACTGTATCAGGTCAGAAATCAAAAAATTTACTTGTAGACCAGAAGTTAAAATACACAGATTCTGGAAAAGTAACTTAGTCATTAGTATTGTATCTCCCTCTCCTTATTTATTTATTTATTTATTTATTTATTTATTTATTTATTTATTTATTTATTTTGCAGGATTTGTGCAGTTATATACAGCCAGTATCTCTTGCTGGCTGGCTGCAGGCAATTTCTAGCCAAGGAATGTGGTGTTTGAGTAGGTCTCTAAAAATCTTAAATTCTCCAGACATGGGGAGCCTTACACCTGGCGGGGCTTTGGATTCTGCTGTGGTGTCAGTGCATAATGTTTAGTTTCCAGTTGTAGTAAGCTGAAGTCATGGAACCAGTGTTCTTTTTTGGTGGTCTCTTAATTCCTAGTTAAATATTTCACAGTGAAGCTAAAGTATTTTTGAAATCGTCTGTTCCCTTTTGAAAGAAATGAAAACTTTTGTCTAGTATATCTCTTTTTCCTCTAGTTATATTGAAATTGGAATTAAAAGCCTCTGGGGAAAAGTCAAGAAATAACAGTAAGTGTTTAATTATGAATACTGCCTGTTTAAATTACTATGAAAAAATACCCATTCATTACTTTATGATTATATAATTTATGTTTAACAGTTAACAGATGCTATTTCTGGGAAGAATATGATATGGTATTATCAATTTACCCAAGATTTATTGTGTAAAAATTTGGATAGGAAAGAATGTTACCCTTGAAGTATCTCTTTGTCGATATTGTATAACTAATAATCACTCAACGGATGCCAAGTTATTTTCTATATTTTTAGGAATTAAAACTTATTATTGTATTTTTTTTTTTTATTTTTTTTTCTTTTTTTCCTTCACTGTTCAAGTGATATTTTAGACATTATAATCTACGGATGACATTTCGTGATTGATCAGATTCACAGAATTGTTCAGTTTGGAGGGGACCTCTGGAGGTCACCAAGCCAAAACTTGTACTCGCACTTGGGCCAACTAGACCAGGCTGCTCAGCAACATATCCAGCCAGGTTCTGAATATCCCCAGGGATGGAGACTACACCATGTGTCTGGGCAACTGCTCCAGTGTTTGATCAACCTCTCTGAAATTTTACTCTTACATTTAAGTGGAATTTCCTGTCTTTTAATGTGTGCCTGTTGTCCTGTGGCTAGATCTCTCTGAGAAGAGTCTGTCTCTTTCTTTTATTTTTTTGTTACTCCCTGCATCAGGAATTTATACACATTGATAAGATCCCAAAAGAGCCTTCTGTTCTCTGCACTGAACAGTTCTGTTGGCTTCTCCACATTCTTGACACATTTGCTTCAATGCCTTCATTATCTTCATAGTCCTTTGCTGGATTCACTCTGGAAAGTCCATGTCTCTTTTGTACAGGGGCACACAGAACTGAACAGAGCACTCAGATGAGGTGTCACCACTACTGATTAGGGAGGGAATAATCAACCCTCTCAATCTGCTGGCAGTGCTTTTACATGTAGGACTAAGGATGTATATTGGAAAGTTAAAGAGAAATGAATGAAAAACTCTACCATATAGAAATGAAGGCAAGAATAAGCAGTAACTAAAAATAGTAATTTTGGTTTCAAAAGTAGTCACGGAAGTAATGGATAGCTGGGGTGTAAGATATTTTATGGAAAAAATAAATGATAAATTATTAATAGTGAGTTGCATTTTTTGTTGAGTGTTTGAATATTCTAGATTTTAGAAACATAATGACTAGGCCTAGAAAGAACCTCAAGAGTTCATCTAGTTTCCATTTTCACCTACAGATCAAGGAAGAATCAATTATACAAAGACCAGTATTGGGAGATGGACTATGACCATATTGCTTGTGGTCCACACCTGAAACTGGCCGTTGTTGGGAGAAGTTCTTAACCTTTTCCTGCTGTGTCCAAGGATGAGCATGGCTAGGATTACCACTTATTTGGATGATTCATGCACTGTAATGACCTCTCATTGCTGATGGTTTTCATCTCTCAGCTGAAACTGATACCAGCTAAGTAAGGGCTTCCCATTTTTCTGCTGCACTATGAAGTCAAAGAGGCTGACCTAGACCACACAGGTCCTAAGCTAGTTTGTTTGACCTTGAACTGCAACAGAGAGTAAAAAACCATTTGAAAACAGAATGTAAATGTCATAGATCATAAGCATAATTCTAGGAAGTACTCACAGAGGGTACATATAGCCCATTTTTGTAACAGCTTATGTTGCAGATAGAATGGTTTTTAATTGTATATTTTGACAGGGAGTTTTTGAGGCCAGTATTGATACAGATAAAGCAATATTAAACTTCATATCCTTTCTTAGTCATCTCTGGCAATTTGACCTGCAACATGTACGTTTGCTTTGACATATCTCTGCTGTATTTATCATTACGACAGCAATTTGTTGTCTGAGACATAACAAAAAAAAAATGATGTGTCCTTCTGAAATCCAATTTAAATCCTCCAAGTAAGCTCAAAAGGCTTTTTCTGGAATCACAGCAAAATGAATGGTAGGCTATTTTGAGTGCAGAAAGCCTTGACCACAGGACATGCATTTGCAGATTAAGTCTGTTTCATATATGCAATGAGTCCAAACCGTACTTTTCCAGTTTAGTCCTTATGCAGAGGAAGCAGAGTCCAAACCACTGCATATATGTGCTGACTCATTGAAAGCTCATTTTGAGTCCAGTCATGCCACATGTGCTGTATAGCTTAGGTAATGCTGTCTAGATTGCATAACATATAGAATTCTTTGGGTATGCTCAGCCAGTCAGATCTTGTGATTATCTTTCCACACATTTGCATTATCTTGTATGTCAATGAAGGCAAATAGGACTGAATTCACAACAGTTAAGTGGGAAAGGTAAATTTTGAATTATCAGTATTTTTGAATTGAATCTCAATTTGAAATAGAGATTTGGAATTTTTTTTTTTTTTTCCCTGCCTCTGCCACTGCTTTCATAGCAAAATATAGTGAAAATGAATCAGGCTCGGCTGCTAGCTTCACTGAATCTATACTATTCTTACTAAAATGAATGTAAAGAATAGTAAATCCCAAGCAACTATTATTTAAGAAATGTATTTCTTGAAATTTTGAGCTATCGTATTAGTATAGATTTGTTATAAATTATTTAAATCCACGTCTGTAAGATGTTACACTAAAGCATATTTGAATCCATATTTTAATTACTGTGAATAAAAAACTACCAATAAATTTATATTCTTAGATCTACACTATCAAAGTTATTGTAATGAAATAGACATTGGATTTAATTGAACATCAGTGTTTCTCTTTGTATAGATGTTTGTGACATACCTTATAACATTGTTTTGGCGGTAGAGCGAATTTAGACAATATCACTCTGGAAGTGCCACTTCTGCTATATTTTATTACTTTCTCTCAACCAAATAATATTTAAAGCTAAATTCTGTATGTTCATATATATAAACTGAAAGGCAGAGATCTGATCTAGGTGGTTATAGAGGGGATGGCAAGTATCTGGGAGTACCACATCTTAGTCTGGGATGGTAATAATAAACCTAGCCAGTTATTATTCTCCCCTTTTTCTAACTTCTCTTCCACTGAATGTACACCAGGGACATGGGCAGATTATGTGTCAGATTATGTGTGCCAGATTATGCTTCTCTCTGCATCTTTATCAATATATTAAACAGTCTCCTAAAATATGTTTGAGTACTAGAACCCAATGTATTATCTGTACTGTTAAATTGTTGCATACTTCTGATCTGGGCCAACTCCTTCTTTCCAGTGACAGTTTGGAAATTAGGATGCACTAGGGACCATTCTCATTAGGCATGAACCTTGTTTTCGAGACTACATAAGGTTAACATTATGGAGTAGACTGATGCTACATGGTTTTGTGACTGGGGAATAGATGTAGTCACTGGTTTGTTCACTAGTGTAAACGTGGCAAGACTGGGTATGGATGCTTGTGTCACGGCATTGTGATACATTGTCCTGCAACATTTCATCAGTATAAGAGGTTTGTTGTGCTACACAAATACTCTTTAAAGCTAGAAAAATGGTGGGTATAATGGAAATTAAAAGACTAAGGTAAACAATTATATTTGTAACATTGTCAAAAGTAGTTAATGTATACTCTGCCTAGAACTGTACTTGTACTCAGTGGTCACCTTCAGACTAGTATGGACAGGACTTGTATGGACATTCCCGAGCACTGGTAGACAATAGAAAAGAATTTCTAATTTGTAAGTGTAGTTTCCAATAATTTTTTCCTCCCCCAAATACCGGCACTCTCTCAAACAATGTCCTTGTTTTGGGGTCAACATTTCCTACGGGAGTATTGAATATCCTGTGCAGTTTAGGTATGGATATGAGATGTTCTGTGCTTTGTGGCCTCAGGTCTGTTGAATTTTTTTTTTAGCTCATTGGTGTAGATCTACTTAATGAGGCTGACTTAAGGCTAAATATGACATGAAAGTTAAAGGAGAGATTGTGGATTTTTATGTCTAAGCAACTCCTACATTTGCCGGTAGAATACCGTTGCTAAAGACTTCTGTCTTGCCAATTCTTTGCACCTTTTGATTTTCTGTAACAAGTGTAGATTTTGTATCTAAGGACAGGTTTTATGCCAGAGAAAAGATTTATCCTTTTCTACTTCTACTTTCAACACTAGCAGTGAATCTTTGTTCCTACTGTGTCCTCGTCACTGAACATGTTACTCAAAGGAAGAAGGTGGTGGAAAGGAATGAAAGTGACAGCCCAGGAGGGCAGGAAATCCACTGTGTGCAGCTCCAAAATCGTTTCCCTAGTTTGTGACAGAATGGGTATGAAACTGATTAAGGTAATGATAATATGGTGGTCTTTGGTCTGACAAAATTCTGTTAATTGCTGGCTTTGTATCCATTGAAATAACACATTGAACTTACAGAAAAATCTGCAATCACTCTAACATGAATGATAACAGGGTTTTGTATAGCATAAACTAAAACAAAATGTTGCCAGCAATGTCTGTTTTTCAGTAAATGGGGAAAGAAGGTTTTAAAGTCACTGGCCTACTTGCTATAAATATTTAGCAGTTTATTCTTGTTTGGACCCCTATGTGGGAAATCTGTTTTGAGTCCAAGTCTTGATTTTTCACTTCTTGGCTTAGCAAGTGTTGGAAATGTTGTGGTGGCAGCTTGTTTTCTCAAGGGAAAGAGCTTGTCAGGCCATTTGACAGCAACTTCTCTGGTTGATTAAATTGTGTCAGTTGCTTCAGAACAGAATAGTCTTTTGGACAAATGGTGAGTGAGCATGATGCAGGTTCCCAAGGACAGAAGACATGAAACAGCAAAAATCTCGGGATTCCTTGAATATATCAATTTTCCAAAATACTGATAAGTAACATATTGCACTAAACAAAGATAGTATTTGAAACCAGGACAAATATTTAAGGAATGTTTGTGAGAATAAAATATTTTAAACATCTTGCATCAGCTAATGATGTATGATTTATTTTTTTCTGCAGATGAAACCAATAATATATTGAGCTATCTGTGTGCCTTCCAGATGGCAATTTATGTATAATAAACCACATAATATCAAGTAAGTAAGTATGTTATAAATCAGACATTTACTTTTGGTTTTAAGTTTTCTACTCTAACAGTATATACAAACTCCCAAATGTGTATATTCAGTTAAAAACTGAAAGTACTGAATCGCTGGTTAATCAAATGTAATTTTTAATGGTCAGATTCTCTCTTGATTTACATTCTTCATAAATCCTACAAACTTAGATTAAAATTATATGATATAAAAGTATGCCATTTTTCCCAAAATATTCTTGAGGAAAAAAGTAATAATATGAGAATGCCAATAGATTGCAGAATACAATTATTTTATGCTGATGAAATACAAAGAAAAAATATTGAATAATATTCAAAAATATTATGTGATACACACACATATAGCTAATATGGTAAAATGACACACAATCCAAGGGCTATTTGAAATAAGAATCTCAGAAATATGAAGCCTTACAAAGATTTCTAAAACAGTAGAGTGTAACAAGTGGAAGATAGGAGCAAATAATTTTCTGAACTGCTAATGAAGCTGGTTTTCCTATAAATTTCTGATCCATAGAATTTATCAGAATAATAAATCAGAAAGATAACTGCATTTGTCTTCTATGTGGTCACTGTTCCTGGGCACATGAGAGGGTGTAGCTATGGCTGCAGTTTTCCCAACAAGTTCCATTATTCAAACATGTACATCATCTCAAAAAAAGTCACCATCTTTGGAGTCAAGATACTTCCCACACAGCATGACTACAGCAGTTCAACTGTACAAGTATGGAGGAAAAAGGGTTGAATGTGGAGCATAAAGTATAATAATTTGTTTCTCCATGATGCGTAGTAAGATTTATTTAATGGAGTAGCCGTTATTTAAAATGATGAGCATTCAGGGTGGTATAACTAGAGAAGGGGCTACTACTGATGAAAAGGCTACTAAATGTTTATAATACTGATTGTCTAAGTTATAATTTGATTTCAACTTATCACCTAATAATTCAAGCTATTGTTGTGTCAATGTGTACGTGCAGGTAATTCTAATGAGTTGCAAAGCCAGTGAGACCACAAGTCTCTGCAGATTGTGCTATCTTCCTTAGATTAAACTGCTCTTATTAAATCTTTTCTCTTATTTCCACCTAACAACTTGTCTATTACAGCAGAAGCTCAGGAAAAAAAAACAATCGTGTCCCCATCATTAACTGAAATCAGTAGACAAATTTTATTCTGACAAATGGAACTGTAGAATTAGATCTGCATTTGAAGACAACACTGACAATGGTGTGTATTCTCTTTGTATGTGAGTAGGTTGTTAACCCCAAAGTTCTGTACAACCTTATCAAGAATTGTATTGTAGAGATTTTTGAAATAATCATGCTAAGTCTTGTGGAATAAAACCAATAATCTTTAAATTGCACTCTGAAATAAATACAATGCTAAGGTTATTCTCAGAGTACAGATATGATGTAGTAAATGGTACCCTCAGGCTAATGCTGAAATACTTATTTTTTCTGTAATGAAGCAGTCACACATGATTTCAATGTCAAAATAAAGAGTTAAAGTTTAAAATGTAAAGTATCTCTGACATATGATTTGAATTGTTCCTTCAAGGACAGGAAGTGTGTTTATTTTATTGAATAATTTTTGAACACTATATCTTCCATTGGCAAATTGTGATAATGGAATTTAGAGATGAAGAAGGTTCTTTAGGTCATGTAGTTCATTCCCATAGCTGCCACGCCTTATACTATATGATATATTTTCCTTGTCTACCCTTGATTTATATGTTTCTAGGGACGAAGTTTCTAAATCATACCTCAGATAACCATTCTGCAGTTTTGTGTTTTTGTATGATAGTAAGATCTTGGCATAACTATTGATTTTTGTTACTCTTACTATAAAAAAGTAGACTTTTATAGTATATTTGAGAAAATAACTGCTAAAAAAAAGTCTTTTTTTTTTTTTTTTTTTCTGTAAACAATGCTTTCAATACATGATCCACAAGCATTACAATATTATAATAAAAGTTCCACTAGATGGCCCCAAACTTCTTCTGAATGCAATCTTTATTACTTCAAGATGTTGTTTTAAAGTGGCATGCAGACATAAATATTTGCTCTTGGCTGAAACTTGACACACTCTGCTAGGACTTGCTCCTGGCTTTTTTTTTTCTTTTTTTTTTCTTTTTTTTTTCCTTACAAGAAATTGAATGCAAGTTCCTAAAAAGCATTGTGTTTGCCACAGTATTCTTACCTATATCAAGAGCTGCATTATGCTACTTACAAGTTAAACGGGTTATTGAAAAGTAAAATGTGTTCACTTGGTCTTCAAACAACCAAATATATTATTGTTGGTTAAAAAAACATGGAGAGAAGAAAGTTGTTCCATACTGAGCATTTAAATCTTAACTGAATGAAGTATTACTAAATTAGTAATGGTTATTTAATTTTCATTCTGTCCAAATTATGTTTGATCCCTTATATTACTTAGAAGTAGCTTCAGATTCCTGTTTGTTATGTATGGATGATTACTAAAAAGTTTTTATTTTATTTTATTTTTTTGGGGGAAGAAGGTACAGAAGATACTTTCTAAAGTGATACTTCCTAAAGCATTTTATTACAGGTTTGCGCCACTGTCAGTGTGGAATGACTGACTTAAGCTTAGATTGCAAAATCACTTTTAGAACAGTATTTTGTGCAGCTGTAAATTTTTAATTTTTCAGTGTTGGCTTTTGTGCAATTCCTTTTTTTTTTTTTTTTTTTTTTTTTTTTTTATAATCATAAGGCAAGCTAACCTGCTTGCAAAATGCTGGACTCATAGTGGAAAATCATTTCCTTTTTACATACTTTGTTATGAGTTGAATCATGTTCTTAGTGTCATCATTGTTATGGGTGAGACTGGTTATAAGAATGAACATTTGATGACAATTATAAATAGTACAATGTAGCCGAAAATGTTTAAAGGTAAAAGATAAGTTTGTTGTGTCACTTATAGTAGTGGCAAAATTGAAATGGATATTAGGAAATTATTTATTGGTAAGAACATAGTAGGTGAAACTGCAAGGAATTTTCAGTTGAAATGCAAGATAAAATTGATGAAATTTAATGAGTGAAAATTGATGATATATGAGTGAAAACTCAATATTAAGGTTGGTGTCATTAGCGATGTAGGAAAGCAAGTGATTCTAACACTTGACCAGTTTGTGAGCTATGGAGAATCTTCAGAAAGTATAGAAGTAACTTATATTTGTGGAGTTATGGAAAGATATGAGGATATTCAAAGAAAAAAAATGTGTAATGCTAGAGGCTGAGGAAGGTGGCCTTAAACATATATATATATATATATATATATATATACATATATATATATATAATGGGAAAATATTGTTGTTAGAAAGAAAGAAGAGAAGATAATAATGAAAAGATAAAAGTGGAAAATAATGCATGGATTTAGAGGATATAATGATAAGGACAGGGAAATCACTGAGTACCATCATGGGCAAACCGGGCTCAGCATAAGGTAGATTAATATAATTTATTACCAGATAGCAGACTAGAGCAGTGAGAACTAAAAGCAAACTAAAAGCACCTACCCCTTACTCACTCTCCTCTACCTCCTCCTCTTGAGTGGCACAAGGGAACAAGGAATGGTCATTGTGGTCAGTCCGTAACACTTTATCATCTATCAGGAGCAAACTCCTGCCCTCCTTCTGCACTGGCCTTTGGGTCTGCAGGGCTAATTCTCAATCCTTACTCTCCCAGCTGCTGTGGCAGCAGGTTTTTTTTTCCTTTTTCAGATATACTCTCACAGAGGTGCAAACATTGCTTATTGGCTTGGCTCTGGCCAGTGGTGTGTCCCTGTGGAGGCAGATGGAGCTGGCTCTGATCTGACATGGGGCAGCTGCTGGGCTCTGCTCACAGAGGCCACCCCTTCCACCAAAATCCAATATATACCAGTGTCCTGATTTCAGCTAGGATAGAGTTAATTTTCCTTCTAGTAGCTGGGAGGGTGCTGTGTTTGGGATTTAAGTTGAGAATAATATTGATAACATGCTGATGTTTTAATCGTTGCAGAGCAGTGCTTACACCAAGCCAAGGACTCTTCCAGCTTCTCACATCGCCCTGCCAATGAGCAAGTTATGGGTGCAGCAGGAGCTGGGAGGGGACAGAACCAGGACAGCTGACCTGAACTGGCCAAACAAATATTCCATACTGTATGACATTATGCTGAACAATTAATATGGGGGGGCTGGCTGGCATGAGGGGGGACACACCCATGCTTGGGGATGGGATGGGCATCGCTCAGTGGATGGTGAGCAATTGCATTGTATACTACTTGCTTTGTACATATTATTATTATTACTATAATCATTATTAGTATTACTATTTCTCTTTCTTTTCTGTCCTATTAAACTGTCTTTATCTTAAACCACAAGCTTCTATTTATTTTATTTTATTTTATTTTATTTTATTTTATTTTATTTTATTTTATTTTATTTTATATTTTATTTTATTTTATTTAATTTTATTTTATTTTTTTCCCCCAATTCTCTCCCCCATCCCACTTGGGAGGGGGAGGGGGAAGAGCAAATGGCTGTGTGGTGCTGCGCTGCCTGCTGGGTTAAACCACAACAACCAGCCAGGTTCTGAATGCCTCCAGGAATGAAGACTCCACAATGAGTCTGGGCAACCAGTTCCACTCTTTGATCAACCTCTTGGAAAAAAATATTTTTCTTCCTTAAGTGGAATTTCCTGTTTTTCAGTGTATGTTCATTTTCCTGTGGCTAGATACTACTGTGAAGAGCCTATATCTGTTTTCCGTTCTTCCTGCAACAGGAATTTATACACGTTGATAAAATCCCCCTGAGCCTTCTCTACTCTGTACTGAACGCTTCTCTTGGCTTCTCCTGGTTCTCTTCACATGACTTCCAATGTCTTCAGCGTCTTTGCTGGACATGCTTCAGTATGTCTGGGGAGCCCAGAACTTGATAGAGCACTCAAATGTGATGTCACCAGTGCTGAGTTGGAAGGATCATGTTAATTTTTATAACCTAATAAATATACTCTATTTTTTTTTGAGTCACAGATAGGAGAAACATTAACAAACCGCAGAAGCTTATACTACATTATCTTCTATTATCTATCACTACTAGATCACTACTAAATCTTTTAGTATCAATAGCTGTTGTGGGGATGCATTTCTTCTCCTTTACATGTCACATGTTGTATAAGAGAGAAGAATATGCACCTCATTTACCTTTTTTTATTTTCAGTATCACAGACTATATGTTTTCCATTATTTCTTCCTTTCTCCATTGGCTTTTTTTTTTCTTTTTTTTTTTTTCTTTTTTTTTTTTTTTTTTTTTTTCTGTGGAGATCTGTCTGCTGGAATCACAAGATCTTGGAGGCCAGAAACTGGTGGAGCACACCAGGGGCGATACAGGGTCCAGTCCTGTTTACTATTTTCTCTAACAATCTAGATGGTTGGTTAGATTGTACTTTCAGCACATTTGCTGATGACACAGGGAAAATAAAACCTGATGAAGTTCAAAAAGGAGAAGTGCAAAGACTTACACCTGGGCAGGAACAACCCCAGGTACCAGTACATGCTGAGGGCTACCGAGATGAAAAGTAACCTTATAGAAAAGGACCTGGTGGTCCAGGTGGAGCATGAGCCAGCATTGTGCCCTTGCCACCAAGAAAGCTAATGGCTGTATTAGGCAGTGCTGTCAGCAAGTCAAGAGAGGAGATCCCCTCTACTCAGTGCATGTGAGGCCACAGCTGCAGTTCTGTGTCCAGTTTTGGGCCCCTGGTACAAGAGAGACATGAACAATACTGCAAAGGGTACAACAAAGAGCCAGAAAGATAATGAAGGGGCTGGAACACCTTTCCTATGAGGAGAGGCTGAGAGAGCTGGGACTGTTCAGCCTGGAGAAGGCTTGGGGGAATCTCATCAATGCCATGCAATTTATAAATTGTGGAAGGGAGGATGCACGGAAGAGAGAGCCAGGCTATTTTCAGTGGTGCCCAGTGCCTGGACAAGAGGCAATGGGCACAAACTGCAAGACAAGAGGTTCCATCTGAACATAGGAAGTATTTCTTTATCATGTGGGTGATACAGCAGTGGCACAGGTTTCCCAGAGAGGCTGTGGAGTCTCTCCCCATGGAGATCTTCAAAAGCCACCTGGACATGGTCCTGGGCAACCTGCTCTGGGTGACCCTGCTTGAGTCAGGGGTTGGAGCAGATGCCCTACAGTGGTCCCTTCCAACCTCGACCATTCTGTGATTCTGTGATCTGCCTTGGTAATTCTCTTGCTGAGTAATTTTCAGCATTTGCCCTGATTGTTCCTTTTTGTTGGGAATCAGAGAGCATTAATTAGCACTCCACTTAAGACTGCATTAATCCCTTGGAGTACTTTCACTGTTATTTGCTTGCCTTCCACATTTTGGATATATTTGCCAACTTATCCAGCCACTTAAAAATGAACCTTTCTTCCTAAAGCTTCAGTCTAACAGTGGGTAGGCATTCCCAGATTTGTCAGTCTGTTTTCTTACTTTCAAACGTGTCCCTGAAGTTTCTTGCAGTGGCAGCAACTTCAAAAGAGCTCAGCTGTTTCAGTCCTGCCAGGAAATATAAATGTTGAGACATATTCAGAAAGGTCTAAGTCTTTCTACTTGTGTCAGCTTAGGATGTCAAACAGGCTTTCAGGATGCATACTAGTATGTCTACAGTTTGATCAATTACAGAACTTCTATAGAAAGTGGATTTTACTTCAATCAAGAATGATGCTTCAAGCAGCCCTCGATGAAGCAGATATTGTGACCTGGTTCGTGACATGGTAAATGGTGGTGAATCAAATCTCTTGGCTTCCTTCTTTCAGAATTCTCAGAGAAATCCATCAAGCTGTGAAAGATCTTCCCTTAAGGATTTGAAAGAAATATTTCACTCCTTGGAGCTAGCACTCTGGGTTTATGCCAAGCACCTTCAAGCACTGGGGACATTAATCAGCTCTCATTTCAGTCTTCCAGTCACAGTCACTTTCCTTTTGTCCTCTAATTCTAATTATATTTTAATGTGAAAAGGGAGAAGGCAACAAGTGAGAAGGTAGCCTATGGAGACAGCAGCTGATTTTTGGTTTAGTCCTGTGGGTCACAGAGACAGGATTTCTTGTTATGGAAGGAAATATATTTATAACTGCTGCAAATGGGAGACATTTATTTTCATGCTGTCATTCACTCACTCTGCAGAAAGTATTCTCAGTTCATGGTAACCCAAGAAGATGATGCTTTGAGTGCAGTAAGCAATATTAAGAGTGTTCATGAAGGTCATAGCAGCTGTTTTTGTGTACCTCCAGAGGACAGAAGTTATCCTTTCCCCATAGCTAGGGATTCGGTCTGTAATAAAAATGATTCTTGTGAACAGGCCTCAAGTACTCTGGAAAGCTTTGAAAGTCTTCAGTCCATTGTGACTAATTTATAGGCCACATCTCAGAATTCATTGAGGTGAAATGGACATGGTCTTTGCTCAAGTTTATCTTTCTAACAACCATTTCAACTCCTTACGGTGTCATTTTCTTTATCTGTCTCTCCTCAGATTATATATGTGCTAATTTGGCAGTTCTGAAACTCATGCTCCTTTTCATCCAGGTTACTTTTTATGCCAGACTGCATGTATTTGTATATGAAACATGGCTTCACACCTACTAAAATGGATGTTAATGTGAGTCTCCACTCTGGATATGGTCTGAACTTTCTTCCAGTGGTTATACAGACTGAGTAACACTTGTAAAAAGCCTTTGAGGAAGATATTCTACCGGGACTACAAGGTGTAATATGCTGTACACTCTGCCTGCAGTATTGACTGTGGTATTCGTCTTAGTCATCCTGTGATTCATACTGTTCAGCCAGTGTAAGTCTCATTTACACTTCAGTGTTTTTGAATTGTGAAAGGTTTGGAAAATGTGATGGAATCCTCTCCACTATGTCACAGTGGTTAAATGGTGATAACCACTACTACTACTACATTTTATATAAAGGAGGAGAAAGACCTCCCCTGCTGTCAGGAGACAATGATTCTCTGTCACACATCATCAGATTATCTGCTTTGAAGTTTAAAAGTTTATGCTGAAAAACTTCAGACACTCTTGTCTTGATTGGGAAACATGATCTAGCTGAAGTGAACTTCTTCCAGAAGCCCTTATATATCCCTGCTGTGGTCACAATTGTAATGGAGTACTGAAATTTATCAGGACTAATGCAGAGGTGTGTGGAGGAGGTGGAGTGGTGGCTTACATGCAGTAGGACTGCTGCAGTATGAAAGGCTGTGGCTTGAGTGCAAGTGAATAAGCATGAATGGTTAATACATTTAATGGAACTACTCTTTTAACCTTCATTTCATTTCTTTAGATAACAAGTCATTCACACTGGACAGGCATACAGTACATAGCTCAGGTGGCTTAGAGGGTATTCATTTTTATGTTGCAGCAGGCAGAGAAAATTGCAAATCTTTACCATACTAGTGTTCTACAGTTCTGATGGAGGTTTGGTGCTAAATGTTTTCATGGGATAGTCTCATGTGAGATGTTTTGATGCTGAACACACATGCTTCCTACCTAGTTTTAGACATGAATTAGGAATTTATTCCATGAATTAGGAATTTAGCCTTTCTCAGATCTCCCAAGCCTGATGAGATTGTGCAACTGTGGGGAATGAACTTCTGGAGCTGCCTGTGGTCTCTCTTCTGACTACAGAGGAAGACCAGAGTAGTTTAGTTTCTACCTGAGGCACATAACATTATCAGTAATTAATCCTGACTTCTGATAAAAAGCAAAATACGTAAGTGTACACTTCACCAGTAACTTTGTTAATATTACTTAAGGCTGTACTTGTTCAAAGTAAAAGCCCTTAGCAGAAATGTGATTTTTGATTTTTTTTTTCCTGTGTATAGTATACTGTTTTCTGTTTCTCAACCCTAATATTGCAACAGAGCAATTAATTTCGTTAACAATTTCCTGTCTTTGGTTATAATTTTTTATAACATTGCTACTATATTATATATTTTTAATAATATTGTTACTTTGTGTTGTGGACTACTATGAACTGATTACTTTCTGAAAGTACGGCTGATATATTGGATAGAAAACATTGTGCATTTTCAAAAGACCTTTACTATTGCTATTTTCATATGGTGTTTTTGCTCAAGGCATAAAGAAGTCAAAAGTATCAACACTATTCACTCTTATGGCAGAACTGTTCAAGTTGCATAGACCAAAATGCCACTTTTACTTTTAGTCTCTCTTACTCTTGCAGCTTCATTTTAATTTTTGTACTTCATACACAGTTCCTCGATTATTATTTTTAATGGCTAATTAACTGACAGTGCATGACTTCTGATTGCTCATTTAAATCAACTAATGAGCATGAAAGACTTCATGTAGGTTTAATCCAGGAAAAGATGTTTTCAGTTGATATGTTGTTATCTGACTTCCTGTTAGTAATGCATAAATGACTAATTTTTTATTTTTATTTTTATTTTTATTTTTATTTTTATTTTTATTTTTATTTTTATTTTTATTTTTATTTTTATTTTTATTTTTATTTTTATTTTTATTTTAAGTGCCAGGAGAATAAGTGTGAAGGTATGTAATTTTGTAATCTGAAAAAATAAACAAAGGCCCAAAACAGATGACAGAATAATGAATATATTCTGCTACTGAAATTCACTAGTTGTTGATGTGAGTTACAGAAGAGTCTATATGCAGCAGAATTTATTTAGGTACATCAGAAAGCATCCACCCTTCTGATTTACCATTTAGATCAGATGTTAAACATCACATCTAATTATTTTGTCTATTGTAACGCACTCATACTGTAATCAGTTTAATGTATGGTGGAAAAAAATAGGGTATTTATGGTTGTCAGGATGCATTTTTTTTCTTTGTATTTTTATTATCTTAGTTCATATTCTGGCAGTTGTTTGAGACACTGTTATGTTACCAGATGACATTCTGGTTTTAGGTCTTCATTAGTTAAAAGTTCAGTTTTTTTTACAATTTTATAGCTGTGTTACAGTATTAGCAGTTAAAAAAATTAGGTCATTAAGTTATGATATTGAGCTTATGAACAGTGTGTATTTATTTTATTTGTTGATGAAAGCCCTGATTATTTCCTCAGAGGGAAATTCCATAATCAATACTGTGAGCATGTTTCTAGCTGTAATGAAATCAGTTAAGTGATAGCTTCAGCTGATTAAAATAAGAACAATACAATCAGAATGCATTATATTTTATACATTATTTGAGTCTTAATGATGACTAATTTCAATGCTACTAAAAGTTTCCATATTCATATGTTTGATAACTTAGGAGCTGGAATTTTCCTTCATCCTCTTGTAATGCTAACATTTAGACACTGCCTTATTTGGAAAATAGTGCTGATTATTTCATGGTTCTGAGTATAATGGACTTAAATGTAACCGATAAATGAATAATTTGCTTTCTGCTTTTTTTTTTTTTTAATTCCATTAACAGCTCCTGAAGCCTCCTGATTTTTATATAAATACTATAATTGGGTGGTATTAATGTTAAATTTAGCCTACATGAGAATAATTATCATCTTGAATTGTCTGAAATTGAATTGCCATGCATCACAGAATAGGAAGTCATAGATGTAATATGATTATCAAGAGATAAGCCAGTATATTCTGTTCTAGCCAAGACTATGAAGACATTACATTGATATAGCCAGGTCCATAGATTTTTTAAAAAATATTTTTAAAAATTAAAATATGCAAACTTTTTTTTTTTCCACTTGAAAGTAGAGTATTTCTGTCCACCACTGTGCAAATATCTAAAGTCCTGAAACTGGAAAATAGTCTGAAAGTTTATGAACAGAGATATTTATCAGTGTCAGAGAGTGAAACCATAGTAAGGTAACTTACCGCTACCAAAGTGCCTTTGTCTTACTTGTGCTAAATCTAATTTCAGTCACATATATCTCTCAGCAGGATACTAACATTACGTTTTTTCATTTTTTACAGTTGCTTGCTTATAGACTTTCTGTATATTGAGTAGATTTATCTATTGAGCAAAACTTTTTTTCTTCCTCCAAATTTAATGAACCATTTGACACTTTAGAAAGGACATGCATGGTTCTATGCCAGCTGGGTTCTCTTCAAAAGGATGTGTAATTATTTTAGTGGCTCAAACCACTGCTTCTGAAATCTGCATTTTAATTTAACTCAGATTATGAAATTCTTCAATCAAGAAGAATTTTCTAAAGCAGAAACTCTTACTGTTGGAAGCAACATTGCAATGTGCAAACTGTTCATATCTGTTACTAAAAATGTTTTATTAACCAATTAAATATTTAAGCATCTGTGTCTTTAAGTACATAATTCTGTAAATATCTGTTACATGTTACATCTGTTATCTGTAGGATTGAACACTGTGCATGGGCAGAACTTCCAGAAGGTATTGTTTTTGCTCTGTGCTAAAAGATACTTTCAGGAATGGGCATTTCACCTGAAGCAAAACAAATGGGAAGACATTCAGGTGCTGACTGGTGCAGTGACAAATATTACCAGTGTTCTACTATCATATTAAATCATGTCAGGGACTCATTTCTAAGAAATGATCAAGATTCATTAAAAAAAAAATAAAAATTGCTTTTTGCTCTGCTACTTTGATTCCAGAATTTAATAAATCTGTTGGCCTTTAAGATGATTTCCAGCATATATTTATTCATGCATGGATGTGTTTGTATCCACTTGCATTTGTGGTAATATTATCTTTCAGTTTGAACAGTATTTCTCTGTGTAGGATTTGATTCTTCTTCCTTCCTTCCTTCCTTCCTTCCTTCCTTCCTTCCTTCCTTCCTTCCTTCCTTCCTTCCTTCCTTCCTTCCTTCCTTCCTTCCTTCCTTCCTTCCTTCCTTCCTTCCTTCCTTCCTCCCTTTCTTCCTTCCTTCCTTCCTTCCTTCCTTCCTTCCTTCCTTCCTTCCTTCCTTCCTTCCTTCCTTCCTTCCTTCCTTCCTTCCTTCCTTCCTTCCTTCCTTCCTTCCTTCCTTCCTTCCTTCCTTTCTTTTAATAAATACTATATATAAAAAATATTATCATTTATATATAAATGTATATATGTATATATATATATTTTTCTTCAGTGGGTCAAATATAACATTACCAGTATATACAGTATAGATAAAAAAATATATTCCATTTTGCTCTGATTTATCTCAGTTTACCATTCCTGAAGACTGGTGAAATAGCTTATTTTATATTTTATCATGATATTGGGATTTGGGGACTGGAGTTCATGATGTGTGTAATGAGGCTGAGAACTCATTTTGTTCAATCTTTAAAACAAAACAAAACCCAACAAACTACTGTAAGGGTGACACCTTTCTTACTTTAAACTACATAGGAGGAAAAAAAAGATGAATTTTGATTCTTAATTGAGATGAATAGTGAAAGGAGAAGCAGCAGACCCATCCCTGCAACCTAAGAAATTCAGACTAGATACTAAGATTTTTATTTCTTATTTTTTTTTTTTACTAGGAGAGTAGTCAAACACTGGATATCACTCCAGTGTTGTGTCTACTGCTGCATAGTGCTGGCACAGCATCAGGACTCCTTCCAAGCCCCCAAGAGCCAGCAGGTTGGGGGTGGGCAAGTGATGGGGAGGGGACATTACCAGGGCAGCTGACATAAACCAACCAAAGGGATATTCCATAACTCCTGATGTCATACTCAGCAATAAAAAGGGGGGCTCTCGTGGGGGAGGGGGCTGTTCCTCCTGAACAACCACTACGCGTTTTGAGGCCCTGCTTCCCAGGATGTGGCTGAACATCGCTCATTAATGGGAAGTAGAGAATAACTTTTTTCCCTCTCCCTGTGCTTCCGCGCAGACTGATTGTTTCTTCTGTTTCTTTTTTTTTCCTCCCCATTCCCTTTCCCTTTAATTAAACCTTTCTCATCTCAAACCTCGAGTTCTCTGTGTTGTATTTTCTCCGCCTTCCTCTTTGAAGAGAGGGGGAGTGAGAGAGTGGTTGTGGTGGAGCTCGGCTGCCCACCTGAGTAAAACCACCACAAGGGCCATCTTATTCTTATAAAATGGAATATAATGCCTCATCAGGATCCATTTGCTGCAGATTCTTCATGAATTCATTTGTCTTTGACAAAGTGGATGAAGAGGTCCAGTGCTGGTGATTCCATTAGGCTGGCATTCATCCCTTGAATATATCAAGGTTAGGGTAGGTGTGGAACAGGCACACTCATTAAGTTAACCTTTAAAAGCTTGATAAAGTGAGGGTAGAGAAGAAAATAGTGTTTTATGCTGGTTGAAAAGGTATAATCCCAATTCACTTGTCGTGCAGCTGTTAAGATATTAGATTTTTTATTTTTTCGTAAAATGCTTACCTTTTATGGTACACAGAAGAGGTCAGTTTGTTTAACAATTGTTAGTTTCTCATGGATAGGAGACTGCGAGGTGAATGTAATTATGTGTTCACATTAACCAGGATTTACAGGTAACTTTAACTACCTGTAGCAGCTGTCAACTGCAACTGGCTCTCTTCCTCCTAGAGGAATCTTCCTCCCAGAGAAATTAACTATCACTGGCTATTACCAAATTTAATTCTGGGAGCTGGCATGAAAGTAGATGAACCAAAGGTTCTGGGAGACTGGCTTATATTTAATATAACCCAGATAAACAGAACTGGAACCCTGGTGTGGGAATCAGTTTTATCTTTTCCAGTTAAATCAGTTAAATAATTGATTTTTTTTTTTTTTTTTCCAAGATCCATTATAGTCAAATACACTGACTTCCCTGGTTTCTATCTTTTATATTGCTTATCCCTGCTCTTGTGATAGGAGTTGAAGCAGATTTGCAGAGAAACTGGAGAATCTATTTCCACAGCCTACAGATTGGACTACCAACACCGATAAAACAAATTTGCAGTTTCAACACAATCAAATCAAAAGAAATCCAAATAAAAAAAAAAAAAGTGATATCATTCAAACAGGAATAGATTTACTAAAAAATTCTTGTGGTTTAGCCCCAGCAGGCAGTTCAGCACCATCCAGCTGCTTGCTCACTCTCCCCAGGTGGGATGGGGAAGAGAATTGGAAAGCTAAAAGCGGGAGAACTCATGGATTGAGAAAAAGACAGTTTGCTATGGAAAGCAAACTATGTGTGGAAGCAAAACAAAGCAAGGAATTCATTCACTGCTTCTCATCACCAGAGAGGTGTTAGTCACTCCCAGGAAAGAAGCGCTTATTGCATGGAACTGATTCTTCAGAAGAAATATCATCACTCTGAATATCCCCCCACCATCAACCAACTCCTCCCAACTGTTATTTCTGAGCATGATGCCACATAGTGTGGGACATCCCTTTGGTCGCCTGGGACCACCCCTTATTTATTTATTTATTTATTTATTTATTTATTTATTTATTTATTTATTTATTTATTTATATGCAGAGCAACATGATCCTTCTCTGCCAGGCAGAGAAGGACCTGGGAGTGATGGTGGACAGTCAGCTGAATATGAGCCAGCAGTGTGCTCAGGTGGCCAAGAAGGCCAACGGCATCCTGGCTTGTATCAGAAACAGCGTGACCAGCAGGGCTAGGGAGGTGATCATCCCCCTGTACTCAGCTCTGGTGAGGCCGCACCTCGAGTACTGTGTTCAGTTTTGGGCCCCTTGCTACAAGAAGGACATCAAGGTGCTTGAGCGGGTCCAGAGAAAGGTGACGAAGCTGGTGAGGGGCCTGGAGAACAAGTCCTACAAGGAGCGTCTGAAGGAGCTGGGCTTGTTCAGCCTCGAGAAGAGGAGGCTCAGGGGCGACCTTATTGCTCTCTACAGATACCTTAAAGGAGGCTGTAGTGAGGTGGGAGTTGGCCTGTTCTCCCACGTGCCTGGTGACAGGACGAGGAGGAATGGGCTTAAGTTGCGCCAGGGGAGTTTTAGGTTAGATGTTAGGAAGAACTTCTTTACGGAAAGGGTTGTGAGGCACTGGAACAGGCTGCCCAGGGAGGAGGTGGAGTCACCATCCTTGGAAGTCTTTAAAAGACGTTTAGATGTAGAGCTTAGGGATATGGTATAGTGGGGACTGTTAGCTGTGAGGATGGACTTGATGATCTTGAGGTCTCTTCCAACCTAGAAATTCTGTGATTTTGTGATTTTGCAAAAATATTTTATTACCTGCATGGTGTTACATTCCTTCTGCAGTATTGGTTGGCATAATATTTTTACTGCTTTCACAGTTACCGAGAGCAGATATGTTCTTTGTGCTTGGCATATGTTTTAGCCTCACAGCTTGACTACATTTTTGATTTGATGTGTTTGTTTTTGTTTGCTCAGCCTGTTAAACTTTCCTTCTGTGAGGAATAATTCTTCCTAGCTCTGCTAATACTTTTTCTTTGGAAAGTCAAGTTTATTTTTCCAATACTCTTTATAGATATGGTAATTAGCCATATTGCAGATAATAAATCCTCCATTACATTTCTAAATTTTTGAACTGCTTAAATTCATGGAGAAAGGACAAACAATATATTATTTAAGTTATGGATATTCCCAATCTTCTTTAATGTGCTTCCATGAGAAATTAATGATAACATTACAATATCATGTATTCTTCTGATTCTAAAACCAGCTTTATGAAGAAATAGAGCTCCACAGAAAGTATAAATACTAGTAAAATTAGACACCTGTGTCTAAAAAGCAGAAAGTATAAAAAGTGGACAGCATAAACGTTGTTACTTATTTGCTAGTGCTTACTTCAGCTGGATAACCATAAAACACATCAATATATATAGTGCTTTGAGCTGGATTTAAAATTACTTATAATTTTATTAATCTGTTTTTAGAACTGATAAATATAATTAACATAATATTTATTATAATATTTCTATCTGTCAATTATCAGCTGAGTCTGTTTAAAAGCTGACATTTAGGTTGTAAATCTATGGAATAAATTCACATAATTATTGAGCATTGATATGCAAGGAGATTTGCACTGCAACATTTCAGCCTCTTACTTGTATATAAGGAATGTAATTCTGGGCAAGACTTATGGTAAGCAGAAGTGATTACTATTTGGAAAACTTCTGGCTATCTAAATCAAGTGAGTGGATGATTTCATACCATTTAGCAGTGTCTAAATACTTCACAAAAATGCTTCACAGCAGTGTCTAGATGCTTCACAAGAAGTCCTGTTGATTTAATTGAAATTTATTTGATTCCTTTATTTTATTATTTTTTTTCTTTCTGTAAAATGTAGCAGTTTCACCACATGGACAAGTATTTTATTAACCGTAGTTTCATAAAATTATGCTGGCTACTTTGTGTGAGGACTTTTGCTCAAAAAGTTGTGGTATTGGGAAAGAAATTTAGCAAGTCTTGCACAGATGCTCCTAATAATTTAATAACCACATCAACTTTATAATATTCAATATTTTAGATTGTGATGAATAGCATTTAAGGTAATCACTGAGGATCAAAATTCATTATTTTCTGTTGTATCTTATTGATATTAAAAGCCTCAAACTTGTAAAATAAATGTTTGAATGCATCATTTTTCTGCTTAGACTCCTAAGCAAAGCAGAAAATAATAGTCAATAAGATTTTTTGTTGCATTAAAAGTCTGCAATACACATTGCTTTCAAGTTGGCTACTCAGCTAACATCTTTCTGATACAATTGATGTATCTCTTTCTTAACTTAATAAACTAATCATGTAGTAGTTCCTTAAGTAGTATACTCCATCAAGTGAGAGACAATAACTTAAAGAAGGTAAATCATTGAAGTGCATCTAAAAGGACCACCTTTAAATATAATCCCTTATTATATCATAAATACTCTCTCCATGCTAAAACTGCTCAGTGGTTAGAAGGAAGACTTTTTAGCATTGTTATTCTTTTAATAAATAATAAAAAGAAAATTGTAACTTTTTTTTTTTTTCATTCAAAATTGTCAAATTACTTATTACTTACCTTTTAGGTTATATAGTGAATCATGAAACTCTTCCAGAAGACCTAAGAAATAAAAGGCAAGTGTAAGTTAAAACATGAAATTTCAATATACATTTAAAAAAACTTTGCTAGGATATGTTTTGGTCATGTTTTATATAAAAGATATTGTCAGAACTATGAAATATTATAGTGTTACAATAATAAGTGACAAAATAATGGAACTCGATTGTAATTTATGCTTGGATTCAGATTGTGTGTATTTAGATATTTACATTTTAAGTAAAAGAAATATGGACAGTTTTGAATGTGTATACTATACAAATGCATGTGTATGTTTTAAAACTGAAAGTCTCTTACTAGAGTGTAATTTTCATATTTTTAGAATACTTTTTTTACTTACACATTCGTTGCTCACTGATAAGATGTTGCATCTAAATACTACATACAGATGATTCCAGATTTTTTTTTTTTTTTTATTTAAAGGGGGCTCTTAGACAACTTTGCTTGTGGTTTTATCAGAATTGCTTATATTTGAGCTGAAAGAATATCCAGGCCAGCTACTGCAGCTACTGCTGCAGAAGGACACAAAGACACAAAAAGGAATTTTTTAGGCACTGTGTAATGGAAATTAGTTGACACAGATAAAGCATTATGTAAACTACCTTGCAGGAAATGTTAATAGAAGGGGAATATCTAAAATACTGTTACTTTCCTGGAATTAGCTGCTGGCAGAAAACCTTGATATAGTCATCCATGAGAGACAGAGATTCATTGTCTGATACTTCCTTTGGAGCCTGTGTCCATGTCACCATCTGGATTTAGGGAACCGCACCACTTTCCTCTTTTAAAAAACACAGGGAGAGTGAAGAGAGAAGTAATTTTCATAAATAACTTAGCTGTCAGAAGACTTACCTGGAGAATGGAAGTTCTGAGTTCATAACAGCTTGGTGGGTTACCACCCCACAGCATGCACTTCAGTGACTGATGACTACTTGCTGAGGACATAGTGTTTGAGCCAGAGAAATGTTTTCCTCTCACCTTGTTAGTTCTGGGTAAGGAAAATAGTGCTACTTATGTAGGAATATTTCCTTTAATGTTGTCAGTCAAAGTCTGATTTCCGTGCTGGATTTAGTGTATTGCATTTATTGTTTGTAGGTTAATGTAACTGTGCATAAATGTAATCCTCTCTAGATGTTATTAAGATATATTTAATGTTTCAAGAGCAAAAGCTGCATGGAGTGTCTATCACGTAATGAAAGTTTCATTTGTTTCTATCAGTGTTATAATTTTACTGGCTATTCTGTTCTTGAATTAAGACATACTGTCTGTGTTTCACTTGTTATTTTATAGGCTTTTATTGTGTTCTTCTTTTTTGTATCTTTCATAAATATAAATTTCATAGCTACATTCTTTAAAATCTCTCTTCATGTGAAAAATCACATTATGAAAATAAAAACATATTTTCATGACTAAAATTAGTTTACATATTACCTTCAGTGGGATTTTTACATTCATCAGTTTTATGCTGTGCAATTGTTTTTTTCTTCATTTTTTCTCTCTTGATGTCTGCTAGTAATAAAGCAGATATATTATTATATATGACAGCTCCATATGCATTAGTGATAATACTAGAAATAACACTGCAATGATGTCACACAAGCTTTGGCTTCTTGTAATCCATTGAGACATTAAATCTAAACCTTGGCCTGATACAAGTCTTGAATTCCTAACAAGGAATCAATCAAAGTCCAATTACAGTGAGCCTTTTAGTAAAGGGAAGATGTAAAGATTCAGGACTGTTGATATAATGTGTACTATTGTGCAAGGCCTGAAATCATTCAAGGAATGGGAACTGGAACCCGGAAGGGGAATAATCTCTTGCTGGTGAGGGAGCAATGAGAATTTGGGAACATACTACTATGGTGTCCTTTTAAACTAGATCACTTCCAACTGGCTAGCATGTAAAATTATTGGTGGTGAGCTGCTATTGCTTTGCTCTTTGACATGACAGGAATAGTTATGCTCACATCATGCAATGCACTTTTGTATGAAGATCCTTTAAAATTTTTGAAAAGTACTTTACTATGAAATGGATGAATTCTTGTTGCAGCTGATGATTTTACAACTGTAACAGAAATATGAGAATATATGCAAAGAGCTGCGGTAGCTTTCTCACTTTTGCAAAATCAAAAGAACTTGCTAAGAAACCAAAGTAAAAAAAAAATTGCTTGCAATAAATCTGAACATTGGTGTTGGTTACACTACAGATTTGCAATGGGAAATAAATGATTTTGGGATTATTATCAATATATTAAAACTGTTTAGTTTGATTTTGACATTCTCAGTTTATTGTTCACTACACAGCAAAACTTTATCTCAACCCATGAGCCTTGCTATCTTATTTATTCCCCTATCCTGTTGAGGAGATAGAGAAAACTACTGGGTGGGACGTCTGGCAGACAGCCAACATAAACCCAACACAAAAAAATTAAATATATATATATATAATATATATGTATAATACATATGTATGCATTTTAGAAATAATGCTATCCAAAGGGAAAGATCCTACCTTTCAACTGATTTTATAAACAGTATGTAAGTCCTATTTTTGGGGGGGGGGGGGGGGGGGGGGGTGTAAAATGTAATAAAATGCTCTATCTTTTGCTGAAAAGATCACAAAAATTAATTTGCTCTAAGTGAAGACACTAAAATGAACTCCTTTTTAAATGGTACTTTCAAATGTTTTACATTGTAAAAGGGAAAGTTCAGAATGAAGAAAGATACTGAGTTTTATTAAAGGATTTGGATTTGACAAGCATGCAGACATTAAATGAATATGGAAACATTCATTTGCAATTACAAAGACAAAAATTTTTCATTTCAGCATCTAGTGTCTTTACAACAAATGAGCCAAGAGAATAAGTTCAAGGAGTAGAAGTACAAGACGACAAATATGTGCAAGCAGAGGTGCCAATTGATCAGTTAGTCAAAGCAAATTTGTTGCTTTATCTAATGTGATCATGAGTTGTCCAGAGCCTTTGAGACAGAACTTCTTACAACACTTTCTTGAAGTCTTTAACGTTGTTTTGCTAGAACACGAGGAAAATAAGGTAGACATCGTAAACTAACCTCATGACTCCATGGTGAAAAATAAATAAATAAATTAAAGGCAAAAGGTTTTCTCTTTGTTATTGAGTCTCTGCCAGAGTTTTTGATCCCACTACTTCTTTTTATTCTGACAAAATACTGGGATCAAACCAAGAGCATGAACTCATGTAACCTATTCCTTGGTTCAAAACACTGGTAATGTCAGTGGTAAAGAAGGAACAGAGTGCTGTACACTAGACTGCTGCTCAGAAGTGAGCTCTAGAGACACCTGGGTTATCTGGTGTTTCTTTCCCTGCAGGTTTTGATGGTGATTTGCTTTAACCAAGTGGTATTCTGAAAGCATTTCCTATGGGCACTTAAGCCCTCTGAGTAAAAGAACGTGAATGGATTTCATCCACACAAGTGAGAAATGATATCAGTAAGCATTAAGTGCATATATGTTTCGTCATTAAAAAAAAAATAATAAGGAGGGATGTTTCATATAAACACATACAGATTAAAAACAATAGGAGAAGGGCACATATGAAAAATGTTCATTTCATTTATTGTTAACTCATGATAATTCTGTGAAATCATTAAATAATTAATTCATTAAATTCAATTCTATATGCACATACATTTTCCACATTAGTCATTTTTACAACAGTTACAATAGTAAATAAATTTTAAAATAATTTTATAATATCATATCTATACTGTTTAATAACATAAAAAACCCCAAACAACTATTTTGTGTTTTAAATATCTCCTTATAGATGCTGTACTTGATTTCAGCCCAAGCATATAAGTCAGAAATGGACTAGCAGATACTTTAAAAACATGGAAACAAGAAAATAATCAGGATCCTATAGTATTTTATTTTGTAATTTTTTGTATTTGGAAGAGCTTATGATAAAAGAAAGGTTTTTTGATTCTTTTTTGAACTCAAAACAAAACAAAACACATCTGATTAATTATGAAGTGTCTTTCAGTTTCAGGACAGACAAAACAGAGATTGCAGAAGGTAAATGAATGATCACCTTCTCTGATCTCTCTCTCTCAATTCATCTGTCAGGTCAAACTCGTTCTGACAATGAAATCTTTATTTTTGTATTTTAAAATGAATTCAAAGCTTGTGAAAGCTGCCAGGTTGACAGCACAGAAAGGTGAATTCATCTGTATATCCATGGGACAGGTAGTGTTCATGAAGCAGCATCAGTACTGGAGGTATTACTAGAAAGTTCACTCAGGCTTTAGTGTTAAAATACAATTGCTCTATAATCAACTGTTGGCCACAAATGTGAAAAACACAGCAACACCTGGATTGTGATAGTATTTTATAGTATGCTACTTCATATTTTGTGCATATGAATTTGTTTTTAGTCATCTTGCGTTTCCATTTGACTACTCATTCTGTAAGGTCCATTGAGATTATATTTTGCCATTTTTTTTTTCCAATATGATCTATGTACTCTATGCCCAAGTAACTTCAAGGCTATACAACAATATATACTCTTGATGATGCAGTTGGCAAAGACATGACTGAGATGGAAACATAAAAGGAGAAGGAGGGTAAGGAAGGAGAGTAAAATGAATATAAAAAGTTGCTCGCTTGGGAAGGCAGGGAATAGAGAGATACAAAAGATAGTAAAAGATAGAACTGGAGAGATAAGAGAATTTGAAGATGGAAAAAATAAAATATACAAAGAGGACAAAATCAAAACAAGCGAAATATGAAATATGAAAGGAAGAATGTTAAGTATAAATAAGAGAGCACAATAAATATTTATGTAAAAATATGTTCATTTTTGGAATATACTTGTTACACAAAATTATGATGCTCATTTTTCTTCATTACAAGGTAAACAGCTGTGGGGCTATATCAATATTTTTCTCTGCTTGGAGAACCAATATGCATAAGATCAATCTTCCAGAAGAGCTATTTTGCATTGCTAGATTATTACATCTTTACTTTTAATGATACATTCATTGGAATGCATTTAGTTGAGTAGTTCCCATATATTTATTTTACTCATCTATTAAGATTACTGTAATATTCTCTAACTATTGCAACATTCTTCTCAAACAAAGCTTTCTAGTTTTTTACTCTTCTTTGCCTTTTATTCTTTTTATGTAGTGTGTTCCATGAAAGTCTGAGTGTAAATTCTTTTTATCAAAGCCAACACATTTGCATTTGTTTTTGAGAAGTAAAACTTCTGTATTTTTACAGATAAGCATTTATTGCAATATTAAAAGGGAAATTAGGCATTTGGGTAGTGGACAAAAAGCTGCTACTTATTGTCCTCTGTTAGTCCCTGTAAAGTTAAAATGATGGCATGTTAAAGATATGAACTGATTGTTACCCTGCCTTTTTAGTCTCTGTGCCAAGAGAAGAGGAAGATGAGAAAATTAATTTAGTTAAAATGCTAAAAAAAATGCAGAAAACGTGTTGTCTTTGTTTTCATTGGTAAAGACATCATAAATCCAAGACAGTGCTTACATTCCTGTAAATTTTAACAAGATTTAGAATTAGCATTCTAGTGACTTGTCTCTTTAGAATAAGAATTTTCTCAATAACATTATAATGAGATAAATGTTAGCCTCCAATTTAGTGGAATAAGGTTATAATGGTTTTAGTATTGTAATTTTGACACTTTCATTCTCTGTGGTTGTTCTAATTCAGTTTCATACACAATCAGTGATTTTGATTTGGCTAAATTATTTATAAGAGTTGTGAATATGAAATTAACATAACTCATTACTTTACTAGTTTGAGCCAAATCCTCCAGCTCTTTCTTAAGCAAAAACCTTGCTGAAGTGCATACTTACCCCTGAAGTGAAAGAGTTTTTTATTGAGTAATATCTGAAGATCAGTGAAGATCAGAGTGTTTCTTAATATATATGTAAATGCTTTTTTTTTTTTTGTATATATTTTGATTCACAAATTAAGAACAAGTATTTCATTCTTTGTATATTACCACTGGATATAAGTTAAAAGTTAAGATGAAATTAATGATAAAAGTTAGAATGAAACTAGAGTAAGAAAGCTTTAATTACTTATATACCAACTCCATAAACTAGGAAGAGCTAACTTGCTTTTTTATGTATATACATTCCAGCTGGGGCTGTAGAAGAAGAAACTATAGCGCATACCAGCAGTACTGTGAATGAGGTTAGAATTCCTTCTTTATTAAGTGTAAGCACATACATATTTTAAATGTAAACTAGATTTTAGAAGTAGAATGTAAAGCATTTGCATTTGATTCTGAACATGAAATCAATTGAACTTGTCTTGATTAAGGAATGCAGTGAAGACCTGGATGAGCTTGATATTTTGTTTGGTTCTGATGTGGCTGAAATTTCAATAAACCTTTTATCCAGGACATATGCATTATTAAAAGATGATGGAAGTCCTATAGGATTCAGTAATCAGATTTCTTTCATTGTTACTGTAGAAACTCATGAAATTTCAGCATCATTGAATCAGTTATAACTGAAAATTGAACTTGTGAATACAAGCATCATCTCTTCTCTCCCCTCCCACCAATGCCCTGCAACACAAATTTAAAATACAATACAGCTGTACAGCTTTTATTGTAAATACCTGTGGAAGCAATGGAAATAAATCTGTGTAAGTGCTTTTGCCCAAATGTATTTATTTTTGTTCTACCTCAAATAGACACTTGTCTTTTAAAAATTTGCCATGGATTTTAGTTTTACTCTTTCTTGAACAGTGTTGTAAGAGAAAAGGGAAATCTTAAGGTTCATGTGATGAATGCCCTGGCAGAAATCCTGTTTTTGTTGAAATTAGTCTGTGTTTTGTCAGTGACTTTGGTAGAGATAATACATGCAAATTCATGATATGCATATGCCTTATGATATAATTAATCTGATAAGCATTGCTTCTATGCCCCTATGCCAGAATATCTCTGTCATTGAACTATTTGTCTTTGTATGATAAAAGGAATGCCTGCACCCCAGTTCTTTTCATGCTTAATGCAATGAATTGAAAAAAAAAGAAACAAATCTCATTTTAAAAACAAGATTGACACTATTTTGATTATGGAAATACAAATATACCTGCAGTGTAGCTCAAGTGCGGACCAAGGATGAGAGTTGGAGAGAAAACCCATCTGCCAAGCCAAGGGGAGACCCCATCATGGCTCCTTGCAGTTATACACAGCTCTGCCCACTGCAGCCTGACTGTAGGCTGTACCACTAGACTGTGTCAGAGGTGGCCTGGAGCCCTGGGATGGAGAAGGAGGAGGCAGAGCTTCTTGCTGCTTGTGGGGCTCAGGAAACTGACTTGATTTCCAAGTGGATGTTTTTAAAAGGCCAGATAACAGTGGCTTGGTTTAAGGAGGTTCTGAAGCTGCTGTTCTGTCCACTTGTGCTTAAGTTTGTACATTGAGTAGTTCCATGATGGTTTTAGTCCTTAACTTTTCCATGATATAATATTTTTTCTTTTTGAGCATACATTAAAGTTGAGACTAAATCCACTTGGGAAGCGTTAGTGTCATGCTGCTAAGGTAATTTAATAGATTACACAATGATTAAAAAAAAATAGGGACAGGATTCACAAAGATTTATGATCATAATTACAGCATTTACATTTTCAGCATAATGTTACTGAGTCAGATCTGTCATTTCAGTATAGTCATTTAAGTTCCCTGTACAATGCATAGAGAAAATAGGAAATCTCAGAATGAAATCCACAAAATCTGAATGTGGGGTGTGAGCCATCTGAATAGGCAAAGGCAAGACAGATATAAGTGCTGCCCCTTCATTTGCATGTGTTTAAACTCAGGCCTTATGCCATTATGCCAAGCTACTCAGTTATGAGTTTGTCATAAGTCTCTTTCATTCAGTTCTAGTAGAAATTGTGTTCACACTGGGTGGTAAAGTAAACACCCCCTATAGGAGGAAATAAAAGACAGTGCTCCCAACCCAGGAGTTGGCCACATTTTTAGTCTTTCATTTCCTTTCTCTTTCTCTGTAGACCACTGAGCCAGCACTATTTCTACAAGCTGAAGTCACTGAGATTAGAAAATTTGCCTGCATGAGAAAAGGCAAAACCACTTATGCTAGCAACTTGTATTTAGCAGGTTCATTCCAGCAAAATGGAGACTTGCTCTGAGACTTGAATCCACAGATAGAATTTGGCCTTCTGTGTTTGTGTTGTGTAATTCTGCATACACAGGTTTATGACAAAAAAATGAGATATTGATTCAGAACATTAGGATGCTTCAGATCTTTTTCATGATTATTATATTACTCAAAGGAAAAAAAGTTCTTTAGTTTGGGTATTTCTGTAACTCTTAGAAAAAGAAAAAAGTGTAGAAATACTTTAGAAATAATGAAACACCTTTAAAAATGTATGAGTAATTTAAGAGAATTTGCAATGTGTGAGGTTGCATTGTGAAAAGTAAATGTTATTTATTTATGGATTTTCTACGTGTAAAAATCCAAATGAAGCTAATGTTGAAAATTCAATGAATTAACTGCTGTACACTTATTGATATAGGTTGAAGTGGTTATTCTGTCTCTGAGGATAATCAGGAAAGGTTAATTTAAAAGAATAGCTGCTGTTTTCTGAATAGAAGTGTCCTGAGCAGCAGAATAAAAGAATTACTCTGGACTTGGGGAAAAATCACATTTTTATGATTTTATTACTTACATATTTATATGTAAGTATAAATTCAACTAGAAAACAGCAGTACAGAAGGTGCTGTAACATTTCCACCATCTGCAAGAGCAAGCCTGGACTATTGTTTTAAGCACATGCTTAGTACGTAGAGGTTATGAAATGCAGTTCTTTCTTACAGTGTGGGCTGTATATAGAGAACTGATCTATCTGTAATTTGTACAGTGCCCACGCTGTGTGTAAGTATGAAAGTCTGCAAAAAAAATGCACCTATAAAGACTGCGAAAACTGCATAAATGATAAATAAGGTCATAGTCATGAACAGTAATATGCAGAGCAATAAGTAAGTTTAGTGGTGGTATTGTGTGTGAAAAATTGAGCTATCAGAAAATGTAACGTGACTAAAAATCACAGTTTTCCTGTTGAGAACATGAGCTCAGTTAACTGATTTTATTTTGCAGTCAGGAGTTGGGACATTTTAGAGTAAAACCTTTTTACAGCTCTATAGATTTTCCTATAATATGATTTTCCTTTCTCAATCAGAACATGAACTAAATTGAAAATTCTGAAATAAGTATTGGGACAAAATTAATTTCCTAATTAGATTTAGCAATTAGAAGCTATAATACTGCTTAGATAGAAGAACTGCAGTGTTTTAAAGTGAGTTTGAAAATATGGAGTTCTTTAGTTCTATTTTTATTGTAATTGACTGAATTCAGGGGCATATTTTCTCATTTTATCTCATGTGATGTAGGTAATGTTGGCAGGAATAGGCCCTTAATGAGAGTCTGTTAAAGATTTATGGGCAATAATAAAACGTGGGTTATTTTTCATAGTTGTACTGACTTTGCATTACTAATTAAAATAAAGATGCAATACCAGCTTATTTTTAGCAGGTAATGAGCAAACATGACTCAGATATAATAAGGGAACAAATCTATTCAGTAAGACTATGGGAGGTCAGCTTTGCTAGTCTGTGGTAGACCCATTTTAATTGGTGTGTATTCCCTCTATGACTGGAAGTGAAAGTCAGATAAATTAACTCAGGATGACACCTTTACTTTGGAGACAGAGTGTGTGGATTTTTCTCTACCTTCTACTCCTGAACATAGTCATGGGTGTTTACTTCCAGAGGGCAGAAAGGGATCCTCTACCAGAAAGATGGTAGGAAAATTTTGTATTAGAGAAACAAGCAGCAGAGAGAAACAAGCAGCAGTTTTCATGAAAGCACCCAATAAAACTTTATAACAGCAAAGTTCACTTTAAACACTAGATTTTTGATCATTTACTTTCCCCAGATTTAAAGCTTATAGTTTTCAGCAGGGTTGTTTCTGAGTACCATCCATAACACTTCACATTGCATAGACCCTATAAATTTGATTTACAGGCAGCTTGTAAATGCAGTCCTATTTGGAATTTATTAACAAATGTGATCTTACTTTAGATTCTCTTTCACATTTTAATGATTTGTGGTTAAATGGCACAGTGTTCAATGTTTATAAAAAGCATGAAGAATGTATTGTAGAAACAGATAATCACTGTGGGGTGGCTAGTAAATTTCTGTTTAAGCCTATGTGCAGTATCAGAAAATCAGCATATGTGATTATCTCACATATGTGTAGGAATTCTTATATACAAACACAGCCATTGTTTGGTAGAGGCATATACATTGTGAAGATGCAGTTTTTCCATTAAGTAAGTGTAAGGATTTATTTGCTAAAAATACTTCTGAGTGTAAATATATAAAAAGCAAGTAGACAAGTTAGGTATTGACATGGGTAATACAGGAATTCAAAAGATAGTTTGTCTTTTAAGATTAGTAATTTAAAAAACTATATATCATAGTACATTAATAATCTTAGGTTGCAATCCAGGAAAACATTTGTAATCAGGACAAGCTAACCTTGTTCTCAGCTTTAAGTATGTATTTAAGTTCTGTCTTGAACAAAAGTAAGATTAAAACTGATTTTCTAATGTAACACTTTAAATAATTTTGTGTTGAAATAAGAAAAAAAATAGAATACATTACTAACATAACATAAAGCACATTTTTTCCAAAGTTTTGTTTGTCAAAAAAGAAACAACCACCACCACCAAAAAAAATGTAAGTGCATGCATTTAGCAGCACAACATAGAAGTAGTAATTCTAACAGAGAAATCTTTTAATTCATAAAAAAATCTCCAGACTGAATGTTGAATGAATGCATTGGCCTGATTGGCTGATAAGAATCAACTGGACAAGTCTATATCAAATATTTAATATTATTGGGTGCTTTATCAATTTTCTGTAATTGGAATTCTCTTTAGTATTGCTAGAACTACTAATAACACTCATATTGTGTGATCAAGATTTTTCCCTTGTAACAATATTTTTTAGTTAAAATCCAAACTTGAATCTATTTATTTATTTATTTTATTGCTATGGTATTTATTTTATTGCCATCTACCTTGTTTTCTTTATTTACTTGAAAGTAAATATTTTTTTTTTTTCCTACGGTTGCAGCTAAATATTTTAGTGCCCAGGTAAACAAGCTCAGTGCCAATGGCCATAGAAACTACATTATCTAACCATAAATCATTAGTAATAATGATCAGGAGAAATAGGAAAGTAGCATCAAAAGTAAATATCAAAGATTTTTTTTCCCAGTCTTTTAGGTCTTTCATATATTCATTTGCATATCACTTATGAAGGAACTTCAGTTATTCCTGGTAGCATACATTAGACTTTTTATAAATTGGAGATGCAATTTAAAGAAAAACAATTCACTTTAAAATCTGGGGATATACAAGTTAATACTTGTGTCTGTGTCAATAACCATGAACTGTTTTTCAATACACGCAATTTCCTTGCATTACAGTGTGAACAGATGCCAAAGTAAATGTCCAAATTATTGTAAAACATAACAATTTTTCAAGCCTGGAACTATTAGAACTAAAATCTGAGATTCTTGATTAGTAACTGTTGAACTCGGCTAGCAAATCAAGCCAGAATGGTTACTCTTACCAGTAGTTATTGTAAAAAATGTTCAGATATTTTTGAGAGAGAAAAGTCAGAAAAATTTATGTGTTTCTGAGTCCTTTTAATTAAGGTGTCCTGAAGATGAGTCATTGCATTTACAGAGAAAAAAAATATATTGCAACTTGACATAGTACTTGTTTCTACTCTATTTCACAGAACCATAGAATCGTTAAGGTTGTAAAAGACCTTCAAGATCATCTGGTCCAATGTGGTTTAACCTGGCCGGCAGCTAAACACCACGCAGCCGTTCGCTCACCCTCCCCCCTCCCTCTCTGGGACGGGGGAGAGAAATGGAAAGTGAAGCCCGTGAGTTGAGATAAAGACAGTTTAATAAGACAGGAAAATAATAATAACAATAACAATAACAACAACAACAATAATAATAATAATACAATGATGATAATAGTACTACTACTAATAATATGTACAAACAAGTGATGCACAATGCAATTGCTCACCACCCGCTGACCGATGCCCAGCCTAACCCCAAGCAGTTGGGCCCCCTCCCCCGGCTAGCCACCCCTATATATTGTTTAGCATGACGTCAGATGGTATGGAATACCCCTTTGGCTGGTTTGGGTCACCTGTCCTGGGTCTGTCCCCTCCCAGCTGTTACTGCACCCCCAGCCTGCCCTTTGGCAGGACAGAGCAAGAAGCTGAGATGTCCTTGGTTTAGTATAAGCACTGCTCTGCAACAATTAAAACATCGGGGTGTTATAAGCACTCTTCTCATCCTAAGCCAAAACGCAGCATTCCACCAGCTACTAGGAAGAAAATCAATTCTGTTCTAACTGAAACCAGGACATCCAACCATACACATTTATTGAATATTTGAGAGACTTTTCAATACTGTAAGAGTTCTGACCATAGGTAGCAAAGGAATACTTTCAAGTATAACTTTTAATTACACTACTTTGCATATAAGTAAAGGAGAGTTAGCAGTGATTCTCAGAACGTCTTGTTATCTTGGGATGGATCTTAAAATGGCTTAGTGGTCATTTTACATTTGTACCTTATTACACAGGGTAATATCTAGACAGACTCAGAAAAATAGACTCCCTTTGTATAATCTTTATTTGAGAGATTTATTTGTATTGGTCACTTTAGTCTGCTTTAGCTTGCTCTGAATCATCCCATTCCACTCCTAAGAGGCTCCTTGTCTCCATAAATAACAAAGATAGATTAGGCTACTTGTTTTGGTCCTCTTGAATTATACCTAAGTGCAAGAGAAACACCCCAAGTAACAAAGGATAAACAGTACAGATTCTTACACAAGCTTATCTATGCTTTAAGTTTATCTAGCAATTTCAATTAAATATGTTAAATAATCAAGGCTGCTGTGTGTTGTGTTAATAAGAATTGAAAAGTTTCTATATACATAAGGCAAGAACAGCATTTAGGATGAAAAAAAATCATCCTAATCCAATTTATAGTCAGATTTAGACTTAATTCCTAGGATATCACTTTAAAATGTACTTCAGTTGATGTATATGAAATATTAATTCCATAACCTATGGTATTAATAGAAATCAAATAAGAACTTATTTAAAGTGTTGTTGAACTTTTATTGCATAAAAATTATAATTTCATGTAATTCGTATATATGCATACACATACACTTTTACTTTGTCATTCTTCAGTTAAATTAAATTTTAATATGAAAAAGTTATATATAAAAATGTGTATATCAAGGAGTAGTTAAAAAAAGTGCATCTGAAGTATTCAACTTGATTTAAAGCTGAGGAAATTTTAGATGTTGCACCAGAAAGTAGAACAATCTAGTTACTGAAAGGGCAAATGTTCACAAAAGTGTGAAGTGTATCATCTGTGTAATGATTTAGACAAAATGCAGCTGCAGTTGAAATTAATTAGCTTTATAACTGAATGGAATTACCCTTGATATTTTGTCTTAGAATGATGCTTAGCAAGCGGTGGTTTATAAACACTGTTTTCTTAGATACACTTTACAATCAGTTCTTCCAAGACAGCACACCAAGCACGAACTCTATTAGCTTGGTTTGTCTGAAAATGTTTTCTGATAGTTAAACAATAAATATAAACAATATTTGGTCTGAAGACCAAATATTACACAAAAAGTATGTACAATGTCCAGCTTTTTACCAGTGCATTTCTGTTTTAATGTTTTAATATTTTAAAACATGTAAAATATTTTAAATTTAAAAATTATTTATTTATTTTTACAGTTTACAGTGTTTGCTTGGAATATTTCTGTGGCTTATCTTAATATCCAAAACCTTTTAATGTTGTGCAGCCTTTCATAGGTCTGTTCTGTGCTCAAGCATATCTCTCACTATTTCTATAAATAATGTTATTGTTGGCCAAGATCTTTATTTTAAAAGTGTTGGAAACACCAATAGCTTCAATGGGAATTATGCTTAGGAACAAAAGGTTGGAGTCTACCACTTTGAACATACATTAGTAAAAATGTTTCAGATCACCAGCACTTCTGTGTGTTTGCATATATACATGTATTTATGTATATATATATATAAAAATATATATTTATACCTATGAATGTGTATATATAAAAAAAAAGCTTGACTTTGCAGAAAATCTGGTAATTCAAAATGTATATAATGCAGTCATTGCTAAGTTAAAAAGAATTAATTTACCAACAAGTTTAGAGAAGAAATTAGTACATTACAGTTCTATGTCACCTACAGTCAGAATTGCAGAATTTTAGGATGTTCTTTATCCTAAATATATCAAGGAATATGCATTAAAAATCTTGAATCTGTGGATGTGAAATTTTAGCTGCAATCTTTCATACATATGTATCTTGAACAAGTTGTTGAAGGAATGGATATAGATTAAATTAACAGTCACTTTAAGGGATGAATTCCCCTTGGAGCTTGTTAGCTATCTTTAATAGAAGACTCTTTTTGCATGTTTTGTATAGTAGTTAAGTTGAAAGTGGTTATTTTGTGACTTTTGATTACCAGATTGATTCAGATGTCAGCTTCTGATAGGAATTCTACATTTCTAAGGTCTCAATATTTGAAAAATTAGTATTTGGTCCAAGCAGTCTTTTGCTATGTATGGTTATTGGCATTGGGCTAAAGCTCACATAAAACAGTTATAATTACGTAGTTCTGCAGTAAGCTTTGGTAAACACTTGTCATAGAATCTATCCAAGAAATTTCAGAATCATCTGTAATTATGTTCACATGTATCAAGTATAACTGAGTAATATGAACCACTGGTGTGATGGACTGATACACTGCTGTACAATGACAGACTGATTTACACCGAGAATGAGCACCCTTTGGACCATTTGTTTTCATTCCTTGAGAATTTCCATGATCTCATCTATATAAAAAAACAAAAAAAAAAACAAAACAAACAAACAAAAAAAAACTAAAACCATTGAACAAGTAGTGATCTATTTTGGTGAAGCCTAAGTTTTTTTCATATAAAAGCTATTATTTAGTACAAATGAATCAGGTTCTGTCTGTTTGTAAACCACGACAATTTAATAACCCTGTTCTACTAATTATGTTTGTTTCCTATTCTTGCTAACCACATATTTTATGGGTTGTTAGTTCTTTAGCTTCATATTTCCCCTCAACTACCTCTGAGCCTACATAAACCTGTACAGATAAATAAAATAAGTAAATAAATAAATAACAGGTACCTGTTATTTAGTCTGGTCATAAATTAAAGTGCCAAGGCCTAGCCTGATATATGGCTATACTGTCTCCATCAGAGCAGTTTGGGCTCATCCATACTGCCAACTGGAAGAGTTCTGTGTTCCAAATCTTGCCTAGATCTAGTCTGGGAGAATATTATTTGGCATAGATTTTAACAGAAATTTACCAAAGTGTTATTCGACATTGGTTTTAACATGTTAGCAAGAAAATGCAGTGGATTGTTGTAGGTATTGCTTGAGCCTGTCACGTAGACCTGTTTAATGTGTTAGTAGTATTCACAGAATCAGGATAATAGTTGCAGGAGACCTCTGGAGGTCAGGTCTCAAAGCAGATCTAATCAGTCAGGTTCTCAGGTTCATCCAGTTGTTCTTTTAATACGTCCAAGGATAGAGATCCCACAGCCTCTCTGTGCAACTGCTCTAGTTTCATCTGGGATAGAGTTAATTTTCTTCCTAGTAGCTTGTACGGTGCTGTGTTTTGTATTTAGAATAAGAATAATGCTGATAACACTGTTTTTATTTTATTTTATTTTATTTTATTTTATTTTATTTTATTTTATTTTATTTTATTTTATTTTATTTTATTTTATTTTGTTTTGTTTTGTTTTGTTTTGTTTTGTTTTATTTTATTTTATTTTATTTTATTTTATTTTATTTTATTTTATTTTAATGCTAATTTTTATTTATTTTAATATTAAATTTTAATTCCTGATTTAGGTATTGTGAAAAACAAGAAAGCAAACAGTTAAGCCAAAACTTAGGGGAACACTTTGCCTCTCCCTTCTCCAGGATCAACTTCAGTCCAACATCTTTCTTCCCCCCTTTTTAGTCTTAACCTCCAATTTGTTTTGCCAAATTCTTCAGTGTGGTGCTGGGCAGCGGCCGTGGTTTTGACTGGGACAGAGTTATTTTTCTTTGTAGAGGCTCACACAATGCTGTATTTTGGATTTTTGGTGAAAATGATGGTGATAACACACCAATGTTTTTAGCTGTTGTAGAGCAGTGCTCACATGGAGCCAGGGACTGTTCTGCTCCTTGTGCTACCCTGCCAGCAAGGGGCTGGGGTTGCACCAGGAGATGAGAGGGGACACAGCCAGGACAGCTGGCCTAGGCTGGCCAAAGGGATGTCCCACAGTATGTGGCATCATACTGAACAACAAAACTGTGAGTGTTGTCCAGGGGGGCTGCCATTGCTTTGGGATAGGCTAGGCATTTGTTGGCTGGTAGTGAGCAATTTCATTGTGCATCACTTATTATAATTAGTTATTATTATTATTATCATTAATTAATAGAATCATAGAATATCCTGAGTTGGAAGGGACCCATAAGGATCAAGTCCAACTCCTGGCACCACACAGGTCTGCCCAAAAGTTTAGACCATGTGACTACATATAAGTGCACAGTCGAATTGCTTTTTAAATTCAGACAGGCTTGGTGCAGTGACTACGTCCCTGGGGAGCCTGTTCCAGTGTACAACCACCCTCTCAGTGAAGAACCTCTTCCCGATGTCCAGCCTAAACTTCCCCTGCCTCAGCTTAACACCATTCCTGCAGGTCCTATCACTCACTGGTGTTTACAGAGAATAGGTAGCCAGCATCTCCACTCCCCCTCACAAGGATGTTGTAGAAGTGATGAGGTCCCCCCTCAGCCTCCTCTTCTCCAGGCTGAACAGGCCCAGTGCCCTCAGTCGCTCCTCATATGTCTTCCCCTCTAGGCCCTTCACCATCTTCATCACCCTCCTCTGGACACTCTCCAACAGTTTAATGTCCTTCTTGTACTGTGGTGCCCAGAACTGCACATGGTACTTGAGGTGAGGCTGGACCAGCGCAGAGTAGAGCAGGACAATCACCTCCCTTGACCAACTAGCAATGCTGTGCTTGATGCATCCCAGGATATGGTTGGCCTTCCTGGCTGCCAGGGCACACTATTATTATTATTATTATTATTATTATTATTATTATTATTATTATTATTATTATTATTATTATTATTATTATTATTATTATTTCTTTTTCTTTTATTAACCTGTCTTTATCTCAACCCATACTTTCTTGCATTTTTACCATTTTCATTTCTCTCCCTCACCCCATTTTTAGGGGGTGAGCAAATGGCTTTTTGGTGCCTAGCTGGTTGCTGTGTTAAACCTTAACAGTCCTTATGATGCCCAGCATGAAGCTCAAAGGGTTGAGATAGTGATACATCCAACCAGAGCATCAGAGAGAACAAATTTGTTTATAATCATTTTCGCCATGATCCTAATCATCACAAAGGCCTTTCACTGGACTTTTTTTTTTTTTTTTTTCTTTTGTGCTGGAAAGCTCAAAGCTGTACACAGTACTCCAGATGCAATCACACCAGTCCCTGACAGAGAATGTGAATCACTTCCATTGACCTGCTGGCTACTTTCTTACTGATGCAGATCTGAATGTTGTTGGCCTTCTCTGTCACCAGTGCACCCTGGTGAACAGAGCAGAACAGAACAGAATAGAATAGTTCAGATGGAAGGGACCTTCAAAAATCATCAAGTCCAACTGCCTGACCTCTTCAGGGCTAACCAAAAGTTAAAGTGTATTTTGAGAGTATTGCCCAAGTGGACTCTGACAGGTGTAAAGCATCAACCACATCTCTAGAAAGCCTGTTCCAGTGTTTGACCACATTCACACACATTTGTGGTGTAAACATCCCAGAGACTGAGAAGCTTGTAGTCCCCTAAATTCTCCTGTTTGCCCTTCTTGAAGAATAGATCCAGCTTGAGACTCTGGTTCAGACTGTTACATATTAATGCAATTAGTCAAAGTAGTGGTAATGTGATTTTAATTATTTTCATACAAGGAAGTAACACAATGGGTGGTATAACTTGGGAACTGATTACATGATAGAGGAAAAAGAGAAGAGTTTTCAATTCTGCTTCTTTTGTTTATACTTCTTTTCATACAGAAATGTGTAGTACCACATGGTCAGTTTAAGTTCCGGTGTAAAAGTAGATTTTGTGATGTCTGCTCTGATATATGGAACAAACTTAGTTCAAATCTGTTAATAATGAACAAAGTAAAATGCATTTGCAATTTTTTGTGTGGGTATACTTACAAGATATTTTATGTACAATAATGTTAGTGCAGCTACCAATGACTTTTTTTTTCAAATATTTTTCAAATATTTTTGAAAAAGTTTTTAATCCTGTTTCAGTTTTAAGATCATATTTAGCAGGTGGATAATTCAAAGACCAAAGTATTGAAGGTTTTAAAATTAACAACTCTGGATAAGTTTGTGTTGTCTGTTCTAGAAAAGGTTTGCTGGTATATCTATTTGATGGAATTTTCATATTAGACATACATATGAAATATGTATGGTTTACAGAAGACTGTGCTTTTTTTTTTTTTTTTTTTTTTTTTTTTTTTTTTTTTACAGACAGTTCCTACTGATTTTACAAACAAAATGAGTAGTAATAGTAAAGGTTATTTTGCTGTCTTAATTTAGTTACATTAGGGCTTTTGTCAATAGAAAAAAACAGTCACACTGTCACGGTTTTATAAACTAACAAAAATATTTCATAGTGAAAGATATATCAAAGTGAAAAATGCAATTGCTTTTGGATGTCCTTTAAGGTTTAATGTAGGTTATCTTCCAAATTGCTGATGATCATTTTAGTAATTCTAAGGCACTTAGATGTAACAGATATTGAAAAAAATATGTATGTGATAAGTGAAGCTTATGAAAAGGCTGATAAGATTGAAATTTTGATTGACTTTTAGGTATTTTAAAAGTTTGAATTAGTTCTGATTCTATTTAAATACTAATCTGATAGTAACTTCTACTGTGCACAAAAAATGGTGACATTATATTTTTCCTTTTCTTTTTATTTTTTTTTCCTTTTTTAGCTCTTTCTTTAATGTTGCATGCCTGAAATATACTATGCTTCTCTTACTTGTTGCTTTTACTAGACAGTATAAAATAGATTAATAACAACAATGTAGCTTTTGTATGGTGCTGTGTATCTCTGAAGTGTGCTGGATGTAGGAGAGATGCTTTCAGTCTTTTATGAGAGGTTTTGTTGTGCAGAGAAATAACAGGAGGCTGGAAAATTGTGACTGCTCAATAATCCCAAATCTATCATTAAAGCATTTTTCAGTTTTTTATAAGACACACTTTGTGAAGTTTTATCTTACTCAGAATGTAATCTTTATCTACAAGAGGTGTAAATGAGATCAGAATCCGACCCAGTGATGTTTTTCCAAATGTTAAGGTGCTTCACATACTTTTTTTTTTTCTTTTTCTTTTTTTTTCCCCAAACACAAATATCACCAATGAAAGACTTAATGTTGCCCAGAAAATTTTAATTCTTGGATGACATTTCCCAGCTATTTCTATAACAGTAAACATATTTCTGTTACGAACACCATAGGAATTTATGAAAAGAGCTAAGTTTCTCAAGGGATTTATTTAATCTGAGAAATCCCCATGTCTCACGTATAGAAAAACCTGGGCAACAAGCTAATGCTGAATTTTAGAAGGCCCAGTTTAGGCAACAGTGTCACTCCTCCTTAATTTCTAAAGGTTTAAACTAAAAAAAATCTAGGAGTGGGACACTAATTCTTTTGTATGTGAGCATTATACATATATATAGTGTGTATATATATAGTATGTATATATATACTATATATGCTACACTATACTAAATATGTATATATTGTAGCAGTATAGTGTAAAACTGCTTCAGGTTTCAGTTTTAGGATATAGACAGGGATAGCTACACATAGTCACTTTTTAATTTTGGGTAGCTACAACAGGTGATATCTAGTAGACAGTATGTTTCATAGTAGCAAAAGTGCCAGAACTTAATTCTTTGTGTGTAATAATTTATTAGCTCTGTGTGCTCTTTAGTTATACAAAGAGATTTTGGAAGAGGTCTTTTTTTTACACTCCTTACTAATTATTCCAAATTTGCATTCTCTATAAGTTCTGAGTACACTGTGTTTTTAACTGAAGGATCTTTGACACTCTCTCCATTGTGTAGGATCTAGTTCTGTTACTGTAACTAGCATTATTGATATTTGAGACCCTTATTTAACAGGTGATGTGGTTTAGCTCCAGCAGGCATCTAAGCACCATGCAGCCACTCACTCACTCTCTGGTATATGTATATATCTCATTAAAAAGTTACACATATCTCATTAAAAGTTACACATGCTTTGCCTACCCAAAGCAATGGCAGCCCCCCTGGACAATACTCACAGTTGTTCAGTATGATGACACATACTGTGGACAAAGGGACATCCCTTTGGCCAGCCTGGGCCAGCTGTCCTGGCTGTGTCCCCTCTCATCTCCTGGTGCAACCCCAGCCCCTTGCTGGCAGGGTAGCGCAAGGAGCAGAACAGTCCCTGGCTCCATGTGAGCACTGCTCTACAACAGCTAAAAACATTGGTGTGTTATCACCACCATTTTCACCAAAAATAAATATACAAGTTACATATATGCTGGTGTTAAAAGAATCTTACTCCATCTCCAGGATGTGCTTTCAGGCTTCTTATGTTTTATTCCTCATGGGATTCTGCTTTATTTAGTCCCTAGAACTCTAGAATCCAGTGAAAAATACTTTGTTGAAAGACCATTACTACTGCTGAGCTGGTATTTCTGTCATTTTTCAGTACTTCATAGTGGTTTTTTAGCTACTTGACATAGCTAATTTGTACTTTTCACTTCTATTCCAGTGTCAGCCACCTATGACTGGGAGCTCTGTTATCAACATGTTGTCTCCTTTGCTATTGTTTTCTCAAAAGTTTCAGCTAGCACTCAGTTGAACACCACTTGCATGCTGAGGATTTCCAACACTCCTGTTGACCTTACATAAGTTCATAAATTTAGTTTTGCATCATGTTTCTGAAGATATTTTTGCATCATAGTTTCTGAAGATATTTTTATCCTTTTGTGTCATATCTGGCAGTTACTTTACAGCAACTGAATCAATCCTGTGGTAAACATTGGGATGCCTGAAGACAGCTTGGTTTATAGATGTTGAAATAATATTGTTGTGACAGTCAAACTTTTAGAAATCTGATATTTTAGATTGTAACCTAAATGAACTCTTTAGTGTTTTGTAGTGACAATTTTCTGTTTGCCCTCTCTAACAGTGGACTTATGTAATTTATAGACCCTTTGCAAAGAGGGTCCTTTCTGTATCTGTCTGACATAATGACTTGGAGTAAGCTTCAGACCTGAATACTGCAATGATTTTTGTGCATGTTTAACAAGAAGGTAGTAGATGTGAATAAGTGTATGTACTTGCAAGATCAAGCTTTCAGATTGTAAAGAATTGTTTGGGACTATAGTGTTTTATGGATCTGTCACACAGGATGCAAGAATAGTCATCTGTATTTTATTACTATCTTTAAATTTTTCTTTTTTAGGATTTTAATTTTGTAGACTGAGACACAATTTGCAAAATATATATATATTTAAGCTACAGGGAGATGTCTACACCACCTATTAAAACAGTGCTTGTAAAGAAACAAACAATACATTAGGTATCTTTCTTGCACGATTCAAAATGTAAAACCTAAACATATGGTTAAATGATCTTTATTCTTTATTGGCAGATATGTACATGCTCTCTAATAAGCTTTGGTGGATACATTTAGAAATGAACATATTTAATTATTTAGTGTCTGCGGAATATCATAATTTTTACTTTACATGTTGGTGATAATTAATTCTTTTTGTAATTTTCTGATGAATTATTTCTGTTTCTGCCTAATCAGCAGGCACACTGTGAAATATAATTGCACTTGAAGGAAAATTACCGTCTCATGAGATGAATAAGTTTGATGATTAAATTACATAGAATAAAGCAATAACATTCACATACCCAAGCAGGATGACATACTCATCCTTTGTTGTGTTTTGATGACCTTTAACAGAGAGTCTTTTTAGAAAAAAATCAAAGTATTTCAAGTCAGACTATATGAAAGAAAATTTGAAGAATCCTAAATAACACATAGTTTCATGGGCAAAGTAAAAAATTCATCTTTTAAAATTAAAAATACTAGTCTTTATTTAAGTTCAACATAATATAAACCACTGAGGTTGGAAAAAGCTCTTAAACCTGCTAAGAAAACTTATTTGCTCCTAAAGTTAGTTACTAAACTTGATCAGAAATAAGTTGGCAGCCCAGCACTAATATCAACAGGAGACAGCCTTTTGTACAAATAACATGAAATATATTTTGTTTTGTAAATAAGAAGACAAATCCTTCCTTACCATTTGTTCTGTTTTTAGCTGTGTCTTTATATAGTGAAGTATTCATGACCCTTCAGAAATTCTTTTTTTTTTTTTTTTTTTTTTTTTGAGATATGAATATTTGATTTAAGAGTAGGTCCATTTTGATTCAGAACAAACATGTGTGTGACTGTAGACTTGAAAAAAAATATTTTTGGCAGTATTATTCCTTGATTGTTCATGACAAAGCCCTGATTATACTTAAGTCTGTACGTATAGACCTAAAAGGGGATGCTCACTATTATAAAGACCTGTCAGTTTAGAATTTGGATATTGTGAGTGAATATGTCTTGTATTTCATATTCCAAGGGAAAAGAGAGATTCATGGCCTCCCAGCCCCCCCAAAAAAAACAGTATTTCGAAGAACACATGGATCCATGAACCTCTGGGACTTCTATAAGGTATTACAACTATAGAAAAATGTTTGCAGCATTGAATAATGCTCTTCCCAAAAGTGGAGGAAAGGTTGAGAAAAAGCCTTTTTGGGGTACTGATCTTTGAGTAATGTAGATCTACTTTGGCATTGTTCCCAACTGCTCTTATGTACAGGAAATCTGATAGAAATAACTTATCTTAGAGGAGCATATATGGACAATTTATTTTTTCTTTTTTAGACTTTTCTACACCACAGTTAGGAAGTTGGTGACTGAATGGACATATCAATAAAGCATTTCTGTTGCTAACTTTGATGTAAATAACAGTAAGAATGGAGGTTTGTTTTGTTTTCACATTGAAAAACAATAATTTCTATTCAGATGCGACTCCCATGTGTTCTCAGTAGACAACACTGAAATTTGCTTGATTCAGTTGTATGCTGAATTTATGTATGGAGAAGTTTTGATTCCTGGGGATTCAGAAACTTGCTGTATGATTCAAAGGAGACTCAACACATGGTACGGACCCATATCCGGAGCAGTTCTGGAAGAGCTGTTGCCTGTGTGAAGCCCACGCTGGATCAGTTCACCAAGGACTGCATCCCGTGCAAGGGTCCCCACAACACAGGGGATGAGAGTGACAGAGAAGGAGCGGCAGAGAAGAAGCGTTGTAGACTGACCATAATCCCCATTCCTCCGTCCCCCTGCACCACTTGGGGGGAGGAGGTAGAAGAGGGTGAATGGAGGGGGGGAGGGGGAAGGTGCTTTTGGTTTCTTTCATTTGTTTCCCACTTCTCTAGCTTGTTAGTAATAAGCAATACATCTTACTGTCTCCCTATGCTGAGTCTGTTTTGCCCATCACAATAATTACTGCGTGATCTCCTTGTCCCTATCTCAACCTTTGAGCCCTTTTCATCGTATTTTCTCCCCGTTCCTCTTTGAGGAGGGGAAGTGAGAGAGCAGTTGTGGTGGAGCTTGGCTGCCCACTTGAGTGGAACCGCCACAAATCTTTACTAAAATTTGAAAACTTCATGTTTTGATTTTTTTAAATTTTTATTTATTTATTTATTTTTTAAACTTAACCTACATAAATTCAGGTGACTGAAAATAGTAGAATCATCTGTGCTCTAGTCAAGTGTATATGAAGGTCACCTCATGCCTTAGGAAAAAAATAACACAACTGCATAACACAACTGCTAGTAATCACAGAATCCTAGGATGGTTTAAGGGGGAAGGGATCTCTGGAGGTCTCTAATCCAACCCCTCTGCTCAGAGGTTGTTCAAGTATTTATCCAGTTGGATTTTCAAAATCTCTAAGGACGAGGACTCCACAATCTTTCTGGGTATCCTGATCCACTGTTTGACCACTCTCAGAGTAAAGCAGTTACTTCTTACATTTAAACAATTTCCTGTTTCAGTTTGTGCCACTGAGGAGGGTATGATTCTGTCCTTTTTACTCTCCACCATCAAGTATGCAGGCACACTGATAAGATCCCCTCTGAGCCTTCTCTTCAGGCTGAACAGTCCCAGCTCTGTCAGCCTCTTCTTGTTGTTCAGGGACTCTGATCACTTAATTGTGTTCATGACCCTGAACAAGATAATTAACAAAAAATAGTATAAATAGTATGGCTGGGGAATAGTGAGCAAGCAGTCGTTCTGCATAATTTCTGGATCATAAACGTTAGTTAAAATGAGAGAAAAGTCCATCTCCGCACACACAGAGGAACAGTGGAGAGGGGTATGAGTGGGGTGAGGGGACAAAGGTCTGGGAAGGGGCAATGAGGCTGTTGTGCTGAGGGCCCTGACATTAACTTTACATGATTTATGCCATGGCCTTACTGTCCTATCTGATAAGATAACTTGAGATGTTCAGTATGTTTGCAGAAAAGGGAAGGTAATATAAAGAGGAGAGGATGAAGGAAGAGGGGAAAAAGAAAGACTGGAGGAGAAATGTCAACACTGGAGGCATTAAGCACTCTCTGGAGACATTGATAATCATTGATGAAATGTATAATTTATGAGCTTTTTATGATGTTTCTGCATGGGGGTAGAAGCTCCATGTGTGATCTCTGGTGTTCCTTTGGAAATACCTTGGCTAAGTATAAAAAATAATGTATCTAACAACATGCAGTTTTAGCCAAATTCTATTTTTTGAATACCAGAAGTCATTGTCCTTCACCGGCAGTTGCCAAGGAGAAACAAAGACATTTGTCCCTCACTGGACAAGAAAGCCAGAGTAGACTAATGCAAAGGCTTTGCCCATGTCTCTGTATCTGTGGGTGGCACTGAAAATTTGCAATGTCAATGATTCTATGGGAAGCAAGAAGGCTTCCCGCAGCCAGAGTGTGTCCCTACAGCCTCCCTATAGCTTGGGAATAGTGTCAAGAATAAAACTGTAATAAAGTTAAAACCATGGTTTGAAAGATCATTGCTGCAGATGTAATAGTTAAGATGATATGAGTAAGTATGTCTTTCTGATAACTTTTAAGCATTAAAAGAAGAAACAGTTTTGGGAGTAATGGATGAAAACCAGGAATCCTGTTAGCTGCCCATGCAGGAAAATATGGATTTGCTCCCTCTTACTTTTTCTCTACTGTTTTCTATACAGTAACAGACAATAGCACTTTAAAGACACAAATAATTAATTTTGCAATTTGCTGATGATAGCATTTCAGTTATTGTAATTTAGTGTTCATTAATTTAATTTACACTATTATATACTATGCCATTTTTTGGGCCTTGTCATTTATGTATTTAGCAACACTGTATTGTGAATATCTATAAAACCATCCCGAGTTAAAAACATGAGTTGAAATCCTCCTTCTTTAATTACTCACCTAGACCTTGTTAATTGATTATTGATTTAGAAACTGTGCTGCAAAGTGAAAACTGAGCTGGAATGCTAAAAGTAGAAGAGAGCAAGTGCTCTGATTGTGTAGCTATTACGTAAAAGGTGATGGTAACTGCTAGGATGCTCTCAAGCACTTGGCTCCCATTAGCTACAAGAGATATTTGTGTCACCATAGGAGAATTTAGTTTTAGAATGAAGACAGTATTTGCTATATTGCCTCTTGAACTCTATGTAATGTTCAAGTCTTTTGATGATTTTAAAATACGGTAAAGCTATGAAAGGCCCACGTTTTTAAAACGAGGTATACTTAGTAGGCCAGACACCTAAGTGAAGACATTGTTAGTTACAAAAAAAAAAAAAAGTAAAATTATGTTTTACTGAATTTAATGGAGTTGATTTTTAAAGGTAAACTTCAACTTTCATGACAGTGGGACCTTAAATTGATTTTTCAGCTTTTCCAATGATTCTTTGCTCTGAATAAGTCAGAATGCTAATGCTAAATTACAGCTTCCTTTTGACAACCTAAATTATGGATAAAGTGAAATGTCATGTAAATATGAACCACAAATCACATTTATACAAACAAGAAGTTATTCTCTGGCATGTGTGGCTGACATCTCATGAGAAATTTCTCAAAAATTGCTTAGAGTGTAGGTTGTCACCAAGACTGAAGTTTATGACAGCAAATACCGCTAGTCCAAATAGTCCTTTTTACACGAGCACAGCGATTGCCAGCAGCTTGAAAGACAAAGGTTCAGAAAAAACTTCCTTTTCAAAATAAATAATCTACTAGAAGAACTCCCCATAATTTCTAAAGTGGAATTTGGAGCTCAGTCTGGTTACTGCCTTGCTGAAACATTGGTTGTTTCACATGAGGCTTTGCTCAGGCAGATAGCGACCACAATATTGGCTCAGATTGGCTGCTGCAGAAACTAACAGACAGATGTCTTGCTCTGCAGCTGAAAGCCAATAAAGCATATGCCAAAAAACAACGTGACTATTAGTCCATCATTTTACTCTGTAAGTAGTAGGCCAAGAGCCCTTTGAGCCCTTCTGCATGGCAGCTGGCTGCACAACAGGATCTACCCTGGAGTTGGGATGCCTCTCAAGGTCATGCCAGCTGCAGAGATCCCTTACTCCTTGCAAGAGGTTCCTTGCCACAGCAGATACTCAGCAGGTGATTAATAGCTTGCTTACAAAGCTTGAAGCTTGTAAGCTTCACTAAGATTATATGTTTGATTGTGCACATATTGTCTTTAGCCATAAGCCATTGACCAAGTTGGAGACTAGTAGTAGATTCAGCTGCATGTAGGCTCCTTACCTCTTCAGTTCAAGGAGTTCAGAAAGAAAGGGGGTCCACTCTGAACCTTGTGACTCAATGAGAGGGTCTCCCTGACATGTCTGACTTACCCTGTCCTCTATGTCCTCTATGCAGTTGATAAGTTATGCCGTGTATTTTAAAGATGAAAACAATAGCAGTTCTGCATATGTAGTGAAGATTCACTAGTATGTTCCTTATCCCCAGTTTCCACAAATTCTGCAGATAGCGTGAAAGAGTTAGAATTTCTTAAATAGATGTGAATTCATGTGTGTGCATGTGATTAGCAAATCCCAACTCATTCTCTTCTGTTTGTCTTACAAGCAAAAAAGCAGGCTTTATGTTAAAATTAATCTATACCGAATGCAATATGCAGTACCTATTTGCTCGTGTAGTGTAGATTTGACAGCTACTGGACATATTGATAGCCTTTGTCATATCCAAAGTCTGATTACTAGCAGTTAGATAGTTAGTGATCAGTTGTGATAATGTAGAACCTTTATGGTCTCTTAATTTAGTAAGATATATGATCTCTCTTTATAAGTCCTGGGTCTCAAAAGTAAAAATCCTTTCTTCTTCTTAATTAGCTTACTGATCAGAGTAACACTTTAAATTAAGTAGTTTACTGGTAATATTGCAGATTTGTCTTTTCCTACAGAGATTAGATTTCCCATGCTATTTTACAGATAATGTGTTGTTGTGGACAGGTAGCCTGTTAGGAGTGTGATTTATAACACAGAATGTCAGAAGAGATTAAACCCTGAAGGGGGAAAAGATGGCAACTCCCATAAACTGGAGATACCATGTAGTACATGGTACATAGATAGTTTTTTGCCTATAGTCCTAGTAGGATTATGTTGAGGGATTTTTGAAACAGCAAAGATCCCATGACTTGCTGCAGCTGACCAAACCAAGCCACCAGGACGACTATGAGAAGTTCCCATGACAGTGTTCCCACATTGCCCGATTGAGGAATTTAGAAAAATATTGTTGACAGCAGCTGGCTTCAAGAACGGGATCTGTGTGACTGCTAATCACAAGGGGGTTGTTTTCTTGCAGGTGGGGTTGTTTTCTTGCAGTTGTTTGTCTGAATGCTTTTGACCAATAATCTTGTGTGAGACACTATCTGCCCCTGTTAAGTTTGCTATAAAAGTCAGGCTATTCGGGTAATAAAAGAGAGCATGATCTGACCATACTAGTGTCTGTCGTGTTTTCAGCTGTTCTTCTTGCAACAGGATTACTTTTCTAGACTGAAATACTTAGAACTGTTGATATCAAGAACTGAAAAATTTCAATTTGATTCTTTCATGTTAATAAATCGGAATATTCCTGAGAGAAGTTGTCTCAGAAATAAAGCTCTCTGCTCAGGTGATTTAATAAAAATAAAACTCCTGTGTATGCTCCTAATAATACTTGTAAAAAAGGTCTGACAACTCTTTCATTTTCATTGAATGAAAAAATATTGAGTGATGAGAGTAGAATAGGACAGTGATGCTGAAGAACTTGGAATATTAGGTTTGAAAGATGTATATCATACTATACTGAATACTCATGAAGAAGTTTAAATGAACTTCAGTCACTGTAACACGAGCTTTTGTAAGCAGAAAGAGGGGTCTCAAAGGCACTAGAAATGCCAGTTACCCTCCCTGTGTGTGCATTACTTGAATATCAGATGAAGCCACACCTCTTCAAAGGGTTATGATACAGAGTTGACAATTTCACAAGAGGTGTGTCTATTCTTATTTATAACCGTGAATATGCAGAAAGATAAAACCCCATTCTAGACTGAGCTTGGGGCTCAGTCTAGTGTGTTAATGCTCTCTCATAGAGCTCATGGAGATTGAAAGGAAGTACTTCACCCTAGTGGCAAATTATCTTACTCAGTATGAAACCAGGAATATCTGCAGCAGAGATTCTGATTACTGAGTAGGTTACTGAAGAGTAAGCCCTCTCATGTCAGCTGGGTTAGGACTCATCTCAGCTTATCCTAAACATCTCCATCTAAACTAGTGGCTGTAGAGTAATGGTAGATTTCCTTTGTCGTCCAATAGGCATGCGTTAGCTTCCCATCCTCCAGACTGTCTTGTTTTAGGATGAAGTAAGGCATGCATTCTAGAAACATCTGCACTGTAGAAATTTAATGAATGAAAAGTTATTATGGTGAGGCAAGTAGACTGCTCAAAATTTTGAAGCCTATATAGATTTTTTTTTCCCAGCAGAATTTTGCAGCTGTTTGTGCTGAGGCTTAATAAATATTTTTTTGTGGGAAGTGAAGGACTATGTAAAAGATAGCTAAATTTCTAAGTCTGTAGGTAGCTGATGCTTTATTATACCAAGTAAGCAGACTGCTTGGAACCAGACCAGCAAAGAACTATTATATTATTTGCTGATTTACCATCTTACTCATAGCTGATGAATCCACATAGCAAAGTCTTGTGATTACGATGCAATTGCCTGGGAAGAAAGTAAGATAGACTGATGTAAAGTAACATATACTGCTGCTAAAGATATTGTAAGGCAGGATATTATGTACTTTACTGCAACATTTCCCAGATTTTTGTGACTGTTCTAATACTGTCTTAATTGCTAACAATGTTCTTGTTTTCGTGAATTCTAGCAGTCTCTATGCAGGAGAGTATTCAGCATCTTGGGGTTGGGGTTTAGTTTTCCCAGGTTTTCAGGCTTGCAGGGTTTATTTCTATGTATTTCTTAGTTAAGAATTGCCCAGTCTAGCCCCTGGTGCTGTGGTTGGTCAGTGGGGAGAAAGATGAAAGAACACTACCGCTAAGAATAGAATTAGACTGACTTGTCTGCATGATATTCTGAATCTTGTTAATTATAAGGTTTTTAGATTTTTGCCTCATTAGACTTCACAAATTTGTATTTTATTTTCCCACTGTGTGAAAAAGTCTAACCCTTGCATTAACTTTGAAGTGAATAGGTGTCAAACTCACTGCTTTCTTGGGACTTAAGTTGTAAGATAAATTTAGTTTAAAACCTGAAACCTCTCCCCTATCATCTCTGCAACTTAATTCACATAACAAATCAGTAATGGTGTTCCAAAGCATGTAATTACTTTATTTTGCATTTGGTGTCATGAGAAATTATTTCATCTGCATGTACTCAAATGGAGCAAGGTGTGATGGACTGCTATGGTGAGCATTCTTCATTCCCAGAACTACCTGTGCTCTGTATTTCAGTGTTGTACCCATTAAAGGTCTTTCTCTACAGTGAAATATGAAACAAACAAACAAACAACAACAACAAAAACACACCGCTAACAACAAGAAAAATCCTCTGTTTGTGGTTGAGGAATATGAGTGCTTCTCAGGGTCCTTACTGCTAATGTTTTCTTAATGTTTACAGATTTTAATCTAAACCCTTGGACTGTATAGTGAAGATTTTAAATATAGTCTCACCTTTTTCTGTTACTGCTCTGTTTTTCTGCATTCATTGTACTTGAAGTGTGGTTATTATTGCAGTTAAGAATGAGTTAGAAGTGAACCTGCAGTTTCCTTTTGAAAGTCTAATACGTGGTAGAGACTATGAATTAAGGAGATGGGCACAGTTGATTTAAAGCACTAATAGGAAACCATCAGTCCTCAGGGGCTGGAGATATTTCTAGGCAGAAGCTAGACAGACTAGATTAGAGATAATTGTCTTCCTCATTCTCATGAAGTTCAGTTAGAAACTTGCTCTTTTGATAGTTTTCTATTGTCACAAAACACCTTAGACAGCTATTTTGTATTGACTTGGAGATCTATTAGTGAAAGGCAGGGATGGAAAGCTGTGTGACAACTTCTGGAACTTCCTTCACTATACATGTGATAAATAGACCTAATCATCAGACCCATCAAGGAGGTCACATTGATAATAATAATTTGATATTTGATAATATCAAATTAGTGAAGGGAAAAAAATAAGCATATAAGTCACCAATTACCTAGTTAAATTAAAGAGGACCCACTGGTATATAGGAAAAAAAGGGAAAACAGAAATTTTCATTTATTACACTGACTTTAATAAATGTTCAGTTAAACTCAAGAATGATAAAACCACTAAAGTGGAACATACAGGAGGCCTTGTTCAGTGATGTGTATTTCATTTTAACTTAGTTCAAATGTGGCCTACTTTGTGACTGATAACCCTGTCAGTTTGGGACTAGAGACAGATATATCATTGCATACTTCTAACAAGATACCTAGCTCAGACAGAGACAAAATAAACAGTACAGATTAGAGCTGACCAAAATGCTGTTGAAGAAGAAAAGAAAAAACAAAACAAACCAACCAACCAAGAAAACAAAAAAACTGCCAAACCTGTCAACATCTTCATTTTTTTATTTTTTTTTGATTTTCTGGAAAATCCTTAAGTGTGAAGGTAACCAATTTACTACTAATATTCAGTTGAATCTCTGAGAAGTGACTTATCCCTTGACATGTACTCAGATGAGTTTATTTAGTAGTATGGGTGAATATGAAATCTTGTTGCCTCACTCATCTATCACTCATCTATCTTTATCTATGAAGGTAAACACAGACCTCTGAGTCATCAGCACTGAATACCTTTTGAGTAATATGAGATACTAGTACTGAAAATTGATAGAAAATGACAGTGTTAAAATATCTTCTCATAATAATATTCAGCTTTTTGACATGGAAGAAACAAATATTAATTCGGTTCTGGTATAGATATAAGACTAGACTGGACTGGTTTCTTTCTGGCTCAGAGGTTTCATGTTGTGTGTGTTTCAGTTTCAGGCAGCAGACATGCAGTTCCTCTCCTCAAACTAATGTTAGTTACCTGAATGTCTGATTAGGCAACACAGAAGCTTATTTATAAGCAAAATGTTATGAGCCTATAGCATATAAAAATATACAGCTTCTGCATAATCTGCAAAGTCTTACCCTTAATTTTGTGTCTATCGCTATGCATATTGCCTGTAGAGTGAGTTAAAAATACCAGGTAGTTTGTAATATATATGGACATGTGATTTGTCATGTGAGAAATACCACTGGAAGCTTGCATCTGGCCTAACAGATGGTCTGTCAAGGAACAATAGAAAAATGCATATTTAAAAGAATCCCAGTTCTCTCATATTCTGTGTATCCAGTGTGCACTGTACATTTTTTTGAGAATAGTTAACGTTACCTTCAGAACAAATAAGTATTACTACCATTACAGTGAAGGGTATTTAACAGCTCTATGTGCAGTAGAAAATAGCAGGAGGAAATACTCTGATAGTAGGGTCATTAACTTCAGTCTTGAAAGATTTGGGGTTAGTTAGCTTCTTCAAATCTGACGATAAACAGATCACTGCAGTCACATTCATCCGAAGTCACTAATTTAGCTCCTCAGAACCCCTCAGCCCCAGGTGCCAAAGCTTCTGTCTGTAAAACTGCAGAGGCAGCTGGGTACCTGCCCCCAGCAGAGCCATGCCCAAGAAATCCCACCCATCTTCGGAGCTGAGGTACTTCTACATTTCTGTGATCTTGTAAGTATTTGAACAGTTTAACAAAATGATTCGCTCTTGGTTTGAACTATTATACAAAACTGTTAACTATCTATTGGGATAAGGAATGAGATTTAGGCCAAGGAGTGCCCTAATCACTGAGGTTTAGAGGTGAAGTCAGAATTGAAAGGAAAAAGTCTTGATAAGAGAAACTTGTTCTCTCCCACCACAAAGCAGAACTGTGAAGAACAGACAATGTGTACCACTTGAAAATAAAAAAGTAAATAACTGTTTTGAATTTGCTATATATGCAGTCTAGGTCCAAATCCTGCTTTGTTTTAGATCTGAACAATAATTTTTGGTAATATTAAAGAAGGAAATGTTGAAATCATGTGTGTAATTAATGACCCAATACTTAACCCTTTCTATCTGAAGTAGAAGCTGACTGGCTCTCTTTATTATAAACACTTAGTACCAAATGGCAGCAAAACCAACATAACCATATCTCAACCCAATCACTAAAATGTGAACACAATTCTTTTCCCAGGGAAAGGATGAGAAAAAGAATTAACTTCATGTTGGAAGGAACATTATTATCCCTAAAAGTCTCCATAGATGCTATGATGACAGCAGCAGCATAAAACCTGTTTGAAATAATATAATTACAGAATCAAGACCAGGAGGGCCTGGATCATTTGGACAGCAGTATTTTGCAATGTCGGGTGCTTTTTCACTGTAGTTATGAGAAAACACTGCTGAGAATAAGGCTACTGAGGTAAATCAGTTGAATCTCACATCTACCATTGCTCATATAATTTGCATTAAAAAAAAATAATATATATATATACATATATAAAACTTTTGCTTAAAGTGTTTTTCCGTAGTTTTCATAGCAAGAATGCAGAAGAGAATTTTCTGTGTTTGGATCTATTGCTTGCTAATTTTGTCTAGATACAGACTGAACTTTTATTTAATTGAACTTTTGGATAAGATTTCAGGGCAGAATTATTATTCTGAACAATTATATGTTTAAGTTTTTGGTACATAAAGTTTGCTTTCCAGAGATCTGTACGATTTAAGGAAAAGGGAATTCTTTATCCTCTACCTTGAAAATTTATACTTTACATAAATTTACCCTCAGAAATAATGACCCTTTATGCTATTTATATAGCCTAAATAGCCTTAAATAGCCTTAGCTTTGCTTTTAATTTCTGAGAATTTGTAGGAATTCAATCAGTACTGAAAGCTAAGAACCCAGCAAGCTTAAAAAGAACATAAGCTTTTTAATTAGGCTTCTTTTCAGATGTTTAGTTTTACTATGTATGATGAAATGAATGGAGATCATTAACCAGACTGCCAAAAGAGAGGCTATGTAGTTAAATGTGTTATAGAGAAATAATATCAAATTATATCTGTCTTGTAATTTCTAAATGATTTTACCCTGCAAAGTTTACTAGCATATTAAATCAGTAGGTTAGCCTTTGTTAGGAGGCTTGCGTAAGATTTCCTAAGTTTATGATGGCTAGAAGAATTAATCATAAAAGCCAATACAGCTCAGAAATTCATGGTTGTAATTTAGTTTATTTAGGGAGGGAAACATGAGACATTTTTCTTATTTCCAAATGCAAATTAATAGACATAGCCTAAGTCATGCTTTCAATTTCAAAGGCAAAATCAATACACTTCAAAATATTTGAAATATATTTTATCCATTGCATAGAAGCTCAGCTTTTTACTCTTCTATTTTAAACATCCTGGCAGTAACTCATGTTGTGTAGATAGCTAGTGATTTACATTAAACAATAATAATGCAAATCTATACACCAGGAAAATACAATTATTTATAAAAAACAAACAAAACAAAACAAACAAAATAAAAACAACCAACAACTTCATAAGGATTATGCTTGTTAGTCTGATTTTCTGTGGAAACAAAGTATATGTGATTGTATGGTCTCTACATCTGTTGTTCTGCCTCTGCTTCCTTACTCAATAGCTAATTTTGAGCAAATTAGACAGAATTATTTGAAGACACTAAATTCATACAGATGTAGGTGTTCAAGGAGAAAACCTTTCTGAGACTCTGTAACACTGAGAGATAGAAAGCAGCAGCATCTTAAATTTATTGTACATCAGAAAGAAGTGGTACGGATACTCCCAAACTAGGTAAAGCTTCAGTTTAGTATGGCCTCATTGTTCTGTGGGCATCTTCAGAATGCAGTGAGCTTGTCTAGGTTCTTGTCGAGACACATAGCTTGACTGTATTAGCTGAGTCTGTGTTTGGGCTAAATGATCCTGTTTACAAGCCAGGGTTTTAGCTAGGTATTTATTCAGCTCAGAATGGCTTCTTCCCTGACAAAGAATGGTACAACACTAAGCAAAGAACATCAATTTGACCTTTTCTGATTATTAAAGTATTTGATTCCAAGATCCAGGAGTTTCAAGCTCATGTCCTGGGTTTGCCATGTTGAACTGGGACTTTTGGACTGTAATGAACAAAACCCAGCCTTATCAGAAGTAATCACAGCTGACAGCAGAGTCACTAGGCTTCCAATTTAAGCCCATGTTTCTGAAGATCTTTACATACATAGTCTCTACTGTTTTCAGTGAAAATTAGATATCTAACTACCTTTAGATTTATGCTTATGTTGCATTTATGATATTTGGTACTATTTAAACACTAAAGACATTCTTCCTGTCACGAGAAACAACAGGATCCTGATCGTACATAATGTTGCATGAAATGAAATGTTTTTATCCCTTGTAAGGTAAAGAATAGAGTTCATTTCAGCTGTTTAACTCAGAAAGCAAAAGACATCACCATCATAATTTTAATTATGATTTTTATTTACATTGTGAAAGTGCCTAGATGCCTCACTTAGCATACACGTGCCATTATGCTGTATGAAAAGCATAGAATAGATACAGTTTCTATTCCAGAAAGCTAATGATTTAAAAAACTGTGAAACACCTGGACATTTCTGTTTGTGCTTGTGTATGAACTAATAGTATCCAGATTTAAACACTGAAGACCCTGAGTGTGTCTTTTTCCTCTTTATGGGTTATATCACCCATTGTAGTTTTAGCAGGATATAGAACACTGGAATGTTACCTTCATTGTTATTGAAATAAAGAGATATTTATTGAGATAAAGCTCTTTGGGAATCAATAATATTTCCTCAAAACTTGACGGTTAATATTCCTTTCATTTTTCTTTTTGACAACTGGATATGATAACTAAAGTTATTATAATCCATAGGTGGACAGAGGAGAGAAAATGATCAAAATAGTGTATTTATGATGAGAGAGCTTAAAAACTGTGGCCATAAACCAAACTGTTACTCCACTTTATAAGAAATGCATACATCTCATTCTGTGAGGAAAGATATTTTTATAGCTCTCACAGTCATTAATCATGATGGAAACAGAAATTCCTTGTTACTTCTGAAGACTGAGAAGAAATTACATCAGAATTACACAAAGTTCTTCAGAGGTACTGGAAAAGAATACAGAAAGAAGTTGTGAGCTCAGCCCACCATTAAGATGTCTCTGGGGTACCTGGGGTTGCCTTGGTCAGCCTGTATGCCTTCTCTGGTCTCCAGCTTGTCCTACAGCTCATTCAGTGCTGTGTGTTGTGCAACTCATGGTGTAGCTGTGTCATTCGTGTAGTCAGTGTCTCAGCTCCTGACTTTTCTTATGTGTTCACTTTCTTCTTAGAGGAGGCAAACAGAAAAATTGGTGTAGAAGGGCAGGATGTAAAGAACAGAGATAGATCTGTGAAGCTGCTGCAGGGCAATTTATTGTGTGTGAGATCTGTGGTGTCTTGATGACTCCTCTCGCACACTCTAGAATTGGGCAGGGAAGAAGTCAATGCCGTCACTGCAGAAGGCTGAGGAAAATAAATATTTTAGACTTGCCAAGGGGAAAAGGGAGCCACTGTAACTACAGATTAAGTGATAGATGTCTCCCCATCTATGGTGGTTTCACACTGATAGGTAGCAAAGCACCACCATGCCACTCTCTCACTCCTACTCCTCAAAGAAACAGAAGGAAAAAATATAATGAAAAAAGCTTGTGGTTTGAGATAAGGACAGGGACATCACTCACAAATTACTGTCATGGGTAAAACAGACTCAGCATAAGCAAGATTAATGTAATTTATCACCTATTGATAATAGACAGGATCAGTGAGAACTAAAAGCAAACTAAAAATACCTTCCCTATACTTACTCTCTTCTATGTCCTCCTCCTGCCCCATGTGGTGCATCCACCTGCTCCACTGGGGGCTCCTCCACAGGCTGTAGCGTGGAGATCTGCTCCATGTGGGACCCATGGGCTGCAGGGGGACAGCCTGCTCCACCAGGGGCCTCTCCACAGGCCACAGGGGAACTTCTGCTGCATGTCTAGAGAACCTCCTGCCCTCCTTCTGCACTGACCTTGGGGGATGCAGGGCTGGGTCGCTCACATTTCTTCAGTCTGCTCTCCCAGAGGTCCACCCAGTGTTGCTTCCTGGCTTGGCTCTGGCCAGTGGTGGGTCACTTTTGGAGCCAGCTGGAGCATGGGGCAGCTTTTACCAAAACCTTGCCATGTAAACCAAATACACTCGCTGAGTGTACCAGTGTACCAGTACTTTCAGCACAGTAAAGGAAAGTAAACAAATAATAGAATTTGATCAGCTGATAGACAAGGCACTATTTTTAGGACCTTAGAAGTAACATGCAGTCAAATTCTGAAGGCAGTTCAGTGTACCTCTTGCACTCAGTTATAATTATTTTAAATAGACATTGTATCTCAAACTGCCATAACCAATGCCTCTTACATTTCTTTCAATTAATAATTTTACTTTTAAATGTCATTTATTTAAAATTGTGCATTGGGAAACATTCATAATATGTAAAAAGAAACAACTGATTTCCTGCATGCCTATATATAGAATATTTATATTACTCAGTGATGATCTCCCTCCCTCTGTGTGTCAAATAACATTTCTTAGTCATGGTCCCAAGGGTGTAAATCAAAACACAGTCAGCCTAAAAAGGGGGTTTTTCATCCTCAAATACATAAAATATGCATATTAAATTAGAAAGCTTTATAATTCATAAATTATTGTAGCCTGGGGTTAGTAATAATTTATATCTTATGAAATTACTTTCTTAGTTATTCATGGCAGTACTCAATACAGAAGCATACATACCATGGTACTACTGTAATTCATAGACTACATCAGAGATTACCTAAAAAGGGAAAATAACAGTTTTTTACCTGATGTAAGTCAATCCATCTCTCTTGATTTACTCCTGCTAAAGATCAAGTCCAGGCTCTCCATCAGTGCCTAAGATGCATTTGGAGTACAGTGTCTAATACCTAAAGCTAGATGTATAATGTAAGCTTGGGGTGTGTGAAGGACTCTTGATCCCTTACATCTGTAAAGATTCAGTGCAGTCATTAATCTGCACTGGCTCACTACTGTATTATTTCTTGCCACCATCTTTTACAGATATACATCCTATTTTACTCAGGAAGGAAAATTCAGGAAAGAAAGTGAGGGTTCTATGGAAAATTTGAAATTCCTCTCTTTCACTATCTAGTAATTTAGCTACTTAAATCCATTAGGAATTTTGTCCTGTCAGCAGCAGTTAAAACAGGTTTACTCAGTGAAGCTGGGTCGGGGTGCAGAGGTTAATATGATTCTGCTGTCACAGTCTGGGATGGTCTGCAGTCAAAACAATGGCAATCAGTCTTATAAGATTACTTTCATGACACTGATGGCCCTGGAGGTTGATGAAGTACTGCACTGATTTTTCTACACTAAAAGAAAATCTACGTTAAACCCCAGTGAGGCTGAAATACTTAGAAAAAGGGAAAATAATTGTGATATTTTGAAGAAAATATGTTATTTTCTGGAGGCTATTTTAAATTCATAATGATTTTCTCATTTCTTTTGGGGAAGTTTTGTGCCTTTTATATTATTAAAATTAGAGTTTAGGTTGTCTTGTAACTTGGAGTCAAAACATAAAAATTCTGAGAAAGACACACAGTCCCCACCACATATCACCAAATACTACCTTTAACTGAGTGCCTCAGTCAAATAAGTGGCAGAAATGCCCCATCTGTGGCAAAGACAAACAGCTGTGAAAACAATTCAGACCTTAGGTGGTTTAAATCATCTTCTGGAGGCCTTTGTTTTATTTCTACAGATTACAAAGATACCTTCAGTAGCTGGGCTCCCATGTCAGGCCTCTCATTTGTCTGCCCAATAACAGGAGAGATGATCTAGGTCAAAGAGCCTGAATTTTTGTTCATTTTGTAAAAGCTTGCTTGCTGATCTCTTATGTCAAAAATTTGCACCTTTTATTCTTGACTGGAATCATTATATTGGCTCCTGGGTCCTAAGTATGTATCTGGTTTGAAGGTATAAAGGCATTATAATGCAAGAGTAAAGATTGTATTGTTATTCTTTAAAGAACTGGTAGTATTTAAATGTGTTCAAAATAATTTTGTAAATTTCAAGTGTTTCAAGAAACAGTGATGTTTTAGTCTGTGACTGTGGTCATTGCTTGTGGTCTTGTTATAATGCTTACATACTCTCTGCTATTAATTAACATGCTTAGCTGAGACAGTCTACTATGAAACAGTGTAGACTAGGATCATTTAAACCAGCAACAAATGATCAAACTGCTAGTGTTAATAAGCAATTGTGAATGGTTAGAGTCACAGCACATGTAGAAGAATAGATGACATGAGCTGAGCTACTGTACTTCATCAGTTTGGTAACCACTGTAATATTCAATATTAATGCAGTAGTTCAGTAGTATAGAACATGAGCTAAATGCAAATATTATCACAAGTTAGGTTGTTTTTGAACTGTGGCTTGAAGACTAGTTCATGAATTTATTTCTCTTTATGACATGGGGGTAATGAGTATCATGTTCTTATCTCGTTTTTAAAAACTGAAATGACCTATTATTGAATACCTTATTCTGAATACCTTATCTCAAAGGTGATGTGTTTTTCTGAATTTAATAATATCAAAAGTGTCTAGTTTACAACCTTGTTTTTTGAAAATGAGTGCTACAATGAAAAAATGCTTTTGTCCTGTTACATTTAAAAAATGTTACATTTAAAAAATGTTTCCAGATAACTTTCAAACTGCCTCAAAGCAATTCATAAAATTTATATAATCTTTTAAAATTACCAAATTAGAAGCTTGTTTTGCTTACATTTTAAGATTAAAATTCTATTTTGACATTTTTAAAATTGAAGAAGTTTGTTTAATGATGGTTTCCCAGAGCTAATATTATCCCATTCAGTTTCTGTGAAAACATTTTTAGTGAAAAACTTAATAAACAAAATAATTGTCTAATTTTAATAAAGAACAAGGGAGTTTTAATTATTTCAGTGTCCATCTTCAAAAAATAAAAACAAACAAAAAAACCACAAGGGAGTCCTTATTTTTATTTCAGTATTACTGATAATGACCTTTATAGGTGTCATTCAGCTATCTGAATTTATCTATTTCTCTGATTTGACCCCAAATTTTCTAGACATGTATTTGGGCTTAACCTGTGAAAAACATATCTAATGCAGAACAAATACATCAAAAGTGTCCAAATATAGCAAAAAACTATCATTGATACAGAACTTTTTCAAATCTTTAGACTCTTAGAAAGAGAGATGAGAGCACTTTTCCTGTTGTAGAAATCATGCAGCACCTTGCAGGACTGACCTTTTAATCAGAATTTCTACAATGTTTGGTTTAATTTTCCTTGTCAAGATATGTTCTTGACTAGTTATGCTCTTTAAACCTCAAATTGCATAAATAAGCAGAGAAGAAACACAGCTGTCACGAATGCATGAAAGAATGCTTGGAAGAGGACAAGGATCAATTATTCCCATTAGCAAATGAGGGTTGAAGAAGAAATGTTTCAAAACTATACAGGAAATGTGTAGGCTAAATATTACGTAAAATGTTGATAAAAATTAACTGTAACAAGCAATTTAATGAGGAGGGAGGAGATGGGAAAGGTTAGAATCTTTTTGGAATAGTTATTTTAATTATCACTGACAGTATGGAGAAAATTAATGTATTCATGACGAACTAAATGTTTCGTCTAATCCAAATTATTCTAGTTGTCTCTTGTGGTTATAGCATGTGTATAAACTTCTCTTTTCTGTGCTCATAATAAAGTCAGTGATGAGTAATTTTTTTATGTCTTGAAAACCTTTTGGGGGCAGGAAAGGTATGAGCCAGAGGTTGTGTGTATTTTTCACCAAGATTTAACTTGGACTAACAGCACAAGCCTCTAAAAAACAGCAGTCTGCCTGCTACTAATCAAAGCTAAAGTAAAGAATGTATAGATGACATTCCATTTGATCTTTTCCATGCTCTGTGACTATACATTACAACTAAAAAACCTCATGTACTGTAATAGGTCCAGAGAAGCATTTTGCATGACTTTTGACAGATAGCATCCCATATTTTCTCCCACAGAATGTGCTGAACGTGCTTCCCATCTGTCTTTCACCACAGACTTCTCTGTTGCACATGCAACTCCTGTTTAACTAGGGAACTGACTAATGGTGTCTAAAAATAACTGCATTACTGTTCCTATTAATCCTCAATATACACCTTAAAAAGCATCCTGCCTGCTAAAAAAAAAAAAAAACAGAAGCCAATCCAAAAACCTAAGCAGAATGTATCTATATGCAAACCCATTTAATGAGAAGGGGCTAGTCCTTGCTGGAGCTAAATCTTAGATTATGCATTGGAAAGATAGATTAGGCCATTCTGCAGCTTTTTTGAGCATAGCCACACAGTTGGAAGAATACCAAGAAAAATATTCTGGGACAATATCTGTCTGAATCAGAGCCTCAAAACTGCATTTTTCATGCAGATTATGTCCAAGATTCTACTGTGTCCCACTGTGTAGATTTATTCATGGCCCACTGCCATTTATTACACCAGAGTTTGCAAATGTATAGCCTCTGAACTCTCCATTTGCTGAGCAAGGAAATGAGCAAAGAACTGGCTGAAGGAATGTAGGCAAATGTCTTATGATGATTCTTTTCCAAAGCCTCAATTTTCACTCCCAGAAAAGTCAGTCTCTAACTTCCACTATTATGAAGCAAGTCTTTAAAGAGAGCTCTGAGCATGATTGATGAAGTCACGCAGTTCTGATTTTGTAGAGACTGATAGCATAGCTCTAAGTTGCAAATGATTGCATTTGTGCACATATCTTCATCGGCAATAAGAATGTATAAGTCACTCCATGTAACTGTAGGTTCTTATCCATGGTGGTTTACATGCATAGTTGGCTTGCAGTCCCTGGACAGGGAGGCCACACCTGTTCCAGAAAGGATGTTGGGTTGTCAGTGAATGGCTTCTATAATTCTTTTATAATATCACAGAATCACAGAATGGCTTGTGTTTGGAAAAGCCCTTAAAGATCACCTAGTTCCAGCCCCCCCTGGAGCCAGGGATGCCACCCACTAGGTCGTTACTCAAGGCTTCATCCAACCTGGCGTTGAACACTTCCAGGGATGGGGCATCCACAGCTTCTCTGGGCAACCTGTTCCAGTATCTCACCACTGAGTTAAGAATAAAGAATTCCATGTAAAAACTTTCCTACTAACACCTAAAACATCTAATCTGAATCTCTCCTCTTTTAGTTTAAAACCACTCCCCCTTATGCGATCACAATCTTCCTGTGTAAAAAGTCACTCTCCATCTTGTTTTTTAAGCCCTTTTTAAATATTGAAAGTACACAATGAGGGATCACTAAAGCCTTTTCTTCTCCAAGCCGAACAAACCCAGCTCCGCCAGCCTTTCTTCATAGGAGAGGTACTCCAGTCCTCTGATCATCTTTGCAGCCCTTCTCTGGACCTGCTACAACAGACCCACATCTTTGGTATCATGGGGACCCCAGACCTGGATGCACCACTCCAAGTGGGACCTCATGACAGAAGAGCACAGAAGTGTGTGTCACCTCCCTCTACCTGTTGGCCATGCCTCTGTTGATGCAGCCCAGGATGCAGTTGGCCTTCTGAGCTGCAAGTGTACACTACTGGCTTGTTAATTTTTTTCATCCACCAGAAGCCCTAAGTCCTTTTCTTAGAGAAAAGTTTTCTTAAAAAGTTGCCAGCTCTGATCAGTTCCCTTGTCCTTAAGGACAGTGTCCCATAGGATACTAATTATTTAAACAGCTGGAAGTTCACTCTTCTGTAGTCCAGGGCCTGATTTTGCTCTTGGCCAGGCATATGTTCCTTGAGATCACAAACTCAACCAGGGCAATGTTGCTACAGCACAGCCTGCCTCCAGTCTTAGCCTCTTTACTGAGTTCATCCACATTGGTGAGCACCAAGTCCAGTAGCACTTCTCCTCTGGTTGGTTTGTCTAGTACTTGGACTAAGAAGTTATCTTTGATGCACTCCAGGAGCTTTCTGGATTACTTACACCCTGCTGTGTTGTTTTCCAGTAGACATCGAGGGAACTGAAATCTTCTGCCCATTATGATGAGGGCCTGTGAGTGAGATGCTTGAAGCTGAAGCAAGACCTTGCCAACAGCCTCCCCTTGATCAAGTGGCCTGTAGTAGACCCCAACCACAGAATCACAGAATCACAGAATTTCTAGGTTGGAAGAGACCTCAAGATCATCGAGTCCCACCTCTGACCTAACGCTAACAGTCCCCACTAAACCACATGCCTAAGCTCTACATCTAAACGTCTTTTAAAGACCTCCAGGGATGGTGACTCCACCACCTCCCTGGGCAGCCTGTTCCAGTGTCTAACAACCCTTTCAGTAAAGAAGTTCTTCCTAACATTTAACCTAAAACACCCCTGGTGCAACTTTAGCCCATTCCCCCTCATCCTGTCACCAGGCACGTGGGAGAACAGGCCAACCCCCACCTCACTACAACCTCCTTTAAGGTATCTGTAGAGAGCGATAAGGTCGCCCCTGAGCCTCCTCTTCTCCACGCTGAACAAGCCCAGCTCCTTCAGACGCTCCTCGTAGGACTTGCTCTCCAGGCCCCTCACCAGCTTCGTCGCCCTTCTTTGGACCCGCTCAAGCACCTTGATGTCCTTCTTGTAGCGAGGGGCCCAAAACTGAACACAGTACTCGAGGTGCGGCCTCACCAGAGCCGAGTACAGGGGGACGATCACCTCCCTAGCCCTGCTGGTCACACTGTTTCTGATACAAGCCAGGATGCCGTTGGCCTTCTTGGCCACCTGAGCACACTGCTGGCTCATATTAAGCCGATTGTCCACCATCACTCCCAGGTCCTTCTCTGCCTGGCAGCTGTCCAACCACTCATCTCCCAGCCTGTAGCTCTGCTTGGGGTTATTGCACCCCAGGTGCAGGACCCGGCACTTGGCCTTGTTGAACTTCATGCAGTTGACCTCAGCCCATCGGTGCAGCCTATCCAGATCCTCCTGCAGAGCCTTCCTACCCTCAAGCAGATCGACACACGCGCATAGCTTGGTGTCATCTGCGAACTTACTGAGGGTGCACTCAATGCCCTCGTCCAGATCATTGATGAAGATATTAAAGAGGACCGGCCCCAGCACTGAGCCTTGGGGGACGCCACTAGTGACCGGCCTCCAACGGGACTTGACTCCATTTACCACAACTCTTTGGGCCCAGCTATCCAGCCAGTTTCTAACCCAACGAAGCGTGCGCCAGTCCAAGTCAAGAGCAGCCAGTTTCTTGAGGGGAATGCTGTGGGAGACGGTGTCAAAAGTCTTGCTGAAGTCAAGGTAGACCACATCCACAGCCTTTCCCTCGTCCACCCAGCGCGTCACTTTGTCATAGAAGGAGATCAGGTTCGTCAAGCAGGATCTGCCTTCCATAAACCCATGCTGACTGGGCCTGATCGCCTGCTTGCCCTGCAAGTGCTGCATGATGACTCTCAAGAGGATCTGCTCCATGAGCTTCCCTGGTACTGAGGTCAAACTGACAGGCCTGTAGTTTCCTGGGTCTGCCCTCCGGCCATTCTTGTAGATGGGCGTCACATTTGCTAGCCGCCAGTCAGCTGGGACCTCCCCCAATAGCCAGGACTGCTGATAAATGATGGATAGGGGCTTGGCCAGCTCCTCTGCCAGTTCTCTCAGTACCCTTGGGTGGATCCCATCCGGCCTCATCGATTTGTGCACATCCAAGTGCCGTAGCAGGTCACCAACCAGTTCTTTGTGGATGGTGAGGGCCACATCCTGCTCCCCATCCCCTTCCGCCAGCTCAGGGTACTGGGTATCCAGAGAACAACCAGTATTGCCGCTAAAGACTGAGGCGAAGAAGGCATTAAGCACCTCTGCCTTTTCCTCATCTCTTGTAACTAAGTTTCCCCCCGCATCCAGTAAAGGATGGAGATTCTCCTTAGTCCTCCTTTTTGTGTTGATGTATTTATAAAAATGTTTTTTGTTGTCTTTAACGGCAGTAGCCAGATTGAGCTCCAGATGAGCTTTGGCCTTCCTAATTTTGTCCCTGCACAGCCTTGCTACATCCTTATAGTCCTCCCTAGTGGCCTGCCCACTTTTCCAAAGATTATAAACCCTCTTTTTTCTCCTAAGCTCAAGCTGCAACTCTCTGTTGAGACAGGCCGGTCTTCCATGCCAGCTCATCTTTGGGCACATGGGAACAGACTGCTCCTGCGCCATTAAGATTTCCCTCTTGAAGAGTGCCCAGCCTTCCTGGACCCCTCTGCCCTTCAGAACCACCTCCCAAGGGACTCCACCAACTAGTGTCTTGAGCAGCCCAAAGTCAGCCCTCCGAAAGTCCAATACAGCGGTTTTACTGGTCCCCTTCCTGGCCTCGCCAAAAACAGTGAACTCCACCATTTCGTGGTCACTCTGCCCAAGACAACTCCCGACAATCACATCCTCCACCAGTCCTTCTCTGTTTGTGAAGAGAAGGTAAAGGTGTTCTTTATTGGTCCAGTTCTTAATTTTTACTGCAAGCTCTCAAACTGTTAGTGGCTACAACTAACATAGCCAAATTTCAGCCTACATTGAAATAAATGAGGAAGATTCTGCCATTTTGTTTATTTATTTGTAATTGTGTGTTTTTGTCGTGGTTTAACCCGGCCGGCAGCTAAACACCACACAGCCGTTCGCTCACCCTCCCCCCTCCCTCTCTGGGATGGGGGAGAGAAACAGGAAAGTGAAGCCTGTGAGTTGAGATAGTTTATTAAGACAGGAAAATAATTATAACAATAATAATAATAACAATAATGATGATAATAGTACTACTACTAATAATATGTACAAACAAGTGATGGACAATGCAAATGCTCACCACCCGCTGACCGATGCCCAGCCTAACCCTGAGTAGTCTGGCCCCCCTCCCCTGGCTATCCACCCCTATATATTGTTTAGCATGACGTCAGATGGTATGGAATACCCCTTTGGCTAGTTTGGGTCAGCTGTCCTGGGTCTGTCCCCTCCAAGCTCCTGCTGCACCCCCAGCCTGCCCGTTGACAGGATAGAGCAAGAAGCTGAGACATCCTTGGCTTGGTGTAAGCACTGCTCTGCAACAATTAAAACATTGGTGTGTTATCAGCACTCTTCTGATCCTAAGCCAAAACATAGCATTCTACCAGCTACTAGGAAGAAAATTAACTCTGTCCTAACTGAAACCAGGACAGTATTTTTTTTTTTTGTTAATTTATTTATTTATTTTTCTTTTAATGGTTGTGAGGCTGTCAAAAATCTTGGTACAAAGTTTCGTTCATCCAAGAATATCATAAGGAATATTCTGAATAATGAAGATAGTTATAAATTAGTCCAGATTGTTTGGGAAAATCTAATTCAAGTTATTTGAGGAGAAAGATATTACCCAGAAACATTGAAAATCTATGCTTTTCATTCATTGAAGAAATCTATTTATTTATTCATTTTTGTTGTTGTTTTAGAACAGATTTTCTTTGAGAACTGGAAATATGTTGTGCTAGATACTGTATAGAATGTATTTGAAATTAGTTCCTGATGTAGTTATTAAGGACAAGTGACTATTCAGCATGAATTTTCTAGTTTATTTTCCATAGATATACACAAATCATGTTCCCCCACATATGCATATATGGATAGAAAAGATAACAGATGATCTTTCATAGCAGTACCCCGTGAACAATTTTGCAAAATACTTTTACTGATCACACATCTGAACCCACCTGTGTTACTGGTACTGATCCATTATGACACTTTGCAGAATTAAATTTAGACATATATAAGGTGGGTAATTCTTATTGAGATAATCTTTCAGAAATAGGCCATTTAACGTAATTTTCAGTGGGAGGTCTTGTAAACTGTCTCTTAGTCACTTGCTAATTTTCTTAAAATGTTATAATAATAAAAATAATAATTATTTAGTATACAGCACATTTCATTTTCGAAGTGCTTTTGCAATACTAATTAATCCTCACTGTGAGGTTTAATGGTGCATACCAGAGAATTATATTCTGGCTTAATGCCAATTGCCAATCAGCTGACACGATTCCAATTTTAGAAGTTTTCCTAAGAGGAAAAAGGCATAATTTGAATTATCCTGGACAGAGCAGCAGTATGAACAAAGAGACTTCATTGGTCTTTGGAGTGCTCTGAATGTCTAGATGCTTGGTTTAAAGGTAAAATTATGAAATTCCAAAGAGATAACAACTTCAATTTTAAAAACAATTACACTAAGAATAGCTAAAGGTACTTTAAAACACGTCTTTGAAAAGGTCTGTTTAACAGAGTTTGCTGATTATTTAGGGATCATTAATACCCAGATTCCTCATTAATTGAAAAACAGGTAAGACTTATGAGCTGTATTTCATATGCAGGAAAATATAGGTACAAGGACTATGTTACATGGTCCAAACCACTATTGCAGTAGAGAACTTTGTTCCACGGTGTATTTTCTCCTCTGGCAAAGCTGGCATATGAATTTTTCACCCTCTGCTACTGCCTCTTCAGTAGTGCTGGTGGTACTGGCTGTAAGAGCTGCACTACACACTGGCTTATTAAAACAATCTATAACAATACCACAATACCAACACCAACAACCACTTCTTTATCCCTCTCCACCCCAACATCCAAAAATCTGAAAGAAATTAAAAACTGTTAGTTTTGTTTGGCGTCCAGTTACACTTGGAAATTTGGGTAGTAATTCATGAGGATGGTAAGGACATTGCAACCATTTTTGCTGCTGGAGAAAAAAATATGGACACAGAAATGGCACCCAAGACTGAGTCCAACTTGGTTCGTATTGTACACTTTGCTATTTTCAAGAGATATTGGCTCAGATATTCTTCATTGATAAATTTTGCTTCTTTGTTGTTGTTGACAAACCCTTTCACTTTGTGTCACATTTTGGCAAAGGAGAATAAGAGGATTTTAGTGTACCCTAGTTAGCTCTGCAGATACTGTTAACTTGCCCCTATGTGGGCACTATGCTATTTAATTTCTTTCAGCTCTTTCCAGTGCAGGAAGAAACCAGACTTTGCAAGTTGTGAATGCTGTGATTCTCCAGCCAGCCCTAATACTTTATGTAGAGAAATACCTGCAGGAATCTTCCTCAAGAGGTTGACAAAACTTATTTAATTTACAGTGACATTTTTACAAGTGTTTACATAATGTACAGTAGCTTCATTTGTTTAATGTAGCCAAGAAGCTGGAGAGGCAATTTTTCTAATGTGATATAATCAGGAGTGCCACTATTTTTTCCTCGGGGAAAAAGAAATCCTACCAAACATATGTACTGTATTAAAGACTTCAGAAACATGAATTACTTGACAGATTGTTATTCTCTGGCCAGTAAATACATTTAGAGTATTTTTAAAGACATATTATCTACCTGATAGAATGTAATAACTACAAAGGGTGGTTATTCAGTTACTTCAATGTATCATAAACAGATACAGTTAAGGTCCTTAAAATACAACAGAAACTAATATATACTTTAGCCAAGAGAAAGCAGCAGCTGCTTCAGAGGTGTTGCAGTTTGTTTTATTCATCCTTGTAAATCAACATTTGGCTTCTTTAGAGCTGCAGCCAAAAATGTGTCAACAGCAACATTTTCACTGTAACAGATTATAACATGTCTTTGGTAGGTGGAGTAGAATTCATCTGAGTTAACGGTGTCATCTATAACTCAGTTGTCTACATGGTTCTAGATGCCTACATTCCCTGTATACTGTATTGAAAAAAAAAAAAACACAACTCATTTAGGATGTGATTCTTCTAATCCTATGTCTGTGGCAGATCAGCTGTATTGTGCCCTAAAAAAGTCTGTTTCTCTCCACTGATGGTAATTGGGATTACTATTACAAGTAGCTCCAACAGCATATAAAGCAAAACTTAGTTAAGGTGAAGCCTTGTAACCCATGTAACATTGCATGCATCTTTCCAATGCCTGCAGAACTGAACTGGAACAGTAAGTACGTTAAGCCTGTTTCAATGGGAGGCAGAATGGCTGATTACTTGGAGTCAAAAGCTTGTCCATAGGTAGTGGTATTTTCCTTACACAATATCTAAAACATACATTAGAGTCATACTGCCAGGCTTCTGTGTGAATAGGGGCACTGTGCTCTTCTCTGAATTGTGTCCTGTTACTTGAGGCTGTGTTGATTGTAATGGACCAATGCCATGACAAGGAACTTCAGATTACACAGGGTGGACAATTACAGGTCCAGTGCCATGCTACTATTTAGTTTGTCAGCATGGATGTAACTATTGTGTCTCTGTGCTACCTGGTTAGCTGAAGGTGAGTTCAAACCACAAAGTTTGCCTTGTCCCAGTGTGCTGGGTCTGGCTGGGATGTTAACTTTCCCGGCAGCAGCCCATACAGTGCTGTGCTCCGCACTTGTAGCTAGAACAGCAGTGGTATCACACCAGTGTTGTGTCTGCTGCTGAGCAGTGCTGGCACAGCATCGGGCCTCTCTCTAACCCTCCTAGGGGGTGGACAAAAAATGAGGAGAGAAATATCACCAGGGCAGCTGACCTAAACCAATCAAAGGGATATTCCATACCATGTGGTGTCACACTCAGCAATAAAAGGTGGAAACAGGAAGAAGAGGGGAGGGATGGGCTCTCGTTGTGAAAACATCGGTCCTCCTCCTGAACACCGGCTACGTGTGTTGAGGCCCTGTTTCAAGGACGTGGTCAAGCATTGCTCATTTGTGGGAAGTAGAGAGTAATTTCTTTCCTCTGCATTTCCACATAGCATTTTTTTTCCCTTTCCCCCTCCCTTTTCCCCTTCCCCTTTTTTCCCCTTAGTTAAATTGTTTAGTTAATAATAATCTTTCTGTAATAATTTTTTTTTCCTTTAATTAAATTATCCTTATCTCAAGCCATGAGTTGTTCTTTATTTTACTTCTTCCCCTCCTCATCTAAGAAAGGGGAGTGAGAGAGCAGTTGTGGTGTTTAGCTGCCCACCACAGTAAAATCACCACACCCAATTGTGTCTTGCATGCTTCTCATCCACATTTTAGTTGAGGATAATTTTGGACATTTTAAATGTTCAAATGTTCACACTGTGCTTATGGCTGAAATGGATCCTTCTTGCCCAGCATACTCACTGCACACACAACCTACTTCTGGTGGAACCCAAAATGTGAATGGTGTAGCCTGAGACATACAGGGTGTACATGAAGGCATGCATATCATAGACTCATAGAATCATACAATGGCTTGGGTAGGAAGGGACCTTAAAGAACAACTAATTCCAATGCCCCTGCCACAGGCAGGGACAACTCCTACCAGGCTAGGTTGCTCAAAGCCCCTTCCAACCTAACCTTAAACACTTCCAAGTATGGGGCATACACAACTTCTCTGGGCAACCTGTTCCTGTGCCTCACCACTCTTAGAGTAAAGAATTTCTTCCTAATATGTAATCTAAACTTACCCTCTTTTAGTTTAAAGCCATTACCCCTTGTCCTATCACTGCACCCCCTGACAAAGCGTCCCTCCCCAGCTTTACTGTAGGCCCCCTTTAGGGACTGGAAGGCTGCTATAAGGTATCCTCAGAGCCTTCTCTTCTCCAGGATGAACAACCTCCTCTGGACTCGTTCTAATAGGTCCATGTTTTCCTTGTACTGGGGACCTCAGAACTGAACACAGTGCTCCAAGTGGACCATTGCTCTCACAAGAGCAAAGTAGATGTGGACAATCACCTGCCTTGATCTGCTGGCCACACTTCTTTTGATGCAGTGGTTGGCCTTTTGGGCTGCAAGCACATATTGCTGGTTCATGTTGAGCTTTTCATTAACCAACACCACCAGGTCCTTCGCCTCAGGTCTGATCTCAGTCCATTCTCTGCCCAGCCTGTATTTGTGCTTGGGATTGCCGCAGCCCTAATGCAGGACCTTGCACTTGGCCTTGCTGAACTTTGTGAGGTTTGCACAGGCCCACCTCTCACACCAATCAAGGTTTCTCTGGACAGTATTCCTTCCCTCTTGTGTGTTGAGGTGAGGTTACCAGGTCAGATAATTTTAAGGATTACGATAGTATTCAGGACAACATCTTGTTCCTGTTCCACATGATCATATTTCCTCACCTGGTAAAATCTTTAGGTACTGACACAAGCTATTATGTGGACACCACATGCAGGCAGCAGAGATAACTGAGGAGTTTGGGCTGGTGTATAAACTCCAGCTGCTTCACAGTTGGTGGAAAGATTTCACATTCTTCAGGAGGCACTTAGATCTCTATTGAATATGAATCAGTTCAAAGCATGAATGTAATATTAATGCTTGTTAAATTGATGTTTTAATCTTAAGTGGATTGGATTTACCTTTAAATCATCCAGTAGCTTATTTTTTATTTTTATTTTTATTTTTATTTTTATTTTTATTTTTATTTTTATTTTTATTTTTATTTTTATTTTTATTTTTATTTTTATTTTTATTTTTATTCTTTCCACACGTTTCTGGGCTGTGTTTCACTCTTATGTCCTTGCATGGTTAGATTACTCTTTTGTAAAATGGCTTTGGGCCTAGCTGGATTCCAGATAGCAGCTATATAATAAGATTATATTGTTAAAATGGCAATAAACATATTAAATCCCAGTAAGATACACCTTGCCAATATTTGATACATAAAAAATAATTTGCTAATATAAGCTGAACTGCCATAAATTCTGAGTTTTGACAAGATCCAAAAAAATATTTGTTGTAATTTTTCTTCTACAGAGCTATAAGACTTTATTTTAGATAAAATAAAATCTACTTTCCTGTGTGACTTTGTACACTTTTCCCATTTATATATTACTTTATTTATCTGAAAATATATAATTAGATATTCTCATTCCTTGTATTTATCAAAATTTTCAATTGAAATATTTTTCTATAACCTACCTTTCATCCACATTGTGTGGTCTGCTGCACTTTCTCCCTGTTTTATTTAATAGATGTATTTTGATGTGACTAAGATTTTTAGCATTAGACAATGTTCTGAAATAAGGCTGAAATAAATCATATTCCTTCTATGTATACCGTGTTTTATCTATAATAGAACAGAACAAAAAATGGTCAGAAGAGGTAAAAGCATCTGAAACAAATCAAAAAGTTTAAGTCCAAAAATGAGCATTATGGTAATCTTGTTGAGCTCTAGAATAACAGAAGACACCAGATAATTCCTGATAAAGTGTACTGTGTGCAGCAGCCATAGTACTTGTCTCCCAAGAGAACTGTGCTCTTTTCTTACTTTGATAAATGAAGCAAACTTTTGGTAAATAAAATTTCTGGCTCTGGGAGGGAAAAAGCAAACCCATGTGACATGGCCACCTTGTTTTTCTCTGTTAATTCCAGGCTTGTCCTACAGCAGAACTGTGGGACCCTGGAAAGCCACTCCGAGGTCTCATCTAAAACCTACTTCCTGTGCCCTTTCTCTTTAGAAACTAACATATGTGGTAGCTAAATCCCTACCTTCAGCAAGATCAAGATTTTCTACGCATCTTTTTGGACCTTGGAGAAGGGCTTTGTCTGTAGAAGTAATGTGAAAAATGTAAAGTAATATCCTAAAACTTGTAAAGACCAAGTATTTAACTGTAGCTGCTTGGAAGTTGTATTTGAATTAATCGATGAAACCCCTCAAGTGTCTCCATGGAAATTTGGTGGGTATATAATTACATGCATTGTCTTTGCTTGAATTCAGTTCTGACTTTCTGCCATATGATGAAGTCTACCTGGTGATGGAAGTCAACAATGACTTTCTCCATCACCCATACTGTTTTACATAGAGTTACATTGTAGCTAGGACTTTTTTTCTTTTTTCTTTTTCTTTTTTTTTAAATATCATTCTATGGAATTTACATTAGATTTTGAATTGGTATTGGATTTCAGAAGGAACACATAATTAACAATTGTTCTTTATAATTTAAAGTAGAATTCTTAAGGGATGTGCAATTGCTTCTGTAACTTGTATTTACCTTACATAAAATTGTTATCATCCAAGTAACTTACACTCATTCAGATGCCTATTACAGAGCTTTTGCAAGAATATTGGCTTGCATCTCTTCTCCTATGAAGGCCTCAAGGCCTAGAAAAGCAATAGTGATGAGGTGCTCTTTTTTACTGCTTAAATCTGGAAATTAGATGATGACAGTCTCCAGTTACAGGCTTACAAATCAACAGAGGTGGTCTAACTGAAAAAATTGTACTAATTGGTGATGGAATGGAAATCATACATTTATCAGGAAATAATTTTAGACTCATAATTAGACTTTCAAACTTGATGCAGTAGCATCATTAATTATAACCCTCTTTATAATGCCTTGTTATTCATTTATGTACACAGAATTGCTTCCTCATTGCCTGATTGAGAACCTTCAGTTGATAATTATTCTTAATTTTTTGATATGTGACTTAAACCTTAAATCAATTGCCCAAATGTGGATGACTAGTAACATTTAATAGGCCTGTCCTGAGCTTCTGGAATGTTATCCTATTTGGCCTCCAGCTGTTGTCCTAGAAAGGCATGTATTGTATTTCCTAGTTCTATGGGACTTTGGGCACCTGAAATGAGTTCTTGCAAGTATACAGGCATGGTTTCAGATAAGTGGAATTGCATCTGCAAACATTTTAACTGGACATTGTTCTTCTGCTAAGACATTCATATTGCACTTTGTACTAGAAGGGTCATACAAAATAAGAAGTTCAATGTTTTAACTGTGATTATTTTCTGATCGTGATCTTCTGAATATTGTTTCACTGTATCATTTCAAAATAAATTATTCCTTCATATTTCTTCTGTATTTTCTACTTTATATTATAGTGATTTTTTTTTTTTTTTTTTCTGACACTTCCCAGCATAATGTTCTTTGTAAATTTTATACTGTGATAGAACTTTTAGTAATAACTTTTCATCTGACTTTATTTGATCATGTTTGTGAAAAGGAAAAAAAAACACATTTCAGAAACAATAGAAAGCAATGGTGCTCACTACCTCACAGTTAGCAGGAGCTGATTTTAAATAATTTGAGAATTCAGGCCATGCTTCAAGAAGTCGGAATGTGCTTCAGTCAGAATCCACAGTTCCTCAACACTCTGATTTGTTAAGGTCAATGAACAAAGCACTTTGAAGGACTGCAACTTGCTGATAGTAGGCATGTGGTTCCCTGCTAAATTCTTTGAAAGCAGACACCTGAATGCTTTTGATTAAATATGGAAAAGCTACATCTAAGCTTGGAATTGAAATTTAAAAGGATTTCAGAAGACATTTTCATACCATTTTCTCTTCCAATGCTTTAATGTTTGGGGGTCTAAAGTTCCCTAACTAGGAAAAAAAGAATGTTGTCCAATGTGAAAAAAAATAAAATAAAAAATACCTGCAATAGTTGATAACAGAACACTAGGAGAAAATAGAAATATGGCAGCAGTCTGTTCTTGTTATGAAGACATACAAAACAGTAAAAACTGGAAAATCACAGTACCCCTAATGGTGCCATTGCACATACATATCCATAACAAACCTTTGCCAGGTTTATTCTAATTGCTTGGAGAAAGCATTTCAGTATGCAAATCATTGGTTTATCTATCTATCTATCTATCTATCTATCTATCTATCTATCTATCTATCTAAATTAAAGTATTTATCATTCAGTAACTTCCAGGATTATATATGTATAAATAGACCTTAAGACATCTGAGAAGGATTTGTTTATTTAGTTAGTTGCTCATTCATTCATTCATTCATGCTCTGTTTTTAGCCTCTGCATTTTGTAGGAAATCTCGTACCTTCTTTTGTATTTGAGAGTATCTACATCAAAAACACATTTCAGGAAATGAAGAAAAAAATTAATGCTTTCCCCCCCCTCCACTCCCCACACTGGTATTTGCATAAGCTTATAAAAATATTTTTATAAAAATGTGTCAGAGCCATTTCAAAACTATATTGCAGGCTCCTCTTTTACATTTGTTAAACTTATACAAATATTTGTTACTTTGATACTTATAGAACAAATTCCTTGTTTCTTTCTTTTATATATATATATATATATATATATAAATGGTCTCAGGAAGCTTTGGAGATACATAATGAAGCTAAACAATAAAATGTGAAATTATTCTGTGTTGAATTTAGGGCAAAAAGTACAACTGAAAGAAATGTGTCAATTCCATTAGCTGAACGAGAAGAAGAAAAGGAACTGTAATGTGGACATTGCAACCATTTTGAAAATATAATGGATTTCATTTTGGTCTTTGACAGTAAACGCTTTAGTTCACAAGTTGCCTCATATTTCTCAGATAAACTCATAGAATCATAGAATGAGTTGGAAAGGACCATCTAGTTCCAACCCGCCTGCCATGGGCAGGGACACTTTTTGGTAGACCTGGCTGCTCAAAGCGCCATCCAACCTGGTCTTAAATAGTTCCAGGTTTAAAGCCTTTACCCCTTGCCCTATCACTACACTCCTTGATTTTAAGGGGTTTGAGTAGACTTTGGTTGGTAAGGTTGCTGTTTGTCAAAAATACTGTAACTGAAGATTACTCTTAAGTTATTGGGGCTGATGAGGGGATTACTAAATAAGGGCCTGTTGTGTGGGTTACAGGAAGAAATACAACTCCTGACCCTCTAATCTAAGAATCATCCTGTTTCAAGATCTTTACCATTACCCCTTGTCCTATCACTACAGTACACTAGGGGACAACAAAGAGTTGCCCTCTAGTTTTGCTGTAGCCCCCCTTTATGTACTGGAAAGCTGCTAGAAGATCTCCCCAGAGCCTCCCCTTCTCCAGGCTGGACAACACCAGTTCCCTCAGGAGCCCTCTGATTATCCTTGTGGCCCTACTCTGGGCTTGCTCTAACAGGTTTATGTCCTCCTTATATTGTTGTATAATGACCAATAGTAAAACTTGTAGGTATATCACAGCTCAAAGTAATTACCAGTAATTATAATATTAAAAGAATGAATATTAAGTAACACAGGGAGAATTCCCTGTCCATGATATGTTTGTATTCATACTAATAGACATTTTTATGAGTTTCAACATTTCTACAAAGAGGAAATGCAGAATACCCCTAACATTACTTAATTTGCTTAGAAGTTGTATGACTAAACAAACAAACAAACAAACAAATGACCATGTATATGGATGTAGTACTAACCTGGAAAACTATTTCCCTAAATCTATGTGGGAACTATAAAAAAAACAGTCTAACTCTAAACATGCTAGGGATGCAGTCTGCATAATTCAAGATTTTATCCACATTTGAAATTCTATAGGTTTGACAGGAAAATAGAAAGAATTCCATACTCCATTACATTTATATATATATATATATATATATATATATATGTATATATATATATTTCAAGAATTTTCCCATTATCTGAGTAAAACAGATAGTAGATACAGGTATTGACATTACTTATGTCTTAGTCTTCTTGATATAATCATAACATTTATTCATTCATAAGTCTGATTTCTAGTGGCTAGAAGTGATGGGCTTGTTTTTAAGAGGAAGGTTTTAAATACTCTACACATTGATAAAGGTATAGATAGTACAAATAGTTATTGACTTTCATTTTGAACAGCACATGCAATATTACTGAGTCATTGGTATGACTTTGTTATTAGGGGCTGCACTGATAAACAATTTAACCGATTTCTGTAATGGTACATATACTGATGATTTGAGCTCCACTTGCTAGCAGAATTTTGCTCTGAGCTTTAACATAACTCATCTTTAAATACAGCCATTGTAACATACACTGCAACACAACTTCTAGTAGTAATGTTGTATTTAACTTAGATTCAATCTTTACCATTCTGTAAGCCCATCAGGAGCATCCAGTTAAATCTAATTTGCACTGACTAAAGAGGAATTTTAGGAATGTAGGAACTGCTATACTGTGTCAAACCTGAAAGATGGTGTCCTGTTTCAGCAGTGTCTGGTACCAGATAATTCAGCTGAAAGTGCTAGAATTATCCAAGTAATTGCTCATGAGGAAATCTTGTCCTAAATTGTGCTAGTTGGTGGTTGGTTGATGCTCTGAAGCAAAATGGCTTCACCCAGTCTCTGTCAGGTGAATGCACACTATTTACTAGGCTGGAGTTCTCAGAGTAATATTTGTTCAGGTGAAACAATCCCTTAATCCATTTCTTGCATTTTGGTTGCACTGATTTCTCTTTAAAGTTTAGTAATGTGAAATGACACCCAGATTTGCCTGTCTGAAGTGGTCATTATTAGTGGTCATCATTTGACTCTTTCTCATTTGACTCTTCCTATTTCAACTCCTCTTTAAAAAAATGTGCTTACAGATTCTGTCTTTTATGAGTTCCAACTGTGTCAAGAAAGCTTTAGAATGCTGTTTCATGATGTTGTCATATTTAACCTTTAGTTTTGACATAGATATGCAAGATAATTTGCTGTTTTATAGAAATATTTTCTCTGTATACCCCAACTTATATAAATACCTCTGTTGTCAGTGTAGCACATATAAAATTCTGTTGTATGTGATGAAATTAGATAACCAGAATTGAGAGTTTTTTCCAGGTGATGGAGGACAATCAATTCATATAACAACATTATAATATTTAATTTCATCTCTCTTTATGACTGACTGTAAAAAAAACAATCTTCCCGTGAATTCTGCTATGTGATTACTAAATGTCATTGCTAAGCATGAGATTGAAAAGTCCTAGAAACATTATAAAAGGCTCTTATATACTACACAGAGCTGTGTTTTAGAGAAATCCAGGCATTTTTTTTTGTGTGCTTTTTATCAGTCAGAATTCAAGCTAGAGTGGGATCAAATCAGTTAAGTTTCCAATTTGGGGTAGATTTAAAAGTAAATTTTCAAGACTATTTTCAGGTAAGGGTGCTTGCACCATTTTAATTTCATGAAACTTTATATATGTAATGTCATACATCAATATGATATTGTTTCATGAGACAATTTATGTATTGTTCCTAAATATTTTGAAAAAACCCTAATCCCAGCGACCTCAGTTTGCCAGTCTGGCAAGCTCCGTTCTGTCAGAAAATCTAACTAGTCAAACAGGAATTAAGCATCCATGTGCAAATTCTGAGACCCCTCTGAACAAAAGAAAGTGGGACAACAGAAGAAACTACCAGGGAAAAATAGCTATATATATATATATAAAAGAAAAACTAGAAAAGGACTATAGAATAGATAGAATAGTAACCTTTATTCTCTTACACCATGGGAGTGGTATGCAGTAGTAATCTATGTAATCAAGCATAGTGAGAAAACAAATATACTAATAATAACTGGATAAACAACGCTATTGCCATCTCTATTGTATTTGCACAAAGAACACCAATCCATGATAATACATGATCTTGTTTTCCAGTGCCCTCTGATAGATACAGGCCTAAACTCCCACTGTTACTGTGCTTTCCCAAACTAAGACTAAATCCACACCCAAATTTTTGAGTCTAACTTGAAGCCTTCTAAAATGTTTGGAATGGAGAATGGAGATGACATGTATCTGAAAACTGTTTGCCATGTAAAGGTAGAGAGTTTAGTATCTTATTTTGTGACTAACAGAGAACTGTTGAAGTATGTCAGCATGTAAATTTAGGTTATCCCTGGAGGATATGTAGTGTGTGTTAGCCAGAGCACTTTGAGTGGTTAGTCTGTCTGACAGCTAGATGCCACTGTTTCTCCATAGAGGTGACGTTGGGCAGTACTATATAGCTCTTGCAAAAAGTCAAAATATGCCTGTCTCCTGTCAAGCAAGGCCTTTCACAAATCAGCTAATGGGAAAAAGACTAAATATGTTAATTTACTACCTTCAGTAACTTTTTTTTTTTTTTCCCCTATATTTAAAACTGAAGAGATGGAGATGGTTTAGATCTCTGGCCTGAGAGTACCATCACAATTTAAATGTGAAACAGAGGTTTTATTTGTCTTGAACTGTAAAGCACCTCAGAAATGATAGGCATTGTTTACATTTTATATACTATAATGCACAGTCAAATTTGGTAGCATTTTTACAACTGTTTAATTTAAATCTTTTAAATCTAGAAGATGAGAAAAATAAGATGCTGCTTATAGTAAATCGAAAAGTGTAAAAGGTCTTGATTAAAAAAAAACAAACATCAGTTTTCAGGTGCCAGTCAAAGGCAAGCTTATATTGCTTATAATAGCCCAGTGCCGCCCTGGTTATAAACTAACCGAAGAAATTTACTCTGACAAGACAAACATCTTAAAATTGTCTCCCAGTTGATTCTGAAGTTTCTGTGGTAAATGAGAAAAACATTATTACAACACAAAGTTCAAGATGAGAAAACACACTTCTTGCATGATTTCCCAGAAGGTTAGGGTTACTGCCTCCCAATATTTGATTAACACTGCAAATGTGCATCACCTGGCAAAACAAACACACCAGCCCTGATGGGAGCCACTTCATATTTCACAGTGTATATTTTATATTGGCATCATAGGATTGTGACATATGCAGCAGTCTGCAATGTCATGCTGGTCAATGTGCTGCACAACAGGGCAGCCATGGTAGAGGGCAAAGGCAGTAGATATTTGCAGAGAGAGGTCAAAAGCCCTCTCCATCAGCCAGGTAGCCTTTGCATCATGAACTGAGGAGTCCAGAGGGGCCATGGTTTAGGGCATGTACCTGTATAAATGGAAGGACTAGGGGTGCCGAGATTAAATCATTTGGCAGATGATTTGTGCAGGTTCCTATTAAGGTGTTACTAGTCACTGCGTTGAGTAGGTACGTTGTCAGTAACAATCTGAGATCACTTCCACTGGTAAGCCCAGTCCAGCAAATGATCACTGCAAAATACTGTTCCCTAATCAGCATAACATAGCCTATAAATACCAATAATTCTTCAGGGATGTTATAAGGAAACTTGGACAACACTACCAAGTCTCAGAACACATTTCAGATGTGGAAGCAGAGGAAAAACATCTCAGCTACCTGAGTACAACAAAAGGCAGTTGCAGCATGTCTCTGAAGTATCAAATTTTTACATTACAGTCAAGCTTTTATATTAATTGCATGTTCCCAGAAAGTTCGACAGAGTGCATTACTGATTAGTTTGTAAATGCTTTAAAATAAATATTTGGAGACAAAAGCCCCAAAGCTTTAAAATCAGACATAAAGTTATAAACAAGTGTCAAAACCTCACAGAAACATTGCAGCCAACATAAATCATAGCAAGAAGTAAATGCTTCAAAACAAAAGATTCTAAATCTCCTGATAAGTTATATATCAAAAAGCATTTACCCCTTCAGTTCATTTATGGCTGTGGACACCAGAACTATTCTTCACTCTATGTTTATTTTCATGTGATAGATTTCTCTTCCAGTCATTTTAGAAGTACTCATTTTACTTCTGCTAATTTTTCTGCTATTGTTTAAGGGACAGCAGAAGTTTGGATATGTATATCTTTTTTTTTTTTTTTTTTTTTCATTTCAAAGTGTGATATTGTACTGTTTATTTCTAGTCTCATTTTCCCTAGGTAATACTGGTCTTTTGTCACTAGTGTAATCCTTTCAAATTCAGAAGGGCCCCTGCATATATGTGACAATTCTCTGCTCATTTTCAGATTATATATTGTACAAAGATCACTCACTATATTTATTATTTTACTAATACTTGTTAATGAATTTCATATACTGAATTTTGTAAGCTCATTTTTTCTGCATTTTTTTTGTTGAATCTCTTTTATCTCCAAATACTTTCCACCATTATGCTTTTTAGGTCTGCCTTTTGTTATGTCATCTGACATACAAATAAATCATATGATCACAGAATGGTTAACATTTGAAGGGACCTCTGGAGGTCACTTGGTCCAATGCCCCTGCTCAAGCAGGAACACCTTGAACAGACACCCAGGACAATGTCCAGGTGGCTTTTGAAGATCTCCAAGGAGGAGACTACACAACCTCTCTGAGCAACCTCTGACAATGCTCCAACACCCTCATGGTAAAGAAATGCTTCCTGATGTTCAGACTGAAACTCTTTTGTTCCAGTTTGTGCCCATTGCCTCTTGTCCTGGCACTGAGCACCACTGAAATGAACTTGGCTCTGTCTTCTTTAAACCCTGCCTTCAGGCATTTATAGGAATTGACAAGATGCCCCCTGAGCCTTTTCTTTCGTAAACTAAACAGTCCCAGCTCTCCCAGCCTTTCCTGATAGGAGAGATGTGCCAGTCTCTTCATCATCTCTGTGACCCTTCATTGGACTCTATCCTGTATGTCCATTTCTCTCGTGCTGGGAAGCCCAGAACTAGACATGACACTCCAGGTGTGGCCTTACCAGTACTGAGGGAAAGGATCACCTCCCTTGATTTGAACCAAGAATAATGCATTATCTTTCTTTGCAGCAAGGGCAAATTACTAGCTCAAGTTCAATTTGGTGTCCACCACTAGGTCCTTTGCTGCAAACCTGCTATCCAACTGGGTGGTCCCCAGCATGTCCTGGTGCCTGGAACTGTTCCTCCCCAGGTGCAGGATTTTGCTGTTCTTGTTGAACTTCATGAGGTTCCTGTCATCCCATTTCTCCAGGCAACTGAAATAATTTTTATGACCCTCTGGTATATCAGCAGCTCCTCCCAGTTTTGTGTTGTCTGCAAACTTGCTGCGGGCGCACTCTGCCCCATCTTTGAGATCATTAATGTAGACTAGACCCAGTAATGTCCCCTGGGGTACACAGTTCCTCAGTGGATCATAATTATATTTGTGATTATTCAGCAGTTTCAAGAAGATGAAAAAACATGAATCCTAACAAACACAAATGCTAAATAACATGAAGATGTTAGCAACATGAAATTCAATTTTCACCACTAGAACAGACCTGTTACATAGACCTTCGCCTATTATTTTCTGCATTTCATTATATTCTGAAGTGTCTTGTTTAATTTTCCTTAGGGAAATTAAAAAAAACACCCAAACAGAAGCAACAAAATTCTGTGTCATTGGAGGTTAATCAGCAATGATAAGAAACACTTATTTTCAAGAATGAAAGGTCTTGAGGACTTCTAATTTTTCAAGAATGGAGTCTTCATTTTTCTTTGCTTCATATTAATAATGATTTTCATATTACTTATATGATACTTTGCTCCCCAAACTTTTAATTATATTTTTATTTTTTTTGTAATGTAGATAACCAGTGTGCATTTTCTAGCTTTTAGTTAAACTATCATAGGTAATACTTTTGCCTTGGAAATTATTTTGAGCCCATTTTAATTGTATTACCCTTCTCTCTCCATCTTTGACTGCCTTTTCAAATAACGTCTTTCGTAGTGCAGGTTACTCAAAATTTCATCACTGAAATGTTTAAGATCTGATCTGAATAGCAAAGAGCATTTTATCCTGTATGTAGCCACACTGGACCCAGTAGGAGCATTTATGAAGTAAGAACACAACACATGAGATTGCTGTAATCTTACTCTGCACAGAAGGACCTATTGCCTACAAACCTTTGAGAGGCTACAGATGTAGGTATGTTCCTAAGTCATGCTTTCTTACTTTACTTTACTTACTTTTTCACCTGCAGTCCAACTCTTGTTTAAAGTTATTTATATTTGACATACTATTCTTCCCTTTGCACCCCTGGGTAAGACTTGCATTGTTTTGTTATTAATGTATCCTTCTCCAAGATTTACTTTTATTTTCTTTCTGTTTTCTTTCTGTATTTATCTATCTATCTATTTATTTATTTATTTATTTACTTTAATAATAGAGTTTAAGTCATATTCCTATATACTCTGCTTCAAATATGTTTCTGAAAACAGGAAATGAAAGGGTGTTTTCTACTAGGCTCTTTGCATCTGCTTGGTACAGTGTCATTATAACCATTTTGTTTATGGAACATTATTGGGCACAGCTTGATCCCTTTTCTTGTGAATCTCCTAGGATATCCCGTGTGCACTGGGCTGAAATGCTGAGCTTGGAGTCCCAGGTCTGGTGTTTTAGACATTTTTTTTTCCCCAAAAAAGTCACAAAAAGTCACAGGGTTTTTTAATAGCAACAGAAAACTACCATTAAATATTTGCTTATGAGATATTAAGGTATTATTAGGGTCTTGCTTATATGTGGGTTATCTGCATACAGTCATAAAACAACAAAAAAGGAAACTTTGAATGAATCTGGTGTGCATGTATGTGTATGTCTTTGGTAGTTAGGTGATTAAAGAACTCACGTGGCTTCTACCTCTAGGGTAACTGGCTTTTTATAGAGTCATAGAACAGTTTGGGCTGGAAGGGACTTTAACAATCATCTAATTCCAATCCCCTGCCATTGGCAGGGACACCTCCTATCAGACCAGGTTGCCCAAAGCCCCATCTAACCTGTCCTTGAACACTTCCAGGGATGGGACAACCTCTCTAGGCGACCTGTTCCAGTGCCTCACAGTGCCTCTTCATCTTAGTGAAGAATTTCTTCCAAATATATATATAACTATATAACTATATAACTATATAACTATATAACTATATAACTATATATATAACTATATGTATATGTATATGTAAATAGATAAAAGAGAGTTAAAATTCATTACTGCTTGTCCTATCACTAAATTCCCTGATTTTAAGCAACTTGAGTAGAATTTATTTAGTAATATTGGTGTTTGTGAAAAATACTGTAACTGAAGATTAATCTTAAAATATTGGGCTGATAAGGGGATTACTAAAAAAGGGCCTGTTGTGTGGGTTACAAGTAGAAATGCATCTCCTGGCCCTCTAGTCTGAGAATTATCTTCTGTTACAAGGTCACAGAAGTAGAAAGCCAAATTCCAAGGTGAAACAAATAACTGTGTAAGACAAATACAAAAAATTTTTTTTTGGTGAGAACACATAACAGACTGATGTCTTACTTTGCTGCTCTGCTTTTCACTCTTTCCTGTGTGTGAGATATCCTCTGCATTGGCCTGGAAATTATGCCAATCTGCACCTCCTTCAGGCTGCAAGCTTTTGGTGGTACACGTGGGTATTGTTCACAGTATTATTTTCCTCATCCCTGTGCACTCACTTGCCATTCTTTCTTGTTCTTGGTGCATTTTTACTGCTCTAAGCACACACCAAAAACTTCCAAAGGCTCACTGTTCCAAAAAAATACACCAGAGATACACATGCATACCCTCTTGTATTTCATAGTGGAATTATAGCTCATACTTTCTGTGTGCTGTGCTGAGTGTTTACCCTAGAGTATTTGTGTGCCTATTTGGTAAGCCAATATTTGTGAAGGAAACCTAATTTGCCTTCAAGATATCAAAATATGTATTAAATTTATGTCCAATTCCTTGGGTCTTAGCTGCAGTTTTCTTTTATAAAAGAGGCCTTCAGCCCTTCAGTACTCTCTTATGCCCTAGTACAGTAGTGAATTATTTAGTTACATCTCAACAACTTCTTCAGAAAGACTAGCTGATTAATAAAGGAATAAAGTTGTTTCCTACTTGCTGGAAAAAACACATGTCTGTGTGCCTATAAATTAACGTGTACTTAAAAGCTGTGCTTGAATTCTGAGCTCTATTGTAAAGATGGTGTTATGCCAAACAGTTTTAGCAGTAGCTGCAACATTTTACTGGATGTTGTAGTAACAATTGGAGAAGGATGAAGACTGCATAAGTCAAGGAACACCCTGATATGTGGGCCTTGGGAATCCAGCATGGTCTGTGCCTTCAGGGCCTCCCTTTTTAAGTCAGGCAGTCACTGGAAGGGAAAGTATGGGGAATAATGTGAGCAAAGCAACTGCTGCTTCATTAGCTCTCATATTACTAGTGCTGTATAACAGCCTGTGTGATTATGAGTGCAAACCAACCAAACCCATCACCAACTGAATTAGTTATGGAGGCTAGTCAGTAGTGTGCAACTTGTCAGTTTGTAATTTGCCTGGGGAAAGGGGCACTGACTGCTAATGCAGAAAGAATAAAGCTTGGGATGTCTTTCAAGTGCTCATTTAGCATGCCAGATTCAAGGAACTGCTTATTCCTTACTGAGTTTTGCCCAGTGGTGAGAAGAAGACGTAAGAACTTGCAGTCTGCTACCCTTTGCCTACATTACTGCTTCTTGAGGCAGTATTGATTTTACAGTCACTTTCTCATATCATCGCATAATTTATTAGAAATAACAAAGAAAAACGTGCACTTTAAGATAAAGCTTAATAATTTCTTAGCCTGTTTTTAATAGGCCAAATCCTGGAAAATCAGTGGACTGTATTGTGAAAGGGCATTGACATTTGGGCTCCCAATGACAATTGATATTTCATACTAAAGGCGATGATGAGAGGACCTCATACCATAAACTGTCACTGACATTAATGCACGTCATTGTGAGTTATGGGTTCTCTGCAAAATTCAGCCTTACTCTGGATCAGTCCCAGGAACAGTTTTGCCCAATCAAGTCTGGAGTAAAAGCTAAGTAACAAATTCTGAATCAAAAGGTCATGAATACCTTCCTTTCATTATTGCAATTCAAGCTTAACGAGTACTTGGTGCTTTCAAGATGTGGTCTTTCAATGACTAACTCAGAGCTGTCAGTACTTCTCAGCAGATGTCCTTCTGTCTGTTTAATTTATTTATTTATATATTTAAAGTACAAATGAAGTGCAAAAGTATGTCATCTGGTATGATTACAGTAATAGTTGAGAATTTTTCTGTAAAACATAACCATAATTACTGAAATATCACATACAAGATCTTGATATTTCTTAAATGATTAAATAGAAGCGCTAGAGCTTATGAAGTGATGTGATAAGGAGTTTACATTCTATTCCTGTCTGAAGTGATTTGAGATTTCAATGCTGTAGCACAACTGATGTGATGTTAAAAGCAAGCTTTATGTATCAATACTTATCCATTATTTCAAGTTTGATTGTCAGCATACACTGTTTTCTTCATGCAGTCTGCCAAAACTATTATTCTCAGAAGATTGTTGATAGGAGACCAGCCAATGTAAATCTGGAAGAAAGCCAAGGAAACAAAAAGCTATCAAGGGTAAAGCGATTTTGGAATATTATTATTTTTTTAATTACTGATTGGTCTAGTGTAAGTGCAAGATGCCGAAGAAATGAATTATATCGCACTCCTACTTGTTCCTCAGGTAAAAAGAAGCTTCTCTCTTGGAACCAACCAACATCTTGGTTGGGTCCCAATTATTCTGACCCTTGTTTACTTAAATGCATGAGGAAATTATTATATACTAATGAAAAGTGGTGAATGCTGGGCTCAATTTTAAACTCAATAAAATAAGTTTCTATAGAGGAGTCCAAACTCTTGTAACCCATGTTTTACTCTTTTAATATCCTTTTAGTTTCTTTTTGTTTGTTTGCTTTTGTTATTGTTCTTGAAGCATTGAAGCATTTCCTAATTCATCAAGACTGTTGATTTGGATCAACACAATACACAATGAATATCTGAAGCTGTAAATACAAGAAACCTTGTGCCTTCATAGAGGGTTCCTAGGTAGCAAGCAACTAAGGACAACATTAGGAATAAAGCTTAAACCTCACTGCAGTAATATGGTGCACTATAATGGTAGGGTAGGGTATTTTTGTGGGCTACTGAACGCAGGACATTATCTGCCTTGCTGAAGCACAGTCTAAAGAAGTTCTTACTGGAATCTGTGTACCAGGCTATTGGTGAAGGCTGCATGAAGAGAAAAGAAAGTTTTTGGATAAACAGCTGTAAAAATACCTCGTCAGGTAGTATAACAGGCTACAAACAATTTGAAGTAACAGCTACAAAAGCAGCTCAAGGTTTGCCCTATGTCATGGCTGTTTGTACCACTGGTCCAGTAATACAGATGAAGGGATAGAATCATAGAATCATAGAATATCCTGAGTTGGAAGGGACCCTTAAGGATCATCAAGTCCAACTCTTGACACCGCACAGGTCTACCCAAAAGTTCAGACCATGTGACTAAGTGCACAGTCCAATCTCTTCTTAAATTCAGACAGGCTCGGTGCAGTGACCACTTCCCTGGGGAGCCTGTTCCAGTGTGCAACCACCCTCTCTGTGAAGAACCCCCTCCTGATGTCAAGCCTAAATTTCCCCTGCCTCAGCTTAACCCCGTTCCCGCGGGTCCTGTCACTGGTGTTAATGGAGAAAAGGTCTCCTGCCTCTCGACACCCCCTTACGAGGAAGTTGTAGACTGCGATGAGGTCTCCCCTCAGCCTCCTCTTCTCCAGGCTGAACAGGCCCAGTGCCCTCAGCCGTTCCTCATACGTCTTCCCCTCCAGGCCTTTCACCATCTTCGTAGCCCTCCTCTGGACACTCTCCAACAGTTTCATGTCCTTTTTATACTGTGGTGCCCAGAACTGCACACAGTACTCGAGGTGAGGCCGCACCAGCGCAGAGTAGAGCGGGACAATCACCTCCCTTGACCTACTAGCGATGCCGTGCTTGATGCACCCCAGGACACGGTTGGCCCTCCTGGCTGCCAGGGCACACTGCTGGCTCATATTCAACTTGCTGTCTACCACGACCCCCAGATCCCTCTCTTCTAGGCTGCTCTCCAGCATCTCATCGCCCAGTCTGTACGTGCAGCCAGGGTTTCCCCGTCCCAGGTGCAGGACCCGGCACTTGCTCTTATTGAACTTCATGTGGTTGGTGATCGCCCATTTCTCCAACCTATCCAGATCCCTCTGCGAGGCCTTTCCACCCTCATTCGAGTCCACAACTCCTCCAAGTTTGGTGTCATCAGCAAACTTGCTCAAAATACCTTCTATTCCTACATCCAGATCGTTTATAAAAATATTGAAAAGTACCGGCCCTAAAATGGAGCCTTGAGGGACCCCACTGGTGACCGCCCGCCAGCCTGACGCAGCGCCATTCACCATAACCCTTTGGGCCCTGCCCGTTAGCCAATTGCTCACCCATCGTATGATGTTTTTATTTAGCTGTATGCTGGACATTTTGTCCAGTAGGATCCTATGGGAAACTGTGTCAAAAGCCTTGCTGAAGTCCAAAAAAATCACATCAGCTGGTTTCCCTTGGTCCACCATACGGGTGATCTTATCATAAAAGGAAATCAGGTTAGTTAGGCAGGACCTACCCTTCACAAACCCATGCTGGCTGGGACCAATGACTGCTTTGTCCCCCAGGTGCGCCTCAATAGGTTCGAGAACCATCTTCTCCATGATTTTACCAGGCACTGACGTGAGACTGACAGGCCTGTAATTGCTAGGGTCTTCTTTCTGACCCTTCTTGAAAATCGGCACAACATTTGCCAGCTTCCAGTCTACTGGGACCTCTCCAAATTCCCAGGATCGTTGAAAAATAATTGAGAGAGGTTCCGCGATGACATTCGCCAGCTCTTTCAGCACCCGGGGATGAATCCCATCTGGACCCATGGACTTGTAGGGATCCAGGTGGAGTAGCAAATCCCGCACACGTTCAGGGTCGGTTGGGAGTTTGTCATCCCCACCGTCCCGGTCCTCCAGCTCAGGGCACCCTGGGTCCCGAGGCCCATCATCGGCATTGAAGACAGAGGCAAAGAAGGCGTTAAGCGTCTCTGCTTTGCCTATGTCATTGTCTGTGAGTAGACCTTCCCTATCAAGGAGCGGGCCTGTGTATTCTTTAGTTCTCCTTTTTCCATTCACATATCTAAAACCCTTTTTATTTTCTCTCACAGACACAGCCAGCTTCAACTCTAGGTGTGCTTTGGCCACACGAATTTTCTCCCTACAAACACGAATAGCACCCCTGTATTCTTTCCATGACACCTGGCCCTCCTTCCAGTAGCGAAACACTCTCTGTTTCCGCCTAATCTCCATTAGAATGTTCCTGGTCAGCCACGCCGGCCTCCTGCCCCGCCTGCCTGACTTGCGATATTTAGGAATTGCCTGATCTTGTGCTTCTAGGAGGCATCGCGATGGTATAAGAGATTTTTTTCTGTCATAAGAGTAGAGAAAGCAAGTGATGTCTCCTTCAATATTAAAATTGTGCAGTCTTACTGAATCTGTATCATTGATGATTTCTCATGAAGAAGGAAAGAATAACCTGGACACAATTAAGACCTTTGACTGCAATCATAGTATTTGTGTTTTCTGCCCCTGGTGCTATAACCAGCTGTGTCTCCTACCTGAGGATGAAAATGCAAGAACAGTTATGCAGCAGCCCTCCATTTTTTTCTCAACCTAATGACCACCCACATATGAGAGCACTATGCCTCTACATTTCAAAGCTGGGAAGGAAACATTCATTTTATGTTTACTGTTATGTTTAATATGTGAAATCAACAGCCACAAATCAACAGCCCTCTTTTGCCAGGTATCAAGTTGAGATTATTATTATTTATTTATTTATTTATTTATTTTTGTCCATTGTCTGGTCTTTTACCTGTTCCATTTGAGACTTTTCAGAAATACACTTGGGTACCCTAAAACTCTAAAAGAAAATTGCTTTATCCAATACTTAAGGTGGAGTTGGAGAGCTTTTTATTATCTACAGATACCATAAAGTGTCTAAAGGAAAACCTAGTGGGGAATGGGAGGAAACTTTACAGAGCTCATGTTGGTAGCTTTTGGTTAATATATATTAGAGGAAGGGTTGCAGTCTCATGCCATTGGTCATCCGAGTCCTATTTTGAATGTAAGTAGAGGTCAGCAAAGCTCAGATCTGGTCAAACTGGTCCAAACTCTTCCTTAAGACTTTGGAGTATTGAAAGCTGTGGTGTTGACTTATTCTAAAGTAAATTTAATTCTTAGACACAGAAGGACATTGTATGAGTTTAAACAACAATATCCAGACGTAGTCTAATCTTAATGTGTAAAAGGTTTTGTTTTGACTTTGATATGTACGTATTATATATATTTACACCTAATATTTATATATCATATATATATATTTATTGATAATTTCAGTGGTAGGTAAGATAGATAAGAACTGAAATCCCATTTGAGCAACGGATCAATGCAGGAAGATTAAATGCATTGTCCAGGGTTATAGAGTCAGTCAGTGGCAGAACTAGGAAAAACATATAGGTGTCCTGATACAGAGCCTTATTCACTGCCTAGGAAATCACCATTCCTATTGTTTAGCTAAGCTATTCAGATTGTCCTGTGGGATTTTGTTTTGAGTTGCGTGAAACTATTACTGGCTCAAAGGTGCTATTGAATCAGTGGAGTTGCTTAGGGAATTTTGCATGTAAATCCAGAGTCAATTTTGTGTCAGGCTGGTTTGAAAATTGTTAATTAGAATCTGTTTTTACAGTCCAAATGAACCAGCAGCATTTTATTGCTTGTACGTCTCCTGAAGCTGCTGATATTTTAATATTGTCGTCTGACGAAAAGTTGACTGAAAACAGCCCTTAAAATTCCTTCCTTACACTAAGCTTACTTAGTCACTAAACCACAGGTTAAATAAAATTCTGTCTTTTCAAAAAGCATTACATTGAATTAAACATCAGCTTAAGTGAATGAAAAAACAGCTATATGATTCGAGAGCTATATCATGTATTGTTAGCAAATTTCTTAGTAATGGCTTTCTAGGTACAGAATATGTGACTTTTTCCCGTGTTTTTAATTAATTAATTAATTAATTTGTTTTCACATCAGCATTTTTCAGGATGCTTTGTCCTACAGGCTGCCCAGGGAAGTGGTGAAGGTATAGTGGGGACTGTTAGCTGTGAGGTTGGTCTCGATGATCTTGAGGTCTCTTCCAACCTAGAAATTCTGTGATTCTGTGAAAACCGATTTGCAATAGGCTTCAATAAAAGGGCACCAATTTACTTCTATTGAAAATTGCTCTGAAAATGATGTTATGGTTATATGCATGCCAGTAAATAAAATGGACCTGGAACAATATTTTGTCCCTGAGGGTAACTAGCTGGCACAGCTTGTCTCCTTATACCTGAACTTTCTTCCCATTTGAAACAGGAAGCCTACTAGAAGTGGTCTTTGGCCTACTGCTCTTCCTGTGTCCATTCATAGGTATTGTCTGGGAGAGTGATAGCTGATATATACTCTTATAAGTGGGAACCAGCTGCAGCTGAATCTGTGCTCTTGTTCTATTAAGTGAACTGCTATAGCTATAGCATATGTGTACTTAAACACAACAAATGTTCTGTTTGCACTTTTTCAGCCTGTCGGAAGATTTGTTGAACTATATTAATTTAGAAGATTTAGGAACAACATACTGGTCTTCCAGTTGAAGAGTATTATCTCTAATGGATGGAAAAGACATTCTGAAACATCTTTTTACTTCTATTGCTAATTCAGGAGAAACAATTTGTAGGGTGTTTAGGTCAGTTCTGTCTCGACTTAGTCTTGTGACAGACCTTTCCTGATTCCTTCTGTTGTATGAATGGACTTGACATCTGACATTTAATTTGGTTCCTGACAGCTCTTTCTTTCTTTCTTTCTTTCTTTCTTTCTTTCTTTCTTTCTTTCTTTCTTTCTTTCTTTCTTTCTTTCTTTCTTTCTTTCTTTCTTTCTTTCTTTCTTTCTTTCTTTCTTTCTTTCTTTCTTTCTTTCTTTCTTTCTTTCTTTCTTTCTTTCTTTCTTTCTTTCTTCTTTCTTCCTTCCTTCCTTCCTTCCTTCCTTCCTTCCTTCCTTCCTTCCTTCCTTCCTTCCTTCCTTCCTTCCTTCCTTCCTTCCTTCCTTCCTTCCTTCCTTCCTTCCTTCCTTCCTTCCTTCCTTCCTTCCTTCCTTCCTTCCTCCCTTCCCCTTCCCCTTCCCCTTCCCCTTCCCCTTCCCCCTTCCCCTTCCCCTTCCCCTTCCCCTTCCCCTTCCCCTTCCCCTTCCCCTTCCCCTTCCCCTTCCCCTTCCCCTTCCCCTTCCCCTTCCCCTTCCCCTTCCCCTTCCCCTTCCCCTTCCCCTTCCCCTTCCCCTTCCCCTTCCCCTTCCCCTTCTCCATCTTTCTCCTTCTCCTTCTCTTTTTTTTTTTTTCTTTTTCCTTTCTTTTAACTCTACTCATTTAGTACTCATCGTATTCTATTTGTCCTACGTTTGCAAGGTTGACTAATTTCTACTGTTTTTCTTTAAATGCATTTTGATGGATGCAATTAAATTTCAAGTAGAAATAAATCTATTATTTCACTATAGTGTTAAATAAAAAAATTAAAAGCTTCATTAAAAATAACTATGATAGTTTTTAGCTTCTGAAAACTATTGCCTATCTAGATAGGCTATAGTAGCTATAGATATAGTAGCTATAGATATAGTAGCTATTTTTTCTTTATTCTTTTGCCTGACTGTACAATTTCCATTCATTATTAGTATTGCAAAAATAATGTTAGTTATTATTCTACTAAGATCATGTTCATGTTTTGTACCAAGTTTTTGTTTGTTTGAACACAGGCATTAGCAGTAAATGATTCTTAAAACTGATTCTTAATAGCCCTTAGATACAGAACACAATTTAGAAATATTTATTTCAGAATAAATACTACAGTATTTCAATATTACAGTGTTTCACAGGGGAAACCTTATTAAATTTGACCTTGTTCAAATTAATTTCTGAAACATTTAAAGTAAACAGAGATCTCTTTCAATTTTTTGTCATATTCAAAATCAGCTGATTAGTCCAGAGAAATGAAAAATGTCTTTCAGACAGTGGCAAACTTTTTTTTTTTTCTTTTCCCAGTTATGAAAAAAAATAACAAGGTCTTCTCTCTCTCTCTCTCTTTTTTTTTTTTTTCCCTCCCTGGAAAAGAAATCTTCCATTCCATTTAATTTAATTTAATTTCATTTCATTTCAAATTCATTTTTTCATTTCATTGAAGATTAAAGAGAAATGTTAATTGTGTCCAAACTCCTAGCTGTCTACTATGGTTTAGGCTATAATTGGGACTATTGATGCTTGAGATCTGTCCTTTCAGGAGTTCAGAGTCTTTGTTACTGTTACTGCAGTAACTAAGAGATGGAGATGGTCACTAGTCCTGGATTGTCAGCCTCAAAATTTTCCAAAACAATGATGTGATCTTAATATATGTAGTTGATCTTATGTGGTGGTTTTACCGTGCTAAGCCAAAAAGGACTGTGGTGGTTTTACCATGCTAGGCAGCTAAACACCGCAACTGCTCTCTTACTCCCCCTCCTTAGATGAGGAGGGGAAGATGTAAAGCAAAGAACAACTCACAGGTTGAGATAAGGAAAATTTAATTAAAGGGAAATAATAATAATAATAATAATAATAATAATAATAATAATAATAATAATAATAATAACAATAACAATAACAATAATAAAAGAAATATTATTATGAACTAAACAATTTAGCTAAAGGGAAAAAAAAGGGAAAGGGGAAAAGGGAGGGGGAAAGGAAAAAAAGGGAGGAAAACAAACAAATAAAACAAATAAAGGCTATGTGGAAGTGCAGAGGAAAGAAATTACTCTCTACTTCCCATAAATGAGCTTGACCATGTCCTTGAAGCAGGGCCTCAATGCACGTAGCTGGTGTTTGGGAGGAGGACTGACATTTTCACAACAAGAGCCCACCCCTCCCCTCTTCTTCTTTTTTTCCACCGTTTATTGCTGAGTGTGACATCATATGGTATGGAATATCCCTTTGGTTGGTTTAGGTCAGCTGCCCCGGTGATGTTTCTTTTCTCTCATTCCCCCCCCCCCCACACCAGGAGGGTTAGAGAGAGTCCCAGTGCTGTGCCAGCACTGCTCAGCAGTAGACACAACACTGGTGTGATACCACTGCTGTTCTAGCTACAAGTGCGGAGCATAGCACTGTATGGGCTAATGCAGGGAAAGTTAACATCCGAGCTAGACCCAGTACATCTTAATAGCCAAAGCAGTAATGCTGCTTCAGCAGATATTTTACCAGGATGGGTTACCTTTTTGATATATGAAATACCTAAATTGTGAATAAAACAATTGGTTAACAAAAGAATAATACCCCCCCCAAAACAAAACAAAAACAAAACGAAACAAACAAACAACAACAACAAAAACACCACCACCACCACCACCACCACCAAAAAACCTGCCTCTCTTTCCAAATAATGGAAGTAGGTAAAACAGCCTCAGAAATGCAGAACAGCAGCAGAGCACTTGAGCATGTCAATAGTCCCATTAACTTCAGTGGGATTGTTAAAACACTATAAAACACTTGGGCTGGTGTACACTGATGTCATCTGAAATCTTACAGATTATGTCAGCAGAAAAGGATCCCACCCTACATGGATGGAACCTATTAAATAATATGGTTAGTAATAGTAGAGCAAAAGTCTTTACTTTCTGGTCAGAGGCTGTATCTAGAGGCCCGTGTACTGAAGGCATGAACAACTGTGGAAGGTGCCCCTGCCTTTCTTAGAAAGGGGATTATTTAGGAAGTATAACAGCAGATGGTCTGGTAAGGAGGCAATTTAGTCACGCAACACCATTTATTGGGTTATCAAGGGCAGGGCTGGGCAGCAGGTACCCTATTTGGGAAGAGGCCATGATCCACCATGAGTCAGGCCCTTCCAACCAGCCACCACCCACAGCCAGTCTGAAGAGCACAGGGTGATGCAGGCATGAGGAGGCACAAAATGGAGGCAGAGAGGAAACAAAAGGGGGCACCTGAGGAAAAACATGAATAGGCCCACTCAGAGAAAGAAGAGGAGGTGTTGGGGAGCTGTGTGGAAGGGGATATATTTGGGGTCACAGCTGAAGATACACATCTCCCACACTGGGGCAGGGATGCCTCTAAGTGACAGTGACCTTTGGAGGGAGTCATAACAGGGCAGAGGAACAGTGAGAATCAAGGGGCAGCAGAGGAAAAACAGTATAGAACAAAGTGAAGCAGAAATAAACTTCCACACACTGAACCTGACCACCTGAGCTGCTGCTGTGGTGTTGCCCTGGCAGGCAGGTAAGTACCTGCTTCTCACTCACTCTCCCAAGGTGGGATGGGGGAGAGAATTTGGAAAGGTAAAAGTGCAAGAACTCATGGGTTAAGACAAAGACAGCTTACTAGGGAATGCAAAAACCATATACACAAGCAAAGCAAACCAAAGAATTCATCTGCTACTTCCCATCAGCAGGCAGGTGTACAAGCCACTTCCAGGAAAATGGGGCTCATTGCATGGAACTGTTTCTTGGGAAGACAAACACCATCACCCTGAACATCCCTCCCTTCCCCCGTCTTCTCCTCAGCTGTTATTGCTGATCATGACACCACATGCTGTGGGACATCCCCTTGGCCAGCCCGGGCCAGCTGTCCTGGCTGTGTCCCCTCCCAGTTCCTGGCACAACCCCAGCCCCTCGCTGGCAGGGCAGCATGAGGAGCAGAACATCCTTTGACTCTGTATGAGCACTGGTGTGCAATAACAAAAAATATTGGTGTGCTATCACCACCATTTTCATCAAAAATCCAAAACAGAACATTGTGTGAGTATGTACAAAGAAAATTAACTCTGTCCCAGCCAAAACCATGGCAGCTGCCCAGCACCACACTGAAGGCTTTGGCAAAATGAAGTGAAAGTGATACTAAAAAGGGGGGGAAGAGATATCTTGGACTGAAGCTGAGCCTGGAGAAGGGGAAGCAAGGTGTTTCCATAAGTTTTTTCTTAATTGTTTGTTTTCTTGTTTTTCACAATACCTGAATCAGGAATTAAAACTTAGTGTCAAACATTAACATTAAATTAAATTAACTGAAGTCTCCTGAGTCTTTTCTGCCAACAACTTGTACAATCTTATGCTATGTAGTAACTGATTATGCTATACAACAGACTATCTATGCATTTATACCAAGGAAGCAGAGAGAAACATGACAGTTATATTGTGTGAGAGATCGTGCTATAATATGAATGTGTGAACAGTGTCACAACAGATGGAAAAAAGTATCTAGAACTGGTGATTCCAAAAGCTGATAGCATTTATTTAAGTCCGGAGAGTTAACATCAGTTACTGATTGTCTTTTTGTTTGTGTTATGTTAAACATCTATCAACCCTTATTTTATGCCATCTGCTGTTGTATTTTATTCTAGAGCTGTCTCTGGAACATTAGGCCACATGCCTTTGGAAAGACCATGTTTCAGGGCTGCGGCATGGACTACAGTTTCATATGGGAATATCAGTTGTATGTATGGCAGAGGCTGTTGGAAGAGGTTTACATCTCAGAGGTGCTGGCAGTTCTGGGCAGTACATGGTCTAGTCAAACTCCTTGTATTTCAGATCTCTCTAGATGAAATGTTGTATCCTTACTCTGCCACCTTCCCACACACACCAGATACATCTGGTCTACTGGTCACATTGTCCCTGGTAAAGCCACTGACAGAGATTGTTATGGAGTAGAAAAAAGACTCATTTCACACACGTATAGATGGCACTGGTGTTGCATACATGTGGAAGGCATCTTCAGATAAACTGTAGCATAGGAGGGAATGGGTTTTATTACCATTTTCATTGCATGAGACTTGGAAGTGTGAATCCAGATGTACAGCAGACAAATCAGAGGATAAAGTACGTGAGAACTGTGAGATTACACAGGTGAGACCATACAGGTCTGGATTTTTCAAAGACAAAATTTTTAATGATAAATATAATACTATTTGGGGAAAAAATATCCCAGAAAATTGACAGTGTATATATATATATATATATATATATATATACATATTTCCATAATTTCTTTATTTTCCTCATCTTTCTCTCTCTCTCAAGTAAAAGGGAACCCATACGGAAGAGAAAGGAAACTTCTTGCATTATATTTTTATATGTATATATTATACGATCTTCACCAATATTTTTTGATAGAAACAATTTTGCTCACTTTTATTAGATGTTCATTGTGGAAGTTTAATTATCAGAGGTTGGAGCTCTTTTTATTTTTATACAGTCACCAGGGTTTCAGAAAAGAAGGAAATATCTCCAAGAAGACTCCAATTAATCCCGACATGATTTTTTTACTTTCATTTTTAATTGGCTGGTAAGCTGGTTTGCATGAATGCTACATATGTAACATTCTTTCACAATGGGGTTTTCTCAATGAAGGAGGCAGTGGGGCTCTGTATCCTGGAAGTTTCCTGGTGTATTTGCAGAGGTAGTATGGGAGGGAGAATGGCAATCTGCTCAGCAGGGATGTAGGAGGTGTTTATAATCAAAAGCAACACTTTCAGATTTTAGTGGCAGAGAAACACATTTAATGAAGAGTAATTCAAAGGGCAGCTGTTCCAAAGATTGTGAATGCCTCTGTTTTGTGGCTGTGCAAAGCATGACCAAATGTCATGCTAGCTAGGGGAGAAAGGAAGAAAAGGAATGTGGCCTGTGCAAACGGGTGTGAGTATTAAAGCTCTACAAAGTAGGTACCACTTGTTTGGGTGTCCTGTGCTCTACAGACTTGAGATATTGATGGTTCACTGACTTATTTGTTCACTTAGGCCTAGGAAAGCAACTTTTGAAATTTGTCTGCTACATGGCTACTCATTCCCTGAATGCTCAATTCATTTACATGTATGTTCAGCCATCACAGGAAATAAATGCCTATCAAAATCTGCTCAAAACAGCATGAATTAGGCACCACTGCCTTTAAGGATTCATACATTAACCTCTGGGGACAGTCTGTGGGAGCTAAAACCTGAGTAGGTCCTTTACCTTCCTTAGGGTCTCATTAGCTGCAAGATACATGTTGTCTAATTTGATTACTGAAGGACTCATCATATGAGATCAACAGCAAACAACTTTTCTATAAACACATATTCCCTTTAGACAGATGGCACTAGACCACTTCTAAAATTATCTGAGGATGACACAGTACTGCTGCTAAGAGAGTAGAGGTGCATGTTAGTGGCAAGGCTCAGCAGACTGTTTTCAACTGGACTAGATTAGAATGAGACTAGAGACTGGGAAAACTGTCTTGAGTCTGCTCAGCATATTTTACTAATGCATTTGGTTTCTCATCTGCACAAGGGAGATAGTTGGTCCTTCTCTAGGCCACAAAGGGTTGAAGAGAAATGCATTAAATTCAGAGCTGCTCTGATAGAACAGCAATAGAGATACAAAAGAAAAGGCATTCCAGTACCATAAACTTAGTATGATGATGTTCAGGACAAGTGTTGTCTCCCCAAAATATATGTAGCATATTTTGTGCAGCATAAATAGTAAGGCATAAAAATTAATTAAAGCAGAAGGATATATAAAGGAGGGTGGGTAACAAAGAGGTGTTAGAGAGTGAAGGGAGCACATTGAGTGTTAGCTTCAATCTATTGCAGTCTAAGTACATTACACTTCCTTGGGCTTTACTTTGAAACAGGTTTCTCTCCAACCGTTTTAAGCAGAAACTGAAACCTACTCAGGAAAAGAATGCCTCTCCTTGCTCACCTAAACCAAGAAGAAAGGCTACTAACATTTGTATGATTACAGAGAAAAATGGAAATGGCAGTGCTGAACTCAGAAGAGTATTGTGACTACAAGCAATTCATTTGAGTTAGGAAGTATTGCAGAAAAATCTTAATGCTTAAATAAATGGGGGCAGAGCCGGGGTTTCCTGTTTATTAGAATTTCTTGCACAGTTCATACAGTATAGCATCTCAAACTTTTAAGAACTGTGAACATAAAAACAGAACATCTCTGTGAAAAATTGTCTTAAAGAACATGGGCATACTATATTTGAAGAACAAATTGACATTTACTATCTTAATCAAGTTAGCACACAAGTGGTAAAGCATACAGCAGTATAAAATTATGAGAGTGATTGTTCAGATCTCTAGTCTTCTATAAAAGTACAGGAAATACGCTGCTTTGTTAATGGTTTTGGAGTGCCAGCAGACATTCACAGGAAGACAGAAGGAGAAAACTCTACTAAATGTCAATTTTATTGCAGGGAAGAAAAAATAACTATGTATAATAAACAATCAGAATTCTAATCTCTAATTAATATGTTACAGATACACCAAAAAATTACCTGATTGTTGTATTCTTGGCAAGATTACTTTCTTTTAGAACCCGTATTAAATTAAATCCAGCTTGCAAGAAAAAATAAAGTGCTCATACAGAAACAGTATGACTTACGTTTTATTCCTATTGTTTTTATTAGTTATAACTTACTTATATTTGCAAATTTTTACACATTGCTAATTCAGTAAGAATATATTTAAGTTTATGTATGCATAAATAAAATTTCTAGCTGTTGTGGCTCAGGGCCAGACTGTGGATTTTAATGTGCATATAAGGACTAAGTGTGTATGTTAGGCATTCCTGAGACTTGCTGAATTGTATCATCTCCTAATACAGATGATGTGAATCAGTGAGTGTACTATACTACTGAGTTGAGACTGTTTAGGGAACACAATGGGTAACAAATATGAGTACCCATCCATTTAATGATGTAGTCATATAATGGTTAACTTCCAATATGCGGTCAGGGTGCCTTTTTGTTTTGACACTGGCTATGAAAAAAACTTCTGTTTAATGTCACTGGAAAAATGCATAGGTCTCCGCTGACAAAATATCAATTTACATAAACTTTTATTTGATGTAAATGAGCAAATTTGATTTTTATCTTTGCTGCTGCTTTTTATAAAGGAGATATTTAGAGATAGAATTATCTTGTTGTGACAAAGATTGAAGTGTGCTCTTAATGAGTCATCATTCCAAAACACATACTATTTTGGGGGACTACTTCCTGATCAAATAGCTGAAAAGATGACTAAATATTCTTTATACTGAATATTGATTCATTGGTAAGATTGGAAGAAAAGTCTCAGATCATAGAAATGGCAATATTTTAATGAAAAACTTTTTATGCTGAAAGTAACAGCTTGCCATTATCATCAACAAAGCAGAAACATAGTGTACTTTCTTTTGGAAATAATTTTCACATACAGTGTTACCAGCTATTCTAGCATCTATATATCTTTAAAATACACGTAATTATCAATTACCCCAGAAACTTTGCAACTTTCCAAGAATCACTCAGCATATTTTAAAACTCCCTGTTAATGCCACAGTTTCTTCTTCCTTAGCCTTTGCCATTGGCTGCTGCATCTTATTGCAGTAGCGCTCCTGGTTTTACATCTTATGATCATTCTGGTGATGGTAGCTTAAGAAATAACAAGAAATAACACTATTTTTCTACTCCAAAGCTGTCATCCAGCTCTGTAACATCTGGGTCACGTGTACTGTGTAAGTACTAGTCTGATGAGTGTTTATTGACACACCTAGCTGTTTTGCTTGTGAATGCTGGCAAAGGGAGCAGCTGACTGGATCAGGCTGGTGTAGATATGTAGCTATACAACAAGAGTCTGCCACACCAGCGCCTACGTTGTTGCCATTTCCCTGTCATATATTTTAAGAGGTGAATGGCGGGCTAGAACCACAAGCTCTTGCCGCCACAGACAAGACTAAATTGTTACTCAAATCACAAGCTCACTTTCTCCTTTCCTCCCATCTCTTAGTTCCCCATGGCCATGTCTTATCAAATACTGGTACAGTAATTAGCCAGCTATCTTCAGAGTGAGACAAAATAGCAGAAGTGAGAGAGGAATGGACAGGTGGTGTGTGAAAGCATGTGGGCTCAAGCCGCTCATTTTCACGAGTGCGGTTTTCATTTGAAAATGTTAAATAAAAGCCCAGTTCTGCAGTATTTCCACAGACTGCTAGTACTGTCAAATGCTGAAAAAAATCTGCTACCAGAGGCTGCAAATGTCACATGTCTTTCTTCAGCCCTTACAGCTTCTTTACCTTACCTTGCTGTCTCACAGACAGCTAAGGATGAAAATGTTGGTCCTGTGTTCCCAGCCTCCCTATGTTGGCTCTACCTTTATACTGCTGCGAGGGAAAGAAAGAACATTCTTTGACTGGGTTACCTTTTGACTTGATCATCCTCACAAGCCAGGTGACTTCTTGATTAATTTTGATTAGATGGAAGTGCTTTGTGTGGTATGCCTGTGATTGGTGGGGAAAGCAATGATGCAGCATTCTTGAGTTACTGTGGTTTGAGGTAGGTGGTATCTGGGACTGTGCAGTCCTGGAACTGGTAGAAGCAGCACCTCTGTAGTTCCTCTGCAGCTGTAGCCTTCAGATGGATCATCTTGTGATAGCACACGTACACAGTTTAGAATAAAAAAACAGCAATATAAAACTCCACGTCTGATATTCAAGAGGAAAAATGTAATTGTATTTTGTTATGGCTCTTTAAAAACCAGCAAGACAATATAATTTCATCATTCACCTTTCCTGAACAGTGAGTTCTCCTGATGAGTGTTTTAGGTGTCGTTTAAAAGTTTGGGTAGTACTACTTGTGTAGTAACTCCACATCACCAAAACTATTCTAAAAACATTTTTAGCTCTGTTGTAAGACTTGCCTTCAAAGGTGCTTGACACGAAAGTGTGTAAACCTGAATGGCCTACTAACTTTTGACATCTGGCTCAGCTCAGGGGTGAAAATCAGGACAGAGCAGCTCCAAGAACTCAGGCTATATGAACACTCAGTATAAACATGAGACCAAGTAAACCCTTTGGCATTATCTTATCTCTTCGAGAGCAGTGTGATTACTTTCCAGGGCACAGTCCATGTGGTTCCAAGCATTCATATGAATGATTGGATGAAAGATGTATCCTTTTCGACCATGGTATTCAGAACATGATTGGCTTTGTTGTAAACCAACTACAGTGTAAAATACACACTGCAGTTAACTCTTACATATCCTGCTGCCTTCCATGATGATTTTTTTACTACTGATATATTTTAAAAAATTCAACAAACCTCATATCAGAAGAAAGAGTGTACAATAGGATGTGGTAAAGACCTGTGATAGATTTTAGAGGATTACAGTGCAGGATTTATGTGCAGGTGATTTATATGACTTTATCACATTTGAAGTAGTAATTATGTTTGCCAATAAATTTCTCAGCCAAGGACCATTTTTCACTTTAATTTTATAACAAGCATTATCATAAATGGCAAAAAATAAGAGAGACACAGAGAGACTTATCAGGATAATCTAATCTAACATAAAATGCAAACCTCCCCCATGAGAAACTTTCTGATCAGATGACACTCAAACTCACTTTATCATTTGACATAGTTGACAGGCATAAAAAGTTAGTCTAAATGTCAAAAGCCACAATGTCTTTGGTATTGGCAGAGTTTCTAGGATTTGCAGGGGAATTATTAACACAAGATAAATATTTCTTCCTCATGCCCTCCTTTTATAAGGATTTGTCTGTCAGGAAATGGAAAAAGAATGAGGAGAAAATTTAGCAGTTCTGCATTTCTTGTCAGGGTTCCATGTATACAACCATTCCTCCAGCATGATCATGAAAACTGTTTAGATTTACGTTTAAGAATTGGAGGTGATCTCATTTATTTGTGCCTGATATTGAAATGCTGAGAGCATGTGCAGCCATACAAAGGATGGAGAAGCAGCATCATATAAGTCAAGTTTGACCTAGTAGCACAAGACAGAGCATCTTTTAAATCTGAAGTACACACTTTACTTGTTATAGGACTATCTTTGGATGTCAGACAGGCATTCAGGTGTGATACTGGAAAGTTTCTGGAGTTGAGTTACACAGAAAGGAAGAAGGATGTTTTGGGGAGCCTAAGTATAGGGGGCTATTATCTGAGAACAGTATAATAAGAGAAAATTATGTTACACTGTAACTTGTTTTGAAAGAGTATTACCTATTTAAAGAAAGGTACAGTGTAGAAGGTTTGTAAAAATAACATCTGTAGAATCTGCTTTACTCAGAAAGAAATTTCAAAGCTTACAAAACCATAAGCTTCAAGGCATATGGTCAGATGGGATTTCACTTCCAAGTAGGTGCTGCATATATTGGTGTGTCACGGGAAGGTTTATTGCCTCAGGAACAACTGCAACTGACAGATGATCCGAGGTCCTAATTGCCAACCTAATTACCTGTGCACCATATCCTCTATGGAGACCACCCAGCCAGGAGGGAATGAAAAGCATGTCTGTAACTGACAGTTTTGCTCCCAGTTTGGTACAACCTCCCCAGGCTTTCGGGCAGAAGGTCTAGAGCTTAGGTATAGTGAGACAAGGAGAACTGAAGCATTCCCCAGCTATCTACTTCCATTACTTCCATCAATACTTTTGTTCAATGTCATAAAAAGCTAGTTGGATAAAAATAACCTGTTATCCCAGTATAAATACATATTTCCCTACAGTTTCCTGTTATTTTGCATTGCATTAATCCTGGTTTCCACTGCTGTAAGTGGGCAGTACTTTACTATGGGGAAGCTAACATTGAGGAACAATTCCTCAGCTTTGAGGAATGATTTCATAATTTCTCCTGCTTTTTAAAAACTGAAACCAGACCAAAAAAAAAAATCTATTTCAATAGTATATTTTTTCCCATAACATTTAGGATATTTACATCTAATGTCATTACACATTGTAATTATGTAATTGCACATCTTAATTACACATTCTCATTATTTCATCGTGTATGCTACAACAATTAAGTAATTAGGTCTAATTTATACAATTAGACCTAATTGTATAAATACATGACAATGGCATAAAAATGGCCTGAAAGAACAGGGAAGACTTTAATTAAAATGCAAGGAACGCTCTGTGTGTCACAAACCTGTGCAATCAAGGCCACATGCAGAATAGGACTGATCCTGTGCAGTGATTAATACTGTAACACTGTTTCATGGCTCTTACTTTTCTTATACTGAGAGTGCTGAGTGCTTGCAGAAGCAGGTTCTTGGTAATCATTTTAGAGCATTGGATTATGAGCTTTTTTTTTTTTTTTTTTTCCTCAACTTTGGTTGAAACTGCAACATTGCAATTTCAAAGTGAATAATTTTTCATGTACTGGCACATTTATGCCATGTGTGTAGCTGTATTCCATGTTGGTCTTCTAGGACATTTATTATTATTATTTCTCTTCACTCAGACTTCAGTTTCCTGTTCCTCTTGGTAGGAAACACGTGCTGTCTCCATCCAAAACACTAAATTCGTCTGTATGCAGTTTTGAGCACTGCTGTCTGCCCAGGCTGCAGAGCTAGCAGATAGCCTGCTCCTGGGCACAGCTTTGACCAAGATGTACCACGTTCCAGAAAGCGCTTGGGTACACACTGGGGGACAGTGTACATCGTGGCAATTTCCAGAAGGACATAGATTGCATCATATGGATACAATTTATGCAATCTCGCTTGCTGAAGACAAACAGCAATGTACCCTTGTCCTATCTAGTTTTACAGTGTAACTACAATCACAGAGCTCTCGTGAGCCCAGTCCTTTAGCTAAGGAGATCATACTTTAAGATCCAAAACTCTTCAGTTAGGTCTGATTTTCTGATGAGACTAGACTGTTTATGGCCACCACTCTACCATAATCACAACCTGTTAGAGAGGCCAACTGCACACCTGAGCACCTGACAGAGAATGCCTTGCCTCACAAAACTCTTTTTCAAGAAAGGATAGTGCAGATGTGCAAGCAATAGATTTGCAAGCAACAAGGCACTGTGGTAAGATGGAGCCATTTCAATTTTTGGCCATTTTTTCTTCTTTTCAGAAGATTCCTTCACTGAATTAAGCTAATACACACACACACACACACACACACATTTTCTCACAAGATAGGAAAGGATTTTACAACAAAAAGTAAGCCGGATGGAAAAAAAATCCACGCTGTTTGAACAGAAAATTTTTGCCCTGTTCTACTCAAATCAGGTTATTCCATAAAGGTGAATGCTTTTCTCTTCATTAATTGATATTATTGCGACCATACTGAGATTTCCCTTGGCTTCTCAACCCTCAAGGCTTTCTTCCAGAAGCTATCCAACTACAGGAGAAACAGAAATGTCTTCATAAAATAAATAAAAATAAATAAAATAAAAAAACTAATTCTAATTGCATCTTCCATTGGAGATTCACCAAAATGATTTGTTTAATTTCCCAAGGGAACATCTTCATGCCTTTTTTAGGACAGATTCTCCATTGTGCTATGTGAGAGAGCTTAAATTTAATTTCACTTTCTTTTAAATTTATTTCACTTTTTTTTGTTTGTAATGGAAATTTTGTGCTGGCTAGGAAATAAGGAGATGAATTATTTTTTTTTTCCCCATAGTAAATAACATCTTTTTTCCTTCCAGAGGTTCCCCAGGAAATCTGCATATACCCCAGTCTTTCACTTATTTACCTAACCATATATTGTATTGTTAAAAACAAAACAACAAAAAGCAAAGAAAAAATGCATTTAATTCTGCTCTGTTGTAACACTGCTATAACATTTGCTACCATTCATTTTGTGCACTTGCAAGAATTAAAAGTGATTAGTTCTTACTTTACTTCCTGTTCCTCTATCTGGAATGAAAAGTATGCCAAATACATCCCTGCTGTAAGTCCATTGGAGATAATGGAGTTGCAAAGGATTTGAACGTTACTCATTGTGTGTAACCCATAACCTCATTTTTAGCTGGATAGGAGTAGAGGTTCTCTGTGCCTTTATTTAGAGCTGCAGCTTCCATTAAATTTAATTACTTTTCCCTATGGCTGTAAATAGAAGGTGTCTCTTGTTAAATTTAATTCCTTTTCCTGGCAGCTTGCATGATAAAGGTATAGCTACTAAATGAGGATATCTCCTAAATGGAAGGAGATTAAATCAAGGATATATTATGTAGGGGAAGATTTCAATTTTAGACTCTAACTGATAAGCATCAATGAAATAAAAATCACAACTATTGCAAACCGCACCGAAATTCCTTGACTACCCAGAATAAATTGTCTTCTAGAATTTATCTGTACGTGCATGAAAGCTGGATGTAGGGAAATAAGCTAAAGGTGCATAATGAATAAAATGAATTATTGTTATTAAAGATGTTAAATTAGGCTGTTGTTTGGGTGTCTGGTTTACTGATAGGTGTAAAGGAAAGGAAATTATTAAAAAAAGATTTTTTTTTTTCCTCTTATAAGATCTCTTGATAAAATAACTATAAATCTGTAAGAACCTGTGGGCTTTTTCTCTTGAGCTACTGCTACATCATTGTGCATTGCAAAGAATGAAGTAAGTTTTCTGTACTGATATATATATATATAATATTTTACTTTACATTTCTTATTGTCTTTCTTCCATTATCCTATTTCTGATCATTCCTATACTTAAAATTGACCCTTTCCCTTATTAACATAACTCTTTCTTGAGATGGCACAAAGGATTCAGTAAAGTTTTCATTAGTTCCTAGGAAAAAAGAAATAAGTTATACCCTTAGAGTTGTGCTGTGCTCACCTTTGTCATTCCTAATCATCCTGTTCATCCACTGAACATTTTGATCAAGATATTTTCTACACAGCTCTGAATATACATATTTATGAAGTACTCATCACCATGGTATCCAAGTGCACTTCAATTTATTAAAAGGATTATATGACGTGTTGGCCTGTAACAGCAGGGGATTGGACATGATGACGCAGGTTCCTTCTAGTTTCATTATTTTTTCTGTAGATTAAACTAATACCATAAAACATTTTGCTAAAAATAGATGCCATTTGGAAGGTCACTATATATTTAACATTCAAAAGAGCAACAGTTTTGTTGCAAAGTACATCATGACATGTTCAAGGACTCTGCGTTCGGGTTCTTGGGTAGGCTCTCCTTAGCTGCAGTCAGAAATGTTCAATCTGAAGCAGGAAAGCAGGCCAAAGAAAGGCTCAACATGCTCTGGAAAGTTTTGCCAGCCACTATGAGATGTCAGAACCTGGGCCTCAGATGTCAGAACCTCTTGAAGGAGCTGTGTACAGTCCTTGTGCCTAGAAGCAGGTACTTGGGTAGAGTCTTATAGAAGCAGGGTGATGACTGCTGAAAGTCATTTTAATGAAAAGTCTTTCTATTTATAATGACTTTGTCTACTTCTATAGAGACCTGGCAGAAAGAAGAGAGCAGGGCAGGAAAGAAAAGCACTACAGGCATACCTGTGGGCATGCTTGTCTAAACAGGAGTTCTGAGTTGGCAGAAAAGGTCTGTTCCAGTTCCTGTTAGCAATTACAGGACATTAGTTAGTGACATTAATGCAGCCTTATATTGGGGCTTTCTTAGTCATGCCCTAACATTCATTAGATACCCTAGGTTCCATTGGATGAAACCATCTGCTGAAATTGATACAGTGCAGATATTCCACTCCTGATCCAACCAGTTAGTCAAGAACACCATTTTAAGCCAAGTATGGTATTATGGAAGACTGTTACCTCCACAGGCTCATCCATATGACTTTGAAATGCTGTGTTCAGGATTCGGACCAATCTAATCATACCATTAGATGCCCTAGGTTCATTAGATACATGTCGTGATAACGTGGTTTGTATGGCACATCTGCCCAGTTTAGAGAACTGGCAGAAGAGTGTGTCTGTTTGAACCTGTCCTTCTAGGCAGGTGACAGGGTTGGTGTAGGTAGCCAAGATTAACTGTCCAGAATGAGGAAAGAAGAAAGTAATATAATATTGCTCTTAAAAATACATGAAGACCACAGAATAATTGGTTGAATTCCTCTGAGTAGATCACTTTCTCAAACTACATGTTAAGGTAAAATAAAGCTATGTTTCATATGTTGCATATGACTAGCTTTGTGTGTAGGATGCACGGTTCTACACCTAGCTTAGCCAGAGGCCTCTGAAATGGCTCTCTCAGGGAAAGATCAATAAGCTATAGATATCCATTAATCCATCTTTCTGTTTATTTATTTATTTATTTATTTATTGCATTTTTCAGCATGTGAGATGAAAAGTGGTTATTTGTTTTCAAAGGTCAAAGATGATGTTGTTAGCAAGTCATTCTGGAGAGGTATTTTTAGAATAAACATTTTTTTTTTTTTTTCCCAGAATGTCCATTAACATTCATGGGCATCTAAGAAGTTTTAATTTGTAAGGGGTTTTGTCTGCAAAATAGTCTGTGACAGCAGAATTATAGTTGTGCTGATGCAAACAGAGTGTTGTTGCACCAAACTTAAAACAGAAAATCACTATAATCATTCTAAGAGAAAGACTCTGTTGTGATATAAGGTTAATACCGTTATATTATTTTTTTTTTGAACACTGATAAAATTAGTAGTCAAACAAATATATCAAGTAATGCAATTATAATAAATATTATTGTTTTCATTGTTAAATCTTACTGCTAATGGTGCTCCTCGTTTAGTGCATCAGTGCAGGGACGGTGTTGCATAAAGCAACTGCAAATAATCCTTTTCTGAGACTTCAGCTTTGCTCATTTTCAAACATAGGTCTGATAGAATCAGATGAAGATGCTAAAATACAACAAAAATTGAACTGTAGCCATATCCCTTTAATGGTGTAAAATTTTTCAAGTGACAAACAAACTAAAACACCAACTTTGAATGGCTTGTGTAAAGTAGGAATGTGACTTCAGCCTAGGTGTTATGCCCAAGGTAGCTTTAGATATAGCTGGCTTAGGTATGGTGAGTAATTAAGCTGCCTTGACATTTACTTGCTAGGCAGACAATCTTCAATCTGCTGAAATTGATACAGTGCAGATATTCCACTCTTGATCCAACCAGTTAGTCAAGAACACCATTTTAAGCCAAGTATGGTATTATGGAAGACTGTTACCTCCACAGGCTCATCCATATGACTTTGAAATGCTGTGTTCAGGATTCAGACCAAGGCAGAAGAATTGGCTTACTATATTCCCAGTTGAACCTGTGAAGAGAGGATTTGTCTACAAGAACGTCTTTCGGTTACATATTTCTCTAAGACTTTGCAAGTTCAAAAACATTTTTAAAATAGTAGAAAGATTGATAACTTGCATTTAGTCACTTAATGTGTCCTTGCTGTAAATAAAAACACAGCTCCAAATATTTATTGAGCCATGGGTGTGGGCAATAATTTTTTTGGCTGTTAGTTTGTTAAACCATTGTGGATATGGTATGATCACTAGTTTACTAACAGATGGACATCCTTTTAAAGCCAAGCTGTTACATATTTGTATCATTTTAGTTTGGATGGAAACCAGCTTTTTACCTTATGCTGTGCTTTTTATTTCTTAAGTCAGAGGACAAAATCACTTCCAAATTGTGCTTTTAAAAATAAGGAACATTTCTATAATCCATGTGGATTTCTTCATCACACTGGTATTTGCTCTGGATATTCCCCTGCTAGTAAAATATGGAAATCTGACCTCATGGCCTCGTTTACTGCTGCATCCTCTACCTAAATCAGTGGAATGCCAATCAGTTGATTGACGTCCAGGTACGACAGATTTCGGAGATGTCATGGCAGATGCCAGGCCTAGGGATATTTTGTCAGACTACTCTCTTTGTTCAAGTATTCCGCCATTTGTTGTTTTTGCCATCTGTCATGCTTTGCTTAGCTACTCCTTTTGTTCTTTTTGACTGTATGGCTAGCAGGCACTGCTGCCTGTATTTGATACATAGCTCCTGGACCAAAATCTGACAGAAGTCCAACACCACAGTTATCAACCTTCTCTAATGTAAGTGCAAATTTAAAATTTTGGCAATATACAATGTACTGTAGATATAGATGGCATTAAATAAACAGATGGATGTTTTCACTAGCTTTTTTGGTCGAAGAATTGTACATCTGAATATGATAAAATACGTTACTCATGTTTTGAAATTAATATTGTAGTTTGATACACATCTTCATTGATTGGAAGGATTGATGTCAATGCTCCTTATTGCATAAACTTTCACAAAAAATTCTAACAGTAGACTATTAGCAGAGGCATAGGTAGCTGATAAGGAATGAGTTTAGATATTGAATTCTCTTCATTTTCCTTAGTTCATAAAGTAAAATATACAGTTTTTACTCAAAAAGAATAAATTAGTTGAGAGAAGAAAGCAGTCTGTTTAAAGAAACTAAGCTATGTTTAAGTTTACACAGTTTACAGAGGGAAGACACTAGGAAAACAAACCAAAACAAAACAGGTTCATGTTATTAAACTGAGAAAATTAGAATAACAGAAACAGAATTACTTGGGTTGGAAATGACCTTAAAGATCACCTAATTCCAATGACCCTACCCATGACACCTCCCAATAGACCAAGTCGCTCAAAGCCCCATCCAACCTAGCCTTGAATGTTTTCAGGGATGGGGCATCCACAGCTTCTCTGGGCAACCTGTTCCAGCTGTTCCAACCTCACTACCCTCATAGTAATGAATTTATTCTGAATATCTAATCTAAACCTACTCTCTTCTAGTTTAAAGCCATTCTCCCTCGTCTTATCACTACAGTTCCCTACAAACAATCCCTACCCAGCTCTCCTGTAGGCCCCCTTTAGGTACAGAAGGCTTAAAGGTCTCCCTTGAGTCTTCTGTTCTCTAAGCTGAACAACCCCAACACACTCAGCCAGTCTTCACAGGAGAGAAGCTCCAGCATCCTCATGGTCATCCACTGGACTCGTTCTGTTAAGTCCTTGTTCTGGGGCTTGTTCTGGGGGACCCAGAACTGATCACAGTACTCTAGGAGGGGTCTCATGAGAGCAAAGCAGAGGGGAGAATCATCTCCTTCATCTGGCCACACTGCTTTTGATGCAGCCCAGGGTACAGTTGACTTTCTGGGCTGCAAGTGCACATTGCTGGCTCATCAACCAACACCCTTGCCACTTCAGAGGCAGTTCTTATGGAAAAAAGATGACAATAACTTCCGGCTTCTGACAATATGGCACTAGTGGCAGAAATGAAAGAGACGGACTTGGCAAAACCATGAACCCTTTACTGCCTCAAAATAAAATTAAAAAAAATGGGAAAAGTATAAACAAAGTGAAATAATTAGGAATTATAACAAAAACATAACAGGAATTATAACAAAAAATGTGCGGACAAAGAAAGACATAAAATGTGACACAACTATTTGGAGACATCAAGAGTAAGAAGAAATAATTATTTAACTATATTTATCAGCAAAAGGAATATGGAAGAAAATGTCTTCCTTTTCATTGATGATCAATTATGCTGAAATAAAAACAAACAAAACGTAAACTGTACTTAATGTATGCTTTTTATAACTGTTTTCACACAAAAAAAATTAAAATTTCAGTTATGATGAATTGCTTAGTATAATTATTACTACAGAAAGGCTTAAGAACTCAGGCAAGATCATGGTAGAGAGTGGAGAGATGAAGTAGATATTTTCATAGCAGTTACTTTGTAAAGGACTCGATAGAAAACTGAACAGATGTAGTTTTCAATCTTTTGAAAAGGAAAAAAGAGAGCAAAGGAATTAGAGATTGGAAAACTGCAGTTTCTAGAATAAAAACTAACAAACTTTGGAACAAATAATCCAGAAAACTTTTGTAAGCACTAGAAAGATAATAAGAAAAGGAGCAGCATACAACCCATCTTTTAAAAATATGTGTTGAACCAAACTACCTTAGTTTGGGCCATAGTGATGAGTCAAGGAAGTTGAGGGGAGCTGGGGCTCAGCCTCTTCTTGCAGGTAACTAGTGACAGGACTAAGGGCCTAAAGGCCTAAAGGCCTAAAGGTTGTGCCATGGGTTTAGGTTATAAATTAGGGACGTTTCTTCTCAGAAAGAGTGGTTACGTGTTGGAATGAATTGCCTAGGGAAGTGGTGGTGTCACCACCCCTGGGATGTTCAAGGAAAGGTTGGACGTGATGCTTAGAGACATGGTTTAGTGGGTGACATTGGTGGTAGGGGGTTGATTGGACCTTGATTGATCTTGAAGGTCTTTTCCAACCTTAATGATTCTATGATTCTAAGTCTGAGGTCGAATAGGGAAATCCATCCACAGGTTGGGGTCTGGATCATCAGGGCAGGTGGCCAGCTGAAGCTGGGCTGGAGATCAGTGCTCCCACAGTAGAGCTCAGACAGGAGCTGAAGGTCTGGTCTGGGCAGAAATAGGCAGCAGGATGTAGAGAGAGACCCTAGATGGGGCTGGTACTGGCCACCAGACTTACTAGTGCCCTTAGGGCAACTCGGCCACACCTTACTACTCCCAGACAATTGTGCAGGTTTTATGCAAAGTTGTCTGAAGAGTGTTGACAAAAAAGACTTTTGTGTACATGCAGTTATATTTAAAACTTCAAATCATTTTCTAAACATTTTTTTTTTCTCATTTTGTCATGCTGTTATGACTTTTCTGTGCTGTGACTAGAGATATAGCCAACAACTGGTGAAACTGAAAATACTCAAGAATTCAGACTTAATTTTCATAGTTTTCAAGGCTAATCTGTTTTTCTGAAGCTGCTAGGAATGCTTTACTACCACTTTCCATCTACTGTAGTTGTCTCATCAGTATTTGGTATTCTCTAAACTGACTGCACTGGCACGGAGGTGTTTGTTGGAGCAGAAAGGATTAATCTCCTCTAGTAGATATATGTCTAACATAACCACAGATCTGACATTTGGGGTAAGAGCAAGCAATATCTTTTCAAGTAGCTGGGACACCTGCTCACCATTGCACTGATTCTCTGTTAATTTTAACATTTCCAGTTTTGTCTCTGCAACAAAATTTGTCTGATCACAGGCTCAAAAGGTGTGTACATAGACTATCAAAACAATAGAGACCTTAACAAAGCTCTTACTAGTTTAGAAGTAAAAATACAGGCCAGTTTCTGATCTAAGTTTTGAAGGGGACTATAATGCATAATGGCAAACTGAGAAAGTTCAATTCACTTTGACTCGTAGTTTTTTTTTTTTTTTTTTTTTTTTTTTTTTGTAAATGAAATCATCTTTCTTCACTGCCAGCATAGGCAGCAAAAAAAAAAAACAAAAAAAAACAACTTCAGTTGGGAAACACAACTACTATGTTGGGAATAAGCTAAATATTTAAAGAAGCCCTTAAATATAAACTGTATATGCTTTATCATTTGTAAAGGTAGTAATGTACTGTAGGTAGTAATAGTAATTGTAATGAAAGGTACTTTTGCTGCTGGATGACATGAGGAAAGTACCCTCAAGGCATCTTGTAGGTCTGTAAAACAAATGGTTAGTGTTGCCTATAATTCCTTGAAAACTATTCCCTCCTTTTTGCCAGCTAATTGCTCTTCTACACATTTCATAACCGCCACATAGAATTTAGCCTGTGGTAGTCCTCTTGCAGGCAAACAGAGTTAAACAGATAAGTTTGCAAGTCATTAATTTTTCTAGGTTAATGGTTGTGGTCTCCTGGGAAAGAAATGTAATTCAGAAGTATTTTTAAGAAACGTCTTTTTTTTTTTTTATTTTTTACTTATCAAAACATACCAAAAGTCAGCCTTACAGCATTTTTATTTCATACTTTTGTTACCGGTTCTGTCTTGCATCAGTATTTAGTAGATAAATTGATATATTTATCAGGGTTCCCTGCTAAAAGGACTTAAAAGCCTTCACTGACCATCACAGGGAGCGTAGCCTTTTAAGCCTCTTAAACAGAGTGAGTTTACTGCTATCACAATATACTGGAAAATGCATTATTTATAATTATTGCTTTGAGTTCTAGTTTACTGTGCTATCCTGTGCACACTTATTTGGCTTCTGACTCCTTAAAATTACTAACATATTTTACAGAAGATACATATATACAGTAAATAATCTCAGGACTTTATATTTCCTTACTTAGGAATTTATTAGAAACTCCTCAGTGAAACATTTTTTTTCAGCACTTTGGAGCCTAAAACTGACATTCAGAATTACCTTCAGAATTGAGTTAAAAAAAATAAAAATAAAAAATATATGTATATGAAGGGAAATGCTGCTTAATCAGGACAAGTGCCAAGTACTATTTATAGGAAAGGCTTATCAAATGGACAAATACGAGCTAGGAAACAGTGGTAAGGATTCTAGAGAAGTTTAGTGATTCACAAGATTGAACTCAAATCAATTGCTGTTACAAAAATACCCACAATACTGCTAAGTATAAAGAGAAGCATAGCTGAACACTCCTTCCAAGTGCAATTCAATGGGTGTGTGATGTTGTCTCTAGTGTCTGACCTTAGAATTGAGAAGACATCTTAATCAGATTTTTTCACAGTCTCTACAGATGTTTGAAACTTTTAGTAGTGTTCCATAATTCTATCTTTTTGCATAGGATATGAAGAAACACGTAAAGGAACAGAATGAAGGTTTGAGCAGTTTTTAATCATACTCTTTCTTGAAGAAAAAGTATAGGATTTGATATTGCTTTAGAAAGCAAAATAAAAACAATGAACTTGCTTGTTCTAGTTCATCCTTTCATTGGAAGTCATGGGAAGTCTGCCTGCTAGGCCATCAGTGTTTCCTCAACTTCACCAGGTTCTTAGTGCATACAGCTCACAACTTATGGTTCACAGACTGAAACAGGTGAAGGAGAACGATAGACTGTCCTCGTGTTACTCTCCAAACTCTTTATCAGGTATCACCTGGATCAGTTTCCCCATGGTTACAGAAAACATAGTCAGGTAAAATGTTTTTGTGGGTGCCAACGTCCTTTAGAGACCTGTTCTCAGTGGTAATTAACTTCTTGCCCTTGCTAAATATTTTCTGTGGTAGACTGCTAAAGTAAACAATCGTTTTCCGTTAGTTCTTGTCCACTTGAATAGTGTGAAACATGGAAAATAAAGAACACACAGACAAAGGCAAGTGATCAAAATAAAATATTTGTCATTTGATATAGGCATATTCAGAGACCATAATCTTACAGAAAAATCATAATTTGTACAGACAGGTTCTCTAAATAATCAGTTATCTGTTAATTGGGAAGAATCAGTCTTGGAACTGTGGACAGATGTATGCAATTAGAAACAAGAACACATTATTTTCAATAAAAGAATGCAAATCAACAGCAAGAAAACAGGTGCATAAATGCCACGGTCCAATAAAAACTATCACAGGTGCATTAGGAATCATTTGGTGAAGCTGAGCAAGTTCAATCAACAAAGACTTCAATCAGATTGTTATTATATAACATGTAATATGCTAAACCCCTCAGTTTAATATGCTATGGATACATTTAACTCCTAACTAAGATCATTAATAAAAAGGTTGATAAGATATGGTGCTAGAATTGAGCCCTGGGGAACACTGCTAGTGACTGGCTGCCAGCCAGATGTAGCCCCTTTCACTGCAATCCCTTGGGCTCTATCATTCATCCAGTTCATCATCCAGCACACTGTGAACCTGTTTGTAACACAGTTGAACAACCTGTGTAGAAGAATACTTTGCAGGACTGTATCAAAGGCTTTACTAAATCGAGAAAGATTACATCCACTATCTTTTCTTCATCTACTAAGTGGGTGAATTTATCATAGAAGGATATCAAATATAAAGGCAGGACTTTCCCTTCATGACCTATGTTGACTACAACTGATAATTGCTTTGTTCTTTAAATGTCTTTAAATATTCCCCAGGAAAATCTTCTCCATAACTTTTCCATGGACTGAGGTTAGATTAATAGTCTGTAGTTTCTTGGGTCTTCTCTTGTGACTTTCTTTTAGATCAGTGTAACGTTGGCCAGCTTCCAGTAAGTGGGGGCTTGTTGAGAGGGGTCTAACATCTACTAGCACCTTCAGTACTCTGGGGTGAATCTTATCAGGCTCCATGGACTTATGGAGATGGGCATCCCTCTTGTATTTCCTGTTGAATGAGGGTCAGCTGATGTTTTATTAGTGCAATAACAAATGTAAGTTCATGCTGCTCTCTGAGCTTCCATATAGAAATAAGGTGCTACTGTAGGAACACTTGGTAAAATGCAATTTGTAGTTTTATTTAAAGTAGTATTTTGAGTGCTTTTTCTACAAAATATGTTGGCCCGATTTCCTCTTGCTTCAAATTGACATAACTCCATAGGCAACAGAGATCTGTATTAACATTAACACCAAAGAAGATCAGCTGCAGACTCGAAGCAGTATAACACAACTCTGGAGAGGAAGTTCCCAGTGTAAATATCATCAGTGTAACTAGACAATCTGCATTTATTTTATTTTATTTTATTTTATTTTATTTTATTTTATTTTATTTTATTTTATTTTATTTTATTTTATTTTATTTTATTTTATTAATTTTATTTTATTTTATTTTTACTTGTGCTGGCTCACTAGTAGTTCATTTGTGTATTTATAATTTCCTTGTGTCTATAGCATGCTTTTTGAAATAAAAGAGATACTGATGATTGATATAAGCACTCTCTAAGATCTCTGTATGCCTCTAAGATCTCTCTATATGCCTTTTTGAAACAGATACATTCTTAGAAAGAGGAAGGTTCCCCCTACAAACAAAAAACAAATGAAGAACATTAAGCTGAAGACAAATTGACAATTGATTGACAAATGAGTTTTGTAAATCTCTAAAACTGTAGTTTCAAAATGCAGTCTTGGTGGAGGAGTAATAAAATAAGCATGGTGGAAATTCTTTCTATATTAATGGCACAATTTTTGCCATATGATACTAAAAGTATTTTTTTTCCCCATGGTCTCTATCCATAGAAATCATGTAGCTCTAAAATTAAGTAAACATATAAATATATTCTGTTCCACTTAAATGAGGTACGTTTTTATTCTGATGGAAAATATCAAATTAATGACATAGCAAATCTAGAAAGACGAATGTTTTAACCTGTTTCAGTCAGAAACATTCAATCTAGAATCTTCTTTAGCTTGGGTCTCTACACAGTGCCATGGCCCTATCTCAGAGCTTTGTGCCCTAAAACAGTTAAAGACATGCTCATTGCCAGCCTTGGGTCAGGCAGCATGCGTATTCAGCACGGTATTACAAAAACCTTTCTCTGACAGCTATTGACACAGATTTAGGTGGGATTTTTAGGCCATTGAGCAAGTACCTGGAGGGTGGCTGAATGAGATCTTTTGTGAAGTGTCACAGGTGAAAGTTATTACACCTGGGTTGAAACTAAATTTTTTGAACTGCTGTTTTTAAATAAATGTTGAGGAAGCAGATAGCTTTTTTGAAATTTTGTGGAACAACAGATCTCCTCCCCCCCCCCCCCCCCCCCCGGTTTATAGCTGTGTTTAACTGATGATTCAGGAAAATGACATTTTCAGAGTAAGTACCTATGTTAAGAGTCACTATGACTCTCTCTTTCTAGAAACGTGTTCCATATTTTTTTTTTTTCTGGCACATTTGAATTGACTGTGCACTTGTTCCAATTAAATTTAACTGTCAGAGGTTGTGATCAGTGGACGTGGTTGTCATTAATTTCATTAGCATAGCATTTCAAACCATTCAAGATCATAGTCATTTTGATGGCTTCAGAGAACATTGCAAACATCAAACCTCTCAATAAAGACTCTACAGAATGTGAGCAGAATAGTGGAATAGAGAAGAACACTGCAACGACACACTGCTGTTGCCACTGCTGAGTAGAAACTGTTTTGAACTCCAGGTGACATATATTACATTCTACTTTTTTAATGTATATTTTTTCTTTTATTTTCCTTATTTATTTATTTATTTATTTATTTATTTATTTATTTATTTTTGAGAACAGTAGATTTATACTTAAACTATTGAGAGGTGTATTTCTAAGGGCCTGGTCATAAGTATGTGCAGCTTGTCAGTGGTATTTCTTTCCGATAAAAGGGAAGAGTAAGGGTATTCTCCCCCATTTTTTTTTTTTTCATGGTTATTGCTAAAAAGCTATTCAGAAATCTAGGGCTGTGTGCAGTGGACACAAAAGCTGCAGTCTGTCTTAATGGAGAATGGACACCCTCAGTGTAGTGGTATGAAATTCCTTGAAGTGCTGCTTTCTCCTGAGCAGCATCACTTCAGACTTTGCAAGAGGAGTCTGCCTCAGCCAGCTACTCCTCATCCATATTCAGGCACTGAGAGCACTGTATTGTCCTGCGCTGAAAAATCAATACTGTGAATACTGTGTGTGCTCAGCCTATTTGATCTCCATGGTTGTCATGGCTACACTTCAAGGTATTGATTCATCCACAGGGATCTCAGGGTTGGATGGTCCCTGTATTGAGGCAGAAATCTTTTGTCCTCTGAAATCTAAGCACATTCTACAATGCACTCAGTTTCACATACACTTACACCACCGAAGTGTTTTTGTTTTTGTTTTAATTTTCTAGGGTTGAGAGTGGAAGGAGAAATTTCTTAAGTACCTCCTGCAAATTCCAGCAGGTCCTATTGACAAAGATATTGAACATGTGACAAAATATACAGTGAAAATTAGATGGATGAAATGTAAAATGCTCAAAGTACTGCTGATTTGCTTCAGTGAACACAGTGAATCACGCAGACTGTGTGTATCCTTAGTAGCTTGGATCCTTTTGTTCATGTATCGGATCTATTATGGTCAACTTAACAAAGAAAATCAATGGGAAAAGGTTGTGATTGGAAAGGATTGGAATTTGCATTAGAGCTGTGTATTAGAATCTGTTGTTTCATATTGCTTATTCCTACAGTTCACTCTTTTTTTTTTTTTCTTTTTTTCTTTTTTTTTTTTTAAAAATATGGCCATGTATATATGTATTTAAAAAAAATAAAACTATCCATAAAGGTATATATAGTACCTATGATATATGATATATAGTCCCTATAGATCTATGCTATATAACCTAATTTTACTCAGTAATCATATCTCTCTGTCTAGATACCTTTATACTTGTATTCAATGAAGTAACTGATTCTTCTATGATTGTTATTAGCCTTGATCCTCTGGAACAGTTTTATATAAAGTAGCAATGTCTTAGCCCATTTTTCTAATAGGGAACTGATTGAAGAAATTTGTAAAGTCACACACGGAGTAAGATTGTGGTATGTCTAAAATGCAAGTCTTTGAAGTCCAAGTGCTATTCACCAGTCTAATCTCCTGTTGCTCTAGGTGAATTATGTTTTGTTCATTAGCATTTCCAAAAGGAAATTGTTACTGGAAGAATAGTGAACCTTTAGTGGAAAAATTACTAAAAATGTGGAGGGAAGAGGGTCAAGCTGCATATTATATTTATAATTAAGTGTTGGATCCAGGCAATACACAGTTTTGCCTTGTGTGGCAGTATAGATCTTCCTGTAAAAAGACTGGGAGACATATAATGTGAAAAAACATTGGAAATAAAGAGGTATGTTCTCATGGTGTGTTGAGCGTTGAGAATAGCAGGCTTCTCTTTCCCAGCAAGGATGTAGTCAATTCCTTTGCTCTGGTAGCTGTTTCCTCCTATTCAGCAGATACGTGTATGCAGATGTACTGCTTAAATACACACCATGAAATTTATGATATGTAAAGCCCATGTCTTGTGAAGAAATAGCTTTCTCAGTTGAATCTCTCTGTTCATTCTGTCTACAGACTGGATAGAAGTCAATGAAAAATCCTAGGGAAGGAATGTTTCCTCAGCCTACTTCTCCTTCTTTGATCCCAGGTGAGCTTCTCAAGGAATTGTAGCTGTTTTATTGGACTGTTGGGAATCTATCCTCCAGATAGATCCCTATCAGAGGTATGCCTCTCAGTAAGGCTTGCATGATTGAAACTTAAGGAACTTTTTGTCCAGGAAGTTACTAATGCCATGTCTCTGGTCTATTGCAAGCATCTTGCCCTGCTTATGATCAGAGGCAGGCAGAAAGAAGCACCTTATTAGGTACTTTATCTTAACACACTCAGAGTCCAGATGTTCCTTTTCAAGGCATGTCAGTGAAATGGGGTGTCATAGCAGTGATAAACTTTGAGCACAGGATAAGATAGATAATGTCAGATGACAAAGGAAACAAGGAGCTGGGACTAAGGGAAGGTGTGGTAGCACTGCTAGTTATACCTCTCTTGGTGGCTTCACCCCCGACTTTATCTCTGTTTCACAATTTGCAAAGTGGAACAGCGATGGTTCTACTTAAAATCACTGTGGAGTTACTTTGTCTGCTTTTCAAGAACAAGCTTAGAGAGGAAAAAAAGACTCCAGCATATACACATAATTTTAATTTTAAAAATGTGCTAGCAAGAGAAAGGGAAAAAAAAGTTAGCTTTCAGAGATTTGTAATGCTCCATCTCTGGTTATTTCAGCTAGTCTTCTAGAAAGCTTTCTAGCAGTTCAGAAAACACTATAGTTCACCTCTTTCTAGGAGCTTGGGATTAATCATTCATTTATGAACTGTTCAAGGTCAGACTTTCAGTAATAATCTACTTAGTAGATTTTCTTGTAGCTGATGCAATTTTAAACCCTGGAAAAAGAAGCTGCAAGCACAGGCATCTAGTGGCCATTTCTACACAACTGCTATCCATCTGGAGGATAACTGTAAGATCTTTCTTGACTTGTATTTATTTTTTAGGGATTGTATGAATCTCTCTATGCATATGTGCACACACACAAATGCACACTCCTTATAATTGACTTCCACAGTAGTTTTAAAATCAGAAGGAAAGATTTACTATAGATGTGAGGTAATTCAGTCTTAATGAGGTTACAAGAATAATCACATCCATTGGGAAGAAAATATAGCCTAAATCCTGTTACTGAAGGCCTGGATACTTTTTTTTTAGCCTTCTATTTCAGTAGGATAATTCATGATACGCTGAAAACTCAAAATGGCTGTAACTGTTAGGGTGGAAGCTGGATCAAATGTACATTGAATGTCATTAGCAAAAGTCATAGCTAGGTGTAAAGACTGTTGCTAAAGGAAGAGCAAAGACTTATCAGCTCTTAGCTATGGTATATAAGGTGACAGTATTTATTTAGCTGTTTTTTGTTGTATTAGATGTGGATTCTAAAGCAGTTGTATTTGAAACAATTTAAACAATTTAATTTAAATATCATTTGGTCTGATATATGATGACAATATACATTTTCTTCTAATGATAGTCACCAAAACCTATGTTTTTTGATAATCTATGGCAAAAATTCTTGCTAACAGTAGCAAGTTCTGGGGAAGAGAGAAATGGGGCAGTGAGCAGTACTGCAGTGTAGTTCTTCAGTTTAAAAAGATAAAAAAAAAAAAAAGAAAAGAAAAAAGAAAAAGAAAAAAGAAGTCCTACTCAAATATTTCTTTTGCAATAAACATTTCATTATGGGGAGCTAAGTAAGAGAGCATCTGTTAAACTCTTTTAAATAACTATTTCACTTAATCAAAATAGGTTCTTAAGCTGTTAGAGTTTCATTTTGGATGGCTTCAGCATTTGCATCTGCTGAATGATTTATTTCCCTGACATTAGCTGGATATTATGAGGAAAAACACAGTTCAACCTCAGGCGAGTTGGCATGAGACATGAGACTGTTCCAGGTTGAATTTTCCTTTTTAAATTTTTCATGAAATTCTCTCAGCAGGGCCACTGTTGAGCTCTGAAAAGATTTTGAACCTATTAACTATAACCGCTTCAGTCCAACCATCGGGGAAAAAAAAAAACAACACACACACACAGAAAAAAAGAAAAAAGAAAAACCTCCACTGAAAAACATGCATTTCATCAAAGCTCTCTTCCTGCTTTTACTGCACCATAATAACACTGAATAGGTTTAGGGGCCATCAATTGTAAAATTATCATTTTTCACCAAAGCAACGTTATATTAAATGCTTAATTATTCATTACTAATGCTTGTCATGATGAAAGATTGGTCCCAGTAATTTTTAAAGCAGTAGGCCTGGCTTTTCTTCCTTGAAGGTTAATAGCTGAGCCCTCAGTTTCATTAGCCTCCCTAAACGTAGCACACCTCATATGTCACAGCTTAGCTTTTTGCTTGCTCTACTGTCTCTCCCTTAGTGACTAGATATTCACAAGGCTAAATGTTTGCTAGGGTCTGTTGCCTGGCTTTGTTTTGGTATTTTCTTTGGAATAAATGGTTCACCCTGGCAGCGAAGATGGGTGGCTGCAATAGTGAGGTTGGGGACTTTGTAAGATATAATTGTTTTTGGCTAGGCAGAATCATTCCTGCTGGGCATTTTTGAAATGGTGGCACTTAGCTTTAAATGGAACAAGATGCACTAAGATTATGAGCAAATTATGCAACTTGCAGAAAGCTATTTACTCATCTGAAATTACATGCATGAAATATTGATGGTACATTAGTTACACAATGGGGATAAAAGTGGACTGCATTCAGTCTTGGTAGGTACAAGGCTACAGGCTTACAGCCTTAAGCTTTTCCTCTGTAAACCCCTGAATGTTTGAAGTAATGTTTAAAGGCCAATTTCAATATACCCTGTCAATATGGGGTGAAGTTTTTTTGGAGTTTTTCAGAATCTTAACAGCATCAAAAATCCCGTGTAACAGAAACATCATTCATTTCACTGACATGGTGAAAAGTTGTCTTTTTGCTGTGGTTAGAAGAAATTGCTCCACGTTTTCATATTACTATCTTTATGTACTCCTAGCTTTAAATACAGGACTAGTTCCATTCTAATTTATTCAAGTTTTCTTTTTAAGCTCTTCTCTACCTCTTTTAAAGGAGCAAGGTAAGCCTGGCAACTGACACTGACTAAAACACTTATAGACTGAAGAACTAGTACAATCACTAAAAAATCCAGGAATCATGAATGATATTGTTTCTATCTACCTTGGTATCACTGCCAGAGACATTTCTTTGCTAACTAATAGGCTAGGGTTTGTTAGATTTTCAAACTTACTAGAGCTTTCTATTAAGCATTTGTATTTCACCATGTGCTCATTCCTCTAAAGCAGAATCTTGTACACGATGCTAATTACTGGTTTTGATTCCTATAAATAAAGCCAGCACTGTATAAATAATGAATTTTGAACTTATCTATACATGTGACAGTGCTCTATAAATATAAACGTGGTAATTTTCAGCAAAGCTATTCAGTGCACTTTAAAGGAGATAAATAATTAATATGGATTCCATTTAGTTGTTAAGAGGAATAGTGAAGATAAAATTCATTGGAGTTTTTAACAAAATTCCCTGATTGCTAGAAGTCACATTGATAAATGAAAACCAAATTATCTGAAATTCCTAGTTCAGGCCTTGGCTTTGCTACCTCTATTGATACCCACCCTTTACAGACAATGATGGATGAAGTATTTCTGGGCCAGAGAGCAGATACAGGCCCAGAAACGCCATTTTCTGACTGTTTGTGTGCTTTTCACTCAACCTGGAAAATAGTGTTTATTTTCCAAGTTTCTAAATTTTCTTGTGTTGCATTTCCCTCTCTCCTCTCATTCTCTCATTAAAATAAAATAAATAAAATAAAATAAAATAAATAAATAAGAACATCCACAAAGCCCTGTGCTAAAAATTTAAAGTGCCTTAAAGAAAAGAAACTGCATTTTTAATTAAGGACATAAGGACATAAATGTATTGCAGTTATGAGGTTATGAGTTTAGGGACAGAAATACAGTGGCATACTCTTTTCAGGAATCTCTTTTTCTGTAGCCTACCAAAACTGAATTGCTTAGGTCCCTCATTTTGTAGCTAATATGTGGTTTCCCAGATCTGCAGAGGAAGTACATGTAACAGAAATGCAGATTTTCTTCATTGGGTATCAATGGGAGCAGAGAAGCCATTGAAAAAAACTTCTCAGATGTTCTACTGAGATCCAAGTGCTGACATTAAGGTCTGGATGGCTTCCAGGCAGGCTTATGAAGATCACAGGAATATAGTAGGCTGTAATCAGGAAGAATCATCCTCATCCAGACAGTGCAGCTTCTGAAGTTGGGAAATCGGGATTATGTATTCAGTGACTGTTCTTAGCTCTGTGCTGGGATCATATTTTGTTCAGGACAAATTTTTTGTTCTTAAATATGTGTGTATCACTGTTTCAGATTCACTGGGGCTGGGCATTCCTGGCCCAAAGTGCTGTTGTCTCTTAGGAAAAGGTAGAAGAGTAATGGGGAATTGCCCGTGAGAGAGACCAGCTGACACAATACTGTTGCTGGGCTGCTCTTTCCTCAGGCTATGTCTCCCTTAATTCTTCTGAAAACAAAACAGAACAGAAGAAAACAAAAGAAACAAGCAAAAAAAAAAATTATCTGGGTTTCATATGAAAACAATTGTGTAATATCTAGGCATGTAACATCATTACTTAATTGTGACAAATTTTGGGCTTGTTATTGTATCAAGAAAAATGCTTATCTTCTTACTAAGCTTTTGTTCTACATTAGCAGAACGTTGACATAGATGATCAATGAAGGCCTTTTCCAGTAGTAACATTTAGGATTGTATAGGTTTATACTGTATTTCATTTTTAATTTAATAAAAGAAGGTCCCTGTTTCTTCTGGCTATAATAGGAAAGCAAAAGTGTTAGAAAACATTCTTCTGAGAAGTTTACAAAAGAAAACAGAAATCACATCTAAGAAACCACCTGCTAAATCCACATTTAAAAAAAAATATGTTTGAAAGATCAATTAAACAAAGGAGAGAGGAGGTAATAGTTATTACTGTGTATCTCAAAGGGTGCTATTTATTTAACTGCCATCAATAATAAAACAATTACGTACCATTCTGAACTCAAGTCATTTGCTGTTTATTCTACAGAGAAATGCTAGAACAAATGATGATTAACAGTATCCTTCTGCTGCAGCAGAACTCAGAGTATGTTGCTGGTCCAGCCATGGTTTTCTGCTGAAGATTGTTCACAACTGTTTCCTTTGTGAACATTTATACTCAGCTGATTATTATTCATGCTGTGACAGTTAAGTAAAATCAAAATAGAGGGGAAGGCTAGGGAAGGCTTAGTGTCTCCTACATGTGCAGGTCAAAAAACCAAACATCCCACCTCACAGTATACAAATATATTCTATTTTAAGCATTTAGAAATAAGGAATTTGAACAAAATACTTATTTATGTATTTATTTAATTTGACCTCTTAAGTGCAGCATAAGCTATGTCCTTTCAGTATGGCATGTTCTCTTCATCTCCGATGGTAAGGTCACATCACATGGGAATCTATAATCACACAGCTGTACTGTGTAGTGGTTTTTTTTAAGTGTTTAGCTCAGGCAGTATACATTTATAAATGAAGTCTATCCCAAGGTTAGTCTGCACTTCTGGGAGCCCTGAGGATGGGTTGGGAGCTATTGAAGATTAACTTCAGGACTGTAAGAGGTAGTGACATCTCCACACTAGGTCCAACATTCAGCTTATATTCAGAAATGCTTTTAACACTACTACTAATATATGTTTGCTGCAGTACAGGCTGCTAGATTGTTTGCAATTCACTCTCTAGGGAAATTTGAGTGCAGGCTGAAAGAGCAGGTTCCAGTCTCAGAAGGATGTCGGTGTATTAGCAGGGCTCTTCAGCTCAGGTGGAGTAATATCACAGTGCACCTGCACTGCCCTCAGTACTCACTGCAGCTGTTTGCAGCTATGTTGTACCGTAGTATACAGAATAGATGTGCCCTGAGGAGACCAGAGAGGATCTTTTCCCTCTGATGTAGTTTTGCTTCATTTGGGAGAGGCAGGCTAGACTCAGATAGTAGATTATGGTTGTAAAGATTAGACACCCAAAATGTTAGGTGAGTGAGCTTCATCTTCTGCATTACCACCCATGCTCGATAAGTATTTGGTAATATATATAAGAGCATATACAATTGCAAGTACTGTGAATCTCTGGAGCTATTTCAGACATAATATTTTTGCTAGTAAGTTCCCTACCTAGCAGCTTTTAACATCACGGGTGATCTGTGTATAAAAAAAAATATTTCTTCTCTATTTCTCCACTGAATTGGTTTAATCTGTCCTTTCAGACTAAAATTGAATATCATATTTAGTGCTAAACTCCAGCCTTCCTAAATATCATGTTCTGAAAGTTTAATTATTTTGCATGTAGAACATAATTAGCCATTTGTTTCCTAAACAGTTTTCATTAGAGGTTCCAAATGGATAAGTAAATGGCATTAACACCCTCCCAATACAATTATTCTCTCACATTGTATCATGTAAACTAGTTTCACATCCACATTGGAAAAACAAGCTCATTCTATGGTGCTGAATTCATGTTCCCTTTAAAGGGTTTATCTGCAGGTAGTCAGTGAAATACATCAAATATTTTGGAGAGTAAAGGAATTGCATGGATTTTTTTCCCTAAAGATCATGTGTGCTTTTTTCTCACCTGAATGCAAGGGCAAGATTACAAGAACTGGATCAGTAGAAATAATCTGATGTTTTCATAGAGTATTGCAACCTCCATCATGCAACAAGCATGATGGAGAAACTAGCAAGGGGAAATGTCCCTCAGTTTGGTGCATTTGTTGTCATCAAAGACTGTCCTTCCCAGTGTAACCTTTTGGAAACATTATGTTAAGACACCAGAAATGCTTAGTTACACCTAAAGAAGGAAAGCAGGGGATGATTGAGTTGTCAATAATTTTTGGAGGACTTTTGAGAGAATGTTTCTATATTGGAAAATTCTGATTTGTCAAAACTGTAAGTGATTGCAGAGAGGTTCTACATTTGAGAGCATGTTATTTGGGACTCTGAGATCATGCCTGAAATCTCTCATCAGAGTGAAATAGGACAAATTTATTTGATAACCAAATCATGAAGACAATACACTTAAAATGAAGAGCTACACAAAGGATTCTGATTTTGCCTGATCTTTCAGCTTCTAAGAAGAAGGGGAAGACATGCAAGTCTATCTACTAAAGATAGACACAAATATCATCTCAGTGATATTTGGAAAGAGGGCAAGATAATGTTGAAATATTCTGGAAATAAACATGAAACCTGGATAAAGTTCTGGTTCTTTCATTACTCTTTCAGAGGGTATAAAAGATGAATTAAGCAAAACCACTTTTGAGATTTTGTTGACTATAGGAACTTTTTATTATAATGTGAAATGTTTCTGTTGGAAAAGGCTTTTGTTTCACGTTGATGTCAGACATTTAAAATTCATTGAAGATAATGGAGAATAAGTGGCCAGTAATTTCTGAGATTTCTGGGTTTTCGATTAGAGAGGTCCTTAAGGATTAGAGAGAGATTTGAAGAGAAGTTAAAAAATGGTGTTGTGATAAACAAGACACTTGGGGTTGTAGAGTTGTAGCAAATAGGTTTCCTCTAGTCTCACAAGTGAGCTTGATGTTGATGTTATACAGATGTTTATAGAAAAGAGGTGAAATACCTCAAAATTGGCGGCCTTCTGTTCTGAAATTGAATCTGTTCCATCACTGTAATGGGAAAGTTAAGTTGATAGTCTTTCTTTTCTTGGAAAGATATTGTTGTCCATTTGCTTACTCCAGATGTTTTCAAGAAAGTCTAATGTTGTAGGTGGTGGTCAACTGTATAACTTTTCATGACAAAATCTAATTGAGTTCAGAACATTACAGACTCTTTAATTGTGCTGGTGTAGATTGGAAGGGCTGCACTAGAATTGAGGAGTAAACTGATCTACACCATGCAAGTAGCTACCCAGTATATTATTATTTAATTCAACTTTCTAATAATGAAATGCTTGAGGAAAGAAAAACCTGTATTCACTTCCCCTGCTGTTTCAATGTGCTTTCATACAGGACACATGAGATGTGACACAGAACTCTATCAAACATGATGGGACTGAAAAGTTCAAGTATTAGTCAACTTGTCTGTATTGATCTATACTTAGCTTATCTGATACAAACTATTTACTCAGACAAATCAACAGAGTACAGAAGAATCAAAAAAGCTGTCAGTGAATGTGCCTTTTTTTTTTTTTTTTTTCCCAATAAATATATCATATAAACTGAATCAATTTGGAACAATTAAGACGGGCTAATCACACTGTGTTAGTTGCCATATCAGCTGATGTACAGCATTTTATCTTTACTGCATTTATATCCCTTAGGATTTAATCCAATAAGAGTGAAAAAATGCGATATATAAGATATGTGTTTACATGAAAGCTGTGCTTCTGTTCAAGTGAACATAAACAGCTTTGATTTATGTTTTATACAAACAAACATAATAAACAAAAAGAACGAAAGCTAACTCAGTAAAGGATATAAACCATATTTGAGAGAATACTTCATTCAATTTTTAAATTTTCAAATTAAAAACATTTCTTTAGAAATCACAAAGAATTAATCATTCTTAAAATTTAACATTAAAAAATTTTAATGTTAAATGAACTAAATAATATATTTACAAAGAATATGATATCAATAAAATTATTACAAACCACAAATGTACAACATATAAGTAATCTGTTACAAAGAAACATTTTTTATATTTGTGGTATCCATAACTAAGTGCTGAGGATGTATGTTGTTCTCTCTCTACTTGTGCTGAGTACTATTGCTCTTCAAGAAGTGCTCTTTAACTGAGGTGGGATACCTGTTGACATGGAACCACATGCTCTGTAGGTTTGAATATCAAAACAAGACACTTTTCAGTCTTTTAAAGAAATCCAAAATGGCTGTGTATGAAGGCTGTCTTGTTCAATTCTGTGAGCTTGGAGACATTATCTACACTCTGGGTAGGAGAGGGACTTGGCTGGAGGCCTGGTTCATTCACTGTTCTTTCCTTTTGAAGCATTCCTGGTGGCCTTTCACACTCCTGGTGTGAAAACCCATGTAGTCCCTGTGCTTCAGGGTTGTCTTACTTGCCAGAGGCATTTTTGCATTGAAAGGAAGTCTAGAAGCCTCTATCCTGTTTGTCCTTGCAATACACTCACAGCATGGTGAACCTAGAAGTGTTTTTTTTTTTTTTCCCTGACTTCAAGAGAAGACAGGATTTGTAGTGATGAATCATCTAAATCACAACAGCTTGTATAACTGTTGCAGAGAGCTCCTAGACTGAGGGCCTAGAAATTTGAATAAATAAGGGTATAGAAGATGTCTTGAAAGAACTGATCTTTTGTTATGTCTTGGAATTTTAGACAAATTTTTACAGATTTTGATGTTCATTTTAGCATCTCAGTTACTGCATAAAGAGTGTCAGAGATTTTTTGGTGAAAGTAAGTTCTCTTGGTCTTGGAGAAATGTTCAGAAAAAAAAAGTGTGATCAGATTCATGAAAATATAGACTTCTAGTGTATTTTATTTTTGTGAAATATAAGAACATTTGCATACTGCCTTTCATGTCCATTTTATCATGTTCTTGGATTCACAACCTGTAAAATTTGAGGACAGGCAAATCTGGACTCATCAGGCAGTGATTATGTGATCATACTGCTCTGAATTTCTGGCTGGCTACTCCTAACCCTAAAACTACCTCTTTGTTGGTTTTGACTTTTCATGATCCACCACACTCCACACATCTCAATCATACAAGCTCTGATGTTGTTGTTTTTTTTTCTCTTCTTTTCTTCATTTTTTTTTCCTTGTACTGTATTCAGTAGCCCCTCACCTCTGTTTTCTTTCCTTTCTTTTCCTTTTTACCCTCTACTTGGCAAACATGTATCCAATACGCTTTAAAAAGGCCAAGTCCATCTGGTAACCTTCTGCTCTGCAAAAGTAAAAATTTTGAAATGTGTCGTAAGGTGCTGAAGCAAGTCATGTTTTTGCTCATGCTACTGGAACATTTTGTTCTTCATCTTGTCTATTCAAACTCTAAGGTTTGAATTCATCTCACCAAATGCAGATGCACCCAGTGTAAATATTCAGCTGTGAGCTAATCATCACAGTTTCCCTTTATAGAGAATGCAGAAATAGGCACTTCTAGAGTATGATTCACAGAATCACAGAATCAAAGAATATCTAGGTTGGAAGAGACCTCAAGATCATCGAGTCCAACCTCTGACCTAACACTAACAGTCCCCACTAAACCATATCTCTAAGCTCTACATCTAAATGTCTTTTAAAGACTTCCAGGGATGGTGACTCCACCACTTCCCTGGGCAGCCTGTTCCAATGTCTAACAACCCTTTTGGTGAAGAATATCTTCCTAAGATCCAACCTAAAACTCCCCTGGCGCAACTTTAGCCCATTCTGTCTCGTCCTGTCACCAGGCACGTGGGAGAATAGACCAACCCCCACCTCTCTACAGCCTCCTTTAAGGTATCTGTAGAGAGTGATAAGGTCACCCCTGAGCCTCCTTTCCTCCAGGATGAACAATCCCAGCTCCCTCAGCCGCTCCTTGTAGGACTTGTTCTCCAGGCCCCTCACCAGCTTCGTCACCTAATTCATTCAATGATTCAAACCATTCTAAAAGAGACTCCTAACCTAATCTCGATTAATCATTCTTTAAAGGTGCCTATTAATTTCAAATGACCATAAAGGGAGATGAAGATGTTGTTTGGCTCCAAATAAGCCTCAGGAAGTTGGTTGACGTAGAGTGCATGGTACCCTTTGGGCAATCAGGTGGGTACCCTACAGCATGCCAGGAGGAATAAGGCTTGCCACACTACCCTGGTATTGCTGATTATGGGATAATAATCATATGCAATTGCTATGTGCATCATTATTCTTCTTCACTGCATTGATGCGCCGACTACTCACTCTTTCTGGGTTTGTCCACATCTGTCTGTTACAGCAATTCTTATCCTTAAATTAATTGGTCTCTTTCCTTGTTTGGCTCCAGATTTTCTGAATACTTGTCTTAACATATAACCTTGGTGCTTCTGCTGTTTTTTTCTGTAGCCTCATATTGCTCATCATGAAGCAATAAATTCAAATTTACTTGGTGGTAGAAAAGGTTTAAAGAGTTGTGATATTTCTTATTTAAAAAGTTGTGGTACTTCTGTACTCCTCTGTACAGACACTCATCTTCAGAGTAGTTGTATTCTCTGCCCTGGCAGTGCTGTTTCACTGAGAATAACTCTCATTTGTCTACATACCTAACTGCAAGACCATTTTTAGGGATTCTCAAGGGGAGGAGCAGAAGTTATAACTAAAGATGGGGGTAAGATGTATCTGAGGTCTGGGGCAGGCAATTCCAAGCTCATCCATTTCTTGTCAGTGACACCTTCAGTTTCTTCCCAGCTATATCCTGTATGGTGCCTTTCACCAAGAAAAGGTTCACGTATGGTACAAGAAGCAAAGAATATAAAATGCAGAAACAGAGGAACAATTTTTGACAACTTTTACCATAATCTAGACAACAATCATGTTCTATCTTCTTGACAGAGCTTTTCTATATGAAGCCAATGCAGCTATCCTGTGGGTAAATATAAATCTGAAAGCCATGCATGTCTTAGTAGAATTTGAGCATACACTTCCACTATCTAAAAATGTAATTTACAAGGGTAATCTGTTAGGTCATTACATTGAAAAAATATTTTAATGCATAGAGCTAATGATTATGAAAGATATCCAGGTTTTGCATGTTATAAAAACTGCCCTGGATGTAAACAACCCTTAATGCAAAAGGACTTAGGCTTTGGTTTAACAGCTTTTAAAGACTTATTTTCTACAAAGCCTGTAACTTTTATTTTCTTTGTATGTGTTATTTAGTTGGCTTTTCTACCAACACATTTTGTCTTGGGATAGCCTTGGAAATGAACTGGGTCTTCTCAGGGAGTTTTTCCTGATGAAAGATTTTAAAATAAGAAGTCTAACAGTTCTGTGACTTGCCATCTGTACTAAATACGTCTCTACAAAACAAACAAACAACACACACTTAAGGCCAAATGTAAAGGAGGCTTGGGAGAGAGATAATCTGACCACAAATTGGGTGGAATTCACAGGTATAAAAAATTCCTTGGGCTATGAATAACAGCCAATTCCCTGGACAGCAGGATGCTTCAGACAGCTAGGAGAGCATGCTGGAGAGAAGGGTCTGTTGGAAAATGCAGCTACAGTTCAGGGCTTCTGAGCATTGCTATCAAGTGGGATTCTAAGTCTTTAGATTTGTCACTGAAGTGCACTTAGGTGCACAGAAATAGATCAGCTTTTGCTAAGATTAAGGACAGGTTGGGGAAACTATGTATATTTGAAGTAAAGACCATCGTTTTTCTAGGTCTCACATAGACCAAGATCTGAACAGACCTCTTATATGCCAGGTAACATATTGTTTGCATAATAAGTAAACAAACAAAAATATACATATTTTTTAGAAAATACAATATTCAATATTTCAGTCCTCACCATTCAGTTGCTGTTTGAGATATGAGAATGTATGGTCCAGAGACTGTGAGTATTCTATTTTATACTGAGAAGCAGTATGGTTTTATTGGCTATAAGCACCATAGTTTCCATTCAGTATTTAGTAGTCTCTAGAAAGCTTCCCTGTGTGTATGTAATATATGCATATATGGCTTCATAAGCATTGGTTTCTCTGAACATGTACAAGATACATTAGTATCCTTTATGGGGGGACATCTAAACATAAAACAGTGTGTATTAGAAAGTGTATGGTGCTTGGAGAGTTGGAGAGGATAAAAGATATGAAATTCTGAGAGAACTAAGAGAAACATAAGAACATAAGGAAATAAGAGCATAAGAGCATAAGAAAATCCTCTTATGCTCCATTTTAATAATAGGCAGGGACTTTTACAATGCTCATTTCACTGCTGTCTTTGTTCTGTCTTCCATGCTCACACTTTCTGTTCCTTTTATTACTACATACTGATATCCTGCTCCCAATCCTTCTTACCTTCATTCTTATTCCCAGCCTTCATTCTATTTTTTTTTTTTTTCAGAAAAAAAAAAAGTGTGAACATGGAAGACTGAATAAAGCCAGCAGTGAAATGAGCATTGAAAAAGTCCCTGCCTGTTATTAAGATGGAGCATAAGAGGATTTCCTATTTAAAAAAAAATTTTTTGGAAGTTTTTCTAGGACTCAGGTGACTGCAAAAGGAAGGTTGTTGCCCCTATGCCTCAAGAAAGCTTTTCCACCTTGAATTTTCTATCTATAAAGTAAAGTAAATATAAGTCAGTTAACACATTTAACTATATACTTGATAAATAAACTGTTATTTCTTGTCAGTAGAGAAAACAAATTAACATTGGGGTTGGACGCAATGATCTCCTGAGGTCTCTTCCAACCCCTACAATTCTGTGATTCTGTGATAAGAAATTTTGATTTTTCCAAGAAAGTTCAAAATTAACCAGTAAAAGAGTACTGACAAGATACTGTCAAGAAGCAGAAAATGGCTGATGGCCAACTATTATACTTACCTATTTTGTATTTCATAATCCAAGGAAGATGTGCTGTCTACTCCAGTCTACTTTAGCACTTTCCCAAGCCTACGTTTGTTTTTGTCTCTTCCATAACTCCAAGTAGTCTTGTACTGAATACTCATGCCAGGGAAGGGAGAAAATCATTAGAAAGAACTTAAGTTCTGTGCTTTCAAATCATTGGGCTTAAATAATTTATTCCTAAAGTATGAAAGACTGACTGAGAAAGTCTCAGAAAAAACAGAACTTATTTTAGATCTGTAAAAGACAGCTCAAGTAATGGGAGGTTAGGGAATGGCAAATGTGATTTTGATCATTAAAAATGAAAAGAAAAGAGGAGACAAGAAATTAATAGTCCAACTGGCTTAACTTCACCTGTCATAAATAACTGATTTATTTATTTATTTATTTATTTTTTGTTAGGACTTAAAGAGAGATAGGACAACTCTCCAGCAGGAAGTTGTGTTAGACCTTGTATGATGTCAGTAACCTCTCCTCTCACAGCAGTGTATCAGGCGTTGCACTCAAAGGAACAAGGAACAGATTTCGTGTCTCAACTTCTGTAAGGATTCTGATACTAACTGACATGACTGTTGTATGAATTTTAAAACCCAAGTCATTTAATTATTTTTACATATATTCCTAATTTTGATTAAGGCTCATTTCATTTATACTTGTATTTTTTTTTTATTTTTCACATCATTGGGGTAGAACCGAGCTTTTAAATATCTGTTCAAGATTCTCATGGCAGAAGAGCAGAAACTCAGAAATGGCTTATCATGAAAGACATACTACACCCTCTAAGTACACATTTAAAATGTACATACTGCAAGACTGTTTCATGTGTAACAGAATTGAAAGAACAAAGGCATTCTTCTGCATCAGAGACAAACCATTCCTGAATCCAGTTTCTATAGTCAGCATCTTCTGCAACTGGTTCTCTCCCAATTTTGTCACCAATACTGTCAGTCAAGAGCAGTCCATTAGTTAACTGGAGGTAGAAAGCAGAGGGATTAAGCTGAAGCAAGGAAGATTTAGATTAGACATCATGAACAATATTTAGACATCATGAACAATAACAGAAGGATTAGGTAAGTGCTAGAATGCATTTCTTGGACAAAGCTATTAAGTCCCCATGGATACATAAGAAAAGTCTGCACAGAAGTTCTCCCAAGTATGAGACAGGTATAGTTGATTTGACCTTGGGACAAGTCATTAAATTACCTTTTAAAGTTTCCTTTAGACCTAATTTCTGATGTTTTCATTTCTGAATGTTTTGCTTTTTTTTTCATTTTTTTTCCTGTATATGCATACAAATGCATATGTATATACATACTTTTTTTTTTTCCATACATATGCAACCAAACGTATGTTGCATTCATCAGTAAGAGTTGACTATGGCAGTCTCTATATTGTGTAAACTGGAAATTGTAATCAGAAAAAAATTCTTGTAATCAACAAGCCAATGTAGCACTCTGCCTAAATTACCAAAATTGTGCCATTTGTTACAGCTCTGCAGTTCCACTTAAAGGCAGTAGGGCTATATGGCTATAACTGATGGCTGAGATTTGCTCTATTTATCTTTGAAATCTAGTTCCTATTGGAGGAAAATATGCAGAGGGAAAAAAAATAGTACCAGTATAATGCCATACCCATATGACAAAACTGATTTATTGAAAACTAAATGCTCTACATGGTGTGCTTCTGAAAACACATTGTTTTCATGTGCTAAAATTTAGACCTTTGAAACTGGAATATATTGTTCCAAGGAGTCAGGTAAATTGAAAACTATTTATGTCAATATTTCAGAGAAACAAATTGTGTGCTTTTGTAGCCTGAGTAGAATGTCTCAACTTTATGGAGGAAACTACTGTTTTCAGCATCAGTCTACTGGAACTGGGGACCTTATGCTTTTCCTGGACATATTTGTTCATAACAAAATTTTTACTTTTGCCGTATATTCACATGTTTTGATCAGACATCCCTGCAAAGAGATATTTAGCACCTGAGAAACAGAGAACTTGGATAATGCCAAATCTTAGGTTTAGACTCAGTTACTTCAGAATCTGGAGCAAGCACAGGGAAGAAGAAAACCATTGGTGAAAGTGTAATGTGTCTTTTAAAGGTCAAGTTAAAATGCATGTCCAAATTCACAAACTTAATAGTCAGCAGTGTAAAGTAGCTTAGGACATTTGCTAACTAAAGTCAGTTTGAATTTCTCACACACATTGATAACGTATTTGACACCACATATATGAAAGCTGTTGCTGTTGTTAATGTATCACAGAACGTTTAAAAAAAAGTCTATATATACTGTTGTTTTTTTAGCCATATGTTAAAATATTAATTTCCCATGAACTGAAAGTCCAGGTAGCCTACAGTCCGCTTTGTGTAATACTCATTATATAGATATTTGTAATAGCTATACAGTATGAAAATGCTGACATAAATAGCTTTCAATTTACCTGACTCTCACTGTCAGCCTGTGAAGGTGAATGCTCTTTTACCCAAACTAGTTCTGATCAAAACCAGACTGAGGTCAACCGTGGGACAGGAGATTGAATGGGTTATCACTAATGTTGATTGAGGGTGATTTGGTTCAGCTGCTGCTGCTGCATTTCAAAGGAACAGTTTGGTGATTCTGCAACATCAAAGAGCAGAAAGAAGTTTTAAATGAAACTATAGCTCTTAAAACCTTGCTAAATGTGAACGTACTAATTTTTGTATAAATAAAAGTGGTATATGTATTAAAACAACTATGATGTATTAATTGAATTTCTGTCAAATATTCTATTTAGTATGACATAGCCTGATGTCACTAGTATTTGCCCAATAAACCACTGAATATCAAAAAAGATACTTATGTTTGACCTTTGATACTGCTGGTAACGATTATTATTCAAGTACTGCATTACATAGAGAAGCATAGTTACCATTTCTCTGTTGGAATCACGGATCAATTATGCCTTCATTCCATACAGCATCATATACTTTGTATAGAAATAAGTTACTAAAGTTTGTAGTTAGGCATACGGACCACATACTAAAAATATTGAGTTTCACTTTAACTTATCTCATTATATGGATATAGTGATCAGTGATTTATTGCCTTGAAATGTCTATATTCAGAAGAGGCAACTATTTATTTTACAATACAGGAAAAAACACATTAAAAAAATCTAGAAATGAACATCACTCCTGATAAGATTATGAGAAATAACAAGTTTTATAATGATATCAGTGACATTTTAATTAGTCAGAATAGAATTTTTCAAGTACCCATCCAGAATTTTTTTAATCTACTGCCAGGATTCCAGAGCACAATTTATATTATGATGCATATATTTTCCACTTTGCTTTAATTTCTTATTTCCCAAATATTATGTGGGAAATAAAATAGAAACAAACAGGCCTTATTAATAGGCACTCTTTGCCTTTTAAATTATGGAAAATGCTTTTGATCTCAAAATTTATGCGTTCTCTCCAGTCTCTAGGCCTTCTAACACTGTGAGTTAACACTCTTCTACATCTTAGGGGCTACATCTTAATTTACCTAGTTATGCTTTTTTTTACATCTAAACCAAGCTGGAATGAATGGGTTAACTCTCCAAATAAGGCACAAGGTAATAAAAGTAACTAAAATATAAATAAAGAACACTCTGGTGCTCAAAATGTTACCCCTCATGCTTTGCAAATTTGGCAATTGGTGGCTGTGTCATGTCTGACATGTCTCATCAGTTCTGACACTACCTGTTGAAATGGGAAAATAAAAAGGTCTCTCTGTAGTTTCCTACTAGGGAAAGCAGAGCTTGTATCATAACACCCTAAGGCTCACCCTCAAGAGCCTGAATATCCATTCCTGAATAGCTGGGAGAAAGAATTTCCTTACTCTTCTTTGTTTTGCTTCTCATTTCATAGTGGGAGAAGGACTTGCGATCTAAACCCCTTGCCCTGCGCCACAAAATAGAGCCGCCAAATTAAAATAATCTTACCATTTTACTTTTTTCTTAGAAGGGATCACACCAATTCTTTCCAGTGGAAATCCCATACTCCTTGCAGTTTCTCTTCAATATTCTGACTTAGATGCCTCACTGATATAAGCCATAAACTGTCACTCCAGTATCCTTGATTACAAACCTTATTCAGATAATGACTGTTTACCTATATCTGACTACATCACTTTTTATCACAGCAATTAATCTAGTGATGAAACACTTTAATATTTATTGAAAAAGTCACTATATTTGTTCCTCTGTTTATCACGAAAAGAGAGAGAAAGAGAGAGAGAGAACTCTAGCCTCCAAACTTATGAGTTAATCATGAATACCCATTTCTCAATCCCATTTTCTTACGATTGTTTTGTAATGGCACTTTGTAATTTGGAGTTGAAATTATCTCTCTGCATAACATTTATATTAAATTCTCTTATTTATTTTCTTATGTTGTCTTTTTTTTAAAAACAATTTAGTCAGGCTCCTCTTCTGTCTTCTTTGAAGCTATTGAACTTGTAGAAATATATATTTGACCGAAATAGCTGAAGGTTCACCAGTTTCCTAGAAAACATCTGATAATGGTTATTGATGCATATTATGTGGTCCTACAGCTTTGTCTACTTTAAGTACATCTAATACTTCCATAGCTGATGCTATTTTGTGTATACTTCTGCTGTAATGTCCCTAGGACTATTGATTCCTGATTTGGTTCATCATCAAGCTCTTCTTTAAAGACATGGATGAAGTATTTGTATGTCAGCGTTGTGCAATTCAGCACTGTTATGAACCCTACATTGTCACTTAGTGGCAAAAAAAAACCTTTTATCTCTGTCCTCTGCATAGATATGCCTGCATAAATGGATTAAAATGAAGACAGTTGCCTGGCTTCAGTTGCTGCTCAAAAGTTACCTGTATCTGTGTATCTTACACAACTTGGTTGTCCTAAATGTTGTCAATTCTGTCGAATGCTGTCAGTTCTGTCCTGAAGGCTGCGGGGAATGGAGAGGGTACAAGGGAAATTTGCAGAGACAACTGACTGTATCAGATCATAAGCAACTATCTTGGTATGACCCTTCATTTTTGTTTAACATTTCCCTCTCTTGGGACAATGTGTATTATTTCTTTAAGTTTTTCATAGAATATAAAGTCACTTACCATTACTTTATTATGAAGCAGATTACATACAGATTCCATGACTAAAAACAGTCTTCCAAGTGTGAGTTGTAAATTAATATTTAAAAAAAAAAAAACAAAATACTATTGTTATTTGAAAACTAGATGAGATTTTTCATTATGGAAGTTGACTGAAAAAAGAAAAAAAAACACACACACAAATATTTGCTGTTTTTGTGTTCCTGCTATTTGCAGGAACACATTCATTCAATTGGAAAGATACTGAGGTGATGTATTAGAGGTGGAAAAAACAATTGGTTTTCATTGATGAGTGCCTCCTGCAAGCTCTGCTAACATATTGGGGTGATGTATTGCAGCCAGGCAGTAAGCTTCCACTGACAGTTATATTTTTTTTTCTGTTTCTGTTTCAAAACTCTTAGAAGAATATGGATTTTAGTTTCCTCACATTAACAGGGTCAGCTGTGCTCATTTCTTTAATTTAACAATATGGTGACCTGTTCCACCTCATTCGTTTAACTATTTAACTATGGACAAGATCTTCAGCAGGTATAAATCAAAGAAGCTCTGTGGGCTACATTAGCAGGCCTCTGCTACAAGACTTTAGGGTCTGCCCTTTTTTGTGCTTGTTTGTTTGTTTGGTTTTGTTTTATTTTCTTATTTTTGTCTATGAGATGATCTTGGAGGTTTCAATATTATTTTAATGAAATGGTATAAACGTCTCAAGATATTTGTTCAATCTTTTGCTATTTGTTATGTGAGCTTTGTTCCAGAAATGTTGCCTGAAAGTGTGGGATGGAGATAAGTATGTATGTGGGCCTGCAGATTAAATCCCCAGGACAGAAAAAATGATTTTTTATTAAATCCAGAAGATTCTATTGATCTGTATACCTCTTGGCATGGTGAAACCTTGGAGGTTTTTTTCCAACTTCCATGATTGTATTGGAATCTAGAGATGTGAAAATTTCTACAGAAACCACCAAAATCCTAAGTGTTTGTATTGTTCTTTAGGGACAGATAAAGTAAAGGGACAGATTCAGAGCAGAAACTGTGTGCCGTATTTCATTCAGGGGATTCTGAGCCCTATTTTATAGTGTGCTCACAAGAGAGATGAAAATGGGACAATGAAATGCATATGAGGCTTTTAAATTTTGTCTTAATTAAAACAAAAATATTATTATTAGAAGTAGTATTAGTATTATTTGGCATGTGTGTACAACGAGGCAACTGCACTTGAGTTTAGGAACATGCACATAGAACATACATAGAAATCTTCCTAATAGACTGAAGAACACGTACTGAAATCCATGCAGGTGTCTGCATTTTAAGACTACAATGGCTTATACTGTTGTTCCCCTTTGAAAATAAACAAAAAAAAAAAGGTGAAATATGATTTTAAAATATTCAGAGAACCAAACTCATTTCTGAGAGACACTTCTAATAGTGTATTTATATGTTATGAAGTAAAAAATTAGTAAAAAATAAGAAATCAAAAGGGGAGCCAACGTATATTGGTACTTGTCTGTTTTCTTCACTGTGAGTTTTCACAAATGATAAATGAGCTGATAAAGTGTCTTGTCAATATGAATGTTTTTAAACTATGTTTTAAGTCCTATGCATGTGCATCCACACATCACAGAAGACACCGTTCACCCTTAGTGAACAGTACACTGTTTCTTAAGGCAGTTCAGCTAGTTAGCAGATAATGTAGACATCACCTTTCATCAAATGCTTATATCCTCACCTCTCTTTTTGCTTCATGGAGTGTAGCATGCTTCTTAAGACAACCTGGTTATCTTATGATGTTCTTGGTTATCTTATGATGTTCTCCATTATATACTAGAGTTTTTGAGAATTAAATCCTCCTGATCAAATTCCCTCCTGAATTTCATAGTGGTCTTGATATTAGATTGTGTTTATTTCTCCTTCATTTGAAATAGTCTACAGCATCATAAATGTTTTCTTAGTTGGAGCTCTGAATTTATAGACTTGATAAGTTGAATGACCTTTTGTTTTTCATGCAGCAATGTCAAGACTCAGACTGCTGTCTGAGAATTTAAACCTACATTTCATTTTTCTTAAAGGAAATTTAGGCATAATGTAACTGTGGATAAAAATCCTCTTTTGCAACCCTAATGAGTGTGTTCTTTTGAAAAATGTCCATTTTGAAAGCATCCGATTCTGCAACTCACCTTGGCCACAGTAACTACAACAAAATCTGAAACAATTAGGTAGGACAAGTATCAGAGCAACTTGGAAGCCACGTCTGTTTAAATATTCTCTTCAAATCCAAGGACAGGCATTGAGAGTTGCATAAAGATCAGTCTAGCTTGCACAGTAAAAAAAGAGATAGGTAAAAATCAGTACCTTGATATGTATATGTTACAGTAACATTTATTTTGGACAGTAACTCTTAGAAAAAAGCTATAGAAAAGAATTGTATACCTGTATGTTTTGACACAATTTCTTTTCCATGACATTATGCTATTCTCTTTCACAGTCACAACAAGGTTGACATGGTTGTGAATGTGACATATGTGCTGTAACTCTTGCAGAGCTAACATCTGTGGTTTTGCTTTTGAGTTGGTGACAGGGGTCACAGAGAGGTGAAACAAAGTTCCACAGGTCAGTGGGAAGACTTTGTCTGATTTACTGGTTAATTACTGATTGCAAAGTATGAATGAGTGTCATATTTGTAGTAAAATGTCTTGCATTATGGTTAAATAATCATAGTTTTCATCCCTTAAATATAAAGCCTTCAGTGTATCTGACTGCTGTATCACTGCAGACTTTACAAGATGCTTCTGGGGAAAAATGGTTTTGACAGATGCTTCTGTAAAGCAAGAGGTTAAATGTTGGAAAAGTGCTTAACTGTGAGTAGTCACTTATGGTGAGTAGCCATCTTTCTCTTAAATATTTAATTGATGGTCACTCTAACAACATATTTAATCTAATGAAAAGGTATTCCTTCCAATGGCATATCACAAATAAGCTGGAGGAAAAGGGAATGGTCTATGATAATCTTTTTTGCCTGCACTGTGCCTCCCTGGCTCAGGACAGCCCTTTCTTACCCTTCCACAATTTCTGAGAAGCAAGCTGTGCTGTGGTTTCCATACTGTAGCACAACACAAATCAGAAAGCATTTTTTCTTCATATTTGTGGCATACAGCATTTGGTTTACTTATCAAAACATTGGATTTATACGTGGTTCTATCCATGAGTCTTGAGCAACCTTCTGTAAGGTTCTGTGTGATTGTAAATGGCAATTAAGAAACTTCCCCTTTTTATTAAACTATTTATCTTAGACTGACATTATTCTAGATTCCTATAAAATATGTATTGTGTTTGTTCACCCTAAATATTTTTTCCTCTCAGTTTTTAGGGAGCTGAAAGCATCAAGGAAACTCATGGCATATTTACAGTACTTACGGTTTTTATGGAGAAAATTTGCTAACTAAAATGGACATTTTAAGATAGTGATTCTTTTGCATTTGATTATTACTCAACTTTAAGAAAAAATGTGATTTTAAGTAAGGATACTAATGATGCAACAACACTGATGAAATAATGAAGAGGATTAAATTAAAATTTTAAATATTGTATGATTTAGAATGAAAATCATAAGTAATAAGTAAATTTATAAAGGTCACTTTTGGTTCCAGAGTGAGCCATTAACAGAGAAAGCTTCAAGTCCAACCACTAAGTTATTTGTAACACATAGGTTGCTTAACTTTAATGACAATTTACACAATGTATTGAAAATGAATTCATTATACAGGAACCTCTGGGAAAATGCAACCTGTATGTGCAGCAAGTGGTTCAATTCAGTCTGAGAAGAAACTACAAAAAACGGGGAAGCTTGTGAAAAAATAATAGATTTCTGCAGTCTATCAGTTATTTTACCAATTTGTTAATGCTTTCACGGGACTTGTTTTCCATCTATTTCAACATGGAGACAGCAGAATGTGGTTATCACAAGGCTGAAACCAACCTCTTGTGTTAACCCCTGTGTGATAGAGGTGAAGCTCTTGAATAAAAGACTGCACAGGAGTACAAATTTATCCTGACAGATTGACAATACAGATTTGTTGATAATCTATACCTCTAATATAAGAAATCAGTAAACATGTTTTATGCGGATAAGGTTGGTGAATAAACTATATAGTAAAGTTGAACTTGTGAAATACTGCAGACATACATTTCCATCTTTGTAAGAAAGCTGCTAAAGAGTAGTGAAAAAAGAAGATAGATGCATATAAAAAAAATCAATGAACTGGTCAAAAATTCTGTTTAATACGTCCCTCTGCAGTGTCATAATAATTTTCCTTTCATTTTTTATTTTTTTATTTTATTTTATTAATGAAGGTTTCATGTAGAAGTACATAAAATTGTTTGCACTTTTTCCTTCTCACAAGTTGATATTAGCAGAATATTTTTCTTCAGATATCCTTCTAGATATCTCCTGTAAAAAACAGAATACTAGTTTTTACTCTTGCTTTATTTTGTGATGCAATATTTTATCTTTTTTTAAAAAAACTGCTACTTCTCCAAGTCTTTTGTGATGGTCGGGTTGTTAATGTAATCAACCTCTTCTGAAATGAACAGTAGACTAATGACTAGAGATGTGTTCAGTAACCCACAAATAATTCCTGTACCCACTCATTACTTTAAAAGTAGGCAGCTTTTTCTGTGGGTGACCTAGCAGTAATTGCAAGACCACAAATTCATGTAAATAAAAGTGCAAAAGTTAATGCTGTCCTTGAACAGATCTAAGCTCTTTTCTAAGAGAGAGAATATGCTTTTATTTCTGTACCCAGGTGATTTGTACGAAATGAAACCAGCTAACAAACTAACCAAACCAAACCACCACCACCCCCAAAACCAACAAGGAAGATAGCTGTGAAACAGTCTCTTTAGAGATCCTCTTTCAGTGATGTTTGCAAATTATGATATGCTATTATGTGGAGTACAGACAAGCACGAGCAAACTGCCTCAGGTTCTTAGGATGAAATGCAGTGCTAAAATGGAAGTGATACAACTGCAGAAGCACAGTGCTGAGATCTGCAGAGGCACAGGGTGCAATGCATACGGTTCAGTGTTATGGGAAAGTGACTGTTACGCCTTCAGGTCCCAAGAGGATTGATTTCCACTGGTTCAGAGGAAGGGCCAGCTGTTAATACTTGGTTGCCATATGTAGTCTTCTCCAAGTTCCCAAAAGGAAGAGGGATCACCATGATCTGCGGAGCTCCTCATTATTAGTACACATGGTAGACATTTTTCAAGTCAACCTAAAATTTCCCCATGCACAAATGTTTAGGCTACTGTCAATATTCAGATGAATCCTAGACTCTCTAGTGCAATATAACTCTTTGCCCAAGTCTGCCCTGGACTTTGATCTGGTAAATATTAGCTGAGCTTGTCTACCAAGTGCTGACAGATCTGAATTAATTCAGAAAAGCAGCCAGAGGAATTTACCTACCATTTACCATAATTGCCTAGTAATCATGGCGTTTACCCTGGAAAAGGGAAATTTTGCCTCTGAGCCTACCTCAACCTGAAGAGATTTGAACCCTGTGTCATCCTGTTTCCTGTTGGAAAGGCCTCACCAACACCTCTTCTAGGAAGAGTGCTCCAGTTCTACTGGGTAACAACAGAGAGAGCCAGGCCTAGCCCCTGACTTGATGGATATTAAAGCATGTCTGAAATTAAGGGCTAGAAGTCAGGTTCCCTTTCTGTCATACTATACAGATATCATCTGTTTGTGTCTTCTTTCGCTCTCTCTCTGACATTTCCAGTATTCCTGGCTGCAAATTGACCTTGTGGAGACAAGGAAAGCTTTCTTATCAAAAGCCTGGACTTAAGGGAGATTTCCGTAAGTGTGTGATTATGGGAGTGGGAGAATGAACTCAAACCATGTGAGGCTGAGGAAGGCTATATTTGTCTCCTTAGGGAAATGCTTTTAACATTAAGCTCTCTTACAGCAAGCACATGCAATTTGTCACCTTCATGAAAAAAGTGCGACCATGCCTCTGAAGTGCTGATCCTCAGAAAATGCCAGGCTTCACATCACTGGGTTAGGAGAGCTCCAAAGAGAGATAAATGCTTTGAAATATCACTAAGAATATTTTTTCAGTGGCAGTTGTATAAAGCTCTCAGCTTAGTACTGTAGGTTTTCTGGCATGGAAGCCAAAGGCACCAGTTTAGATAGTTTGGATCTCTATATTGTGAGCTATGAGATATTGAGATATGAGATATAAATCTGTACAATCAGGTAGGTGGTTTTGTCCTCCCTGAACTATGATTTTTATGGTAGTATCAATATGAGGCTGATATGCACATAAGACTATAATGAATGGCCCCCTGTAAACTACAGTGGGCTTATTAAACAACCATCCACAAAATACTTATTAATTCATTCTATATTAATTCTAATTTTCTGATGAAAAAAATATTTAAGTTAGCTGACTTACTCTTCTCTCAAATCCTTGTCAGAAACTGTCCCCTAGACCCAGTTTCCTGTGGCAACAGGGTCAGGTTGTGCCTGGCCAGCCATATAGAGGTGTTCCACAAAGGACAGCAGGAAGTGACTCACAGCTGGTTTTAATTTCAACACTTAAATGGTAGTGTAAAAGCAGTTGGGCAGGTTGCGAGTTCCATCTTATCTTTGTAGAGTGGTGGCATGATGCATCAGCGTAGTTCTACTGAAAGTGCCAGCACCCAGCAGCAGGGATAGAGTGCCTGTCCCACAGAGGTTGTGTGCTTGTTGGTTGTAAACAGCACAGATTTCTTTTTTTACATCTTAACTGTGTTGGCATTTTCTGCTACACCAAATATGTCTGCACGGGAAATTAAAATTATCTAACACAACAGACAGCATTAGCTGTCATCATCTGGTCATCAGCATTTTAGGTGTTAAATTCAACATCAAAAGATTTTTTCTTTTTCACAAAGTGTTGTTGTTTTTGTTTTATTTGTTTTCCTTCTTCATCATAAATTTGGCAAAAAACTATATACTGAAGTAAATTTACAGCATTTGCACATCTGGCAGCACTTATTGTATACTTAACAGCAACAAGTCCTTTTGTGCTTTTATACATTTCTTGTGTTGGCAGGTGGCTAGCTACATATTGGTAGGAGTGTCTGTGTGTATGCTAGGGTAAACACCCAACTGGTGTGACTACAGAAGAAGTAGGTTCTTCACTAGAACTGTACAGCTTTCTTATAACTTTAACTCATTTTAAATGACCTTTACTGATCATTTATTCTGATGTTTCACTCTTGACACTCAAGAGATAGTAAAATCATACAGTAAACTACAGAAATAAATATTGTTGCCCTAATCAGCCCAGCTGGTCAGGACCTGGCATTTCTGTTTGGAGTGCAATTCTGACATTCTAGAAATTAATTACATAATGAATCAAAGGGAAGCAGGCATTTCCCCTCCCATCTCAGCTTAGTGATCTCACAGCTTCTTCTTTGATTGTGTTACATTTTGAATTGCAGATGTTAAAAGTTTATTTGAATTTATCATTTTTGTTCATTTTGACTTTTTACAGTAATAATGACTATACAATGTATATATATGGACAATATCAAGATTGAAATGAACCACTTTAATAGTCTCAAAAAAGAATGAGAGTCTAAATCAGGGTGTTCTTCCAAAATTAAAATTCAATTAAAATTTCATGAACTAATATTTGGTAGGCAAAGGCACTGCCAAGGAATTTTCAGCCAGCAACAGTTATATTTAGGCTGTTTTTGTTTGTTTGTTTGTTTGTTTTTTGTTTTAAGTAAAAGAAAAATATTGAAAGGTATGCAAGGTATATAAAGAATAAAAATATTCTCCCCTAATAAGGAATCACCCACAATTAGAACATTAACAAATTATCATCACACGGTCTTTTTGTACAGGGGTACGGAAATGGACTGAGTTTTGCCATGAAATCCTTTGGATCTTACAGTTTATACCCTTGTAGAGAAACAGATAATCCCTTTTACATCCTTCTGTAGGTTATCCAGACCTGAGTCTAAAGGAGCCTAATGAATTGCAGGCCTACTACCTCCACACTTCAGATAACAATGATTAACAGCAAAGACAGGGGATAGAAAGAAACAGATGAATCCTCTCCCCATTGTATTGGTCGGCAAAGTGAACTGGTAAAAACAGTCTAGAGATTTTGCTCTGCTGATTTGTTATTACCACACATAGCCACATCATTGCCACATGTAGCATAGCTGGGAAAGAAAAGTGAATTTTGTACAGAAACATACCTGAGATACAACTCCCTCTTAAGGCAATATTATCCTGCAATGCTTATCTTGGGTCAGTGTAATCCTGCATTGAGGAATTAAATTATTTAGGGCTCTGAGGAGACCAAGTTTAGGTACAGTAAACACCAGGTTGAATGTGGGCCCGAAAGTGTGAAGTTATTGCAAGGCAAAGAATATACCGGGCTTGCAGATTCAGGGAAGTTATTCTTTCCCTCTGCTCTGTGCTGGTGAGGCCACAGAACTATGTAAATGATATAGCCTAACATTCTTCAGTTGTAGCAGATGATGTAACCAATTGCTCTTAGAAGGTTCAGACTGGATGTTAGGAAAAAAATAATTATAAATCACCAGTAAGTAAGGGCAGCTCTGGATCAGGTATCCAGAGAGGCTGGAAATCTGTCTCAGAGCTCAGCCAAAGTCATGAGTGACCTGATCTACATTCAGTATTAGTCCCACTTCAGGCAAAGTCTCCAACCATCATTTCTGAAATTTCTTTGGGATAATGTGATGGTATAAATATGGGAAAAGTCATAAATTTGCCATCTACCTGCTTTAGCCCACTTCTAGTTCAGCTATTTCTTTTGGCGACATTTCAGTACTCAGTGAAATCACTGGGAATTCTTGCCTTCCATTTGGTCTTAGAGATCTTCATTCAGTAATCAGAAAACCTAGCTTTCTGCTTCTGTGTACCTTATGCAACGAGCCTTATGAGTGGTAAGGAATTCTGCATCTTGTCTTAAACAAATGGGAAAAGAGAAGAAGGAAGAATCACTTGCTAAGCTTGTCCCTGGTTCTATGTTTTCTGGATTCCTCTTTCTGGGAGCAAGTAGTGAAAGAAAGGAAGTCTTCCCCGACAAGTCAAAACTGTGTCTAGGAACCACTTGTGCTTTGATAACTATGTCTACAGAGCCATTTCAAATTGTCTCTAGCAAGACCTTGGTTCTGCACAGTCAAGACTGTGAAGCAGTAATCATGCATCATTCACTCCAGTGCTTTTACTCTGACCTAACAGAAAAAAAAACAAACTAAACAACCAACACGCAACCATTTTATGGTTGTTCACAGAGCCTGATTGGTTTTGCTTGATCTGAAGCACACTGAGACCAGTGTGAGTCTTCCCTCTAACTTCTAATAAGCTTCAGATTTGATGTGTCACGTGTACAGACCCACTTGATTTCTCACTGAATGAAGCATATTGTTACTCTACAGTTTTTGACCCCGTTTTTGGTATCTATTAAAAAAAAATGCAGTCAATTAGATCTCTTGATTTTACCAGTCTCTTTCTGAAATGTATTCTGTTCAAATTCTGATTGGAGTTGGAAGATTTCCCTGGTAATTTTGAAATACAGGTGTGAAATCAATCACCCTGTCTTATTTTATTTTCTTGCTGATTGTTTCAGGTTAGACAAATTATGATTTCAGTTTTTGATTGAATTACTTGACTTGAAATAACTCTTTCATGTTTTAGTCATAATTCATGCTTCTAGGTCATTATCACAAAAACATGGTGCATTTTCTATTCCAACCTGGATTTTTGTTTTTCTTTAGACAAGCTACATTTATTTAGTACTACATTGTTTGATTTTCTTTATCTCCTATTTCAGATACAATCAGAAATCTACATTAACTTCATTATTACTGCTATTCAGGCAAAATAATGGACTACATGTTTGTTGAATGAGTATGTGTTTGTTAAGAAAACACACAGGCACACATGCTGAATATTTTTCATTATTTGCATTTAGTGATATCTTAAATGCTTTATATCTTCATTTACAATATTTGAAAAATATATTGAACAGACCCATAATAAAAATTTACGTTTTGCAGGATTGATTTTTAAATCCATTTTGTAATTAAGTTAATCCTGTGTGGCATATGAATGTTAAATCTAATTACATAATTAGACACCTGCATTATTAACTGATCTGTGATGACATAACAAATGCATCCTTTGAATTCCGTTGTCTTTGTACATTTAATCCACAAGTTACTTGATGTACAGTTGATATATTGAATACTGGTGTACAGTTTTGTTATACTAAATTTACCAATTTGATACAGAAATGTCAAGTCATTCATAGAAATTTTGATATATAGTTAACTGAGCTATATAGCTAACTGTACTATAGTTAATTATATGATAGCTACAGATATTTAGATTAGTAGCACATTGTAATATGACAATTTTATTTCTTAAATGTCACTGGAAAGCAACAAATTACATTTCATATGAAATTATTACTTATTAAAATGTCTTCCAAAATTAAATGATTATATGACTGAAAAAACTTATGACTCTGATGGGGAAGCTGAGAAATACAGTTAAGGCTGAAAATATATATGAGATTTTAGAATCAGTAGAGACTTCATGAAATACAAAGACATACTTGTTGATTATTTATTTCTTTGATCAAAGTAGCAGAGTGTGCATGGTGATAAAAAAGGAAGATGCTACAAGAAGACGAGTCACTGTAGAGAGCAGTGAGGCGATGTTAAATCTGCGAGGTGAATTGTAGCAGATTTGTTTTAGTATTTTCATAATAATATCGTATAAAAATGGAGGTGGGTGAGCTGTGAGTGAAAATTGTCCCCTTTTGTTTCTTGTTTTTAATTATTCATTTATTTTGGTAAATCTGTGCACTTAGGTGTACAACACTGATAAATTTGAAACAAAAGTCAGAAAGAAAGGCTGGTTTCTGGGTCATATACATTTCCACTAGTTTCAGTTTTGACCACTATTAAGTAAGGAAGTTTTCTTCATGTAGTGTGTTATATTTCTGAATTCATAAGATTACTGCTTAAAAGCTATGAAGACTTAAAATGCAGAAACTACAGAAAACTAGAGTTAGGACACCATTTAACTATATTGGACTTTTTTTACCTGCAAGGGGAGGATATGCTGATGCATAAAGTGAAGACAAAAATTTCTGTTCTGTATTGGGGTCCTTTTTCCATAAGTAAAGCTATTCTAACTTGAGGAACAAGTGGAGCTTCAAATTTCTGCCATATGAAGAATGGGATTGGAACACTGAGGTCCATTATGCAGAATCTGTGGGGATTCTGTGACACTGAGGTTTATATTCCAGGCCTTTGTTTAATGTGGAATTTAACATGCTTTGCACCATTTCTACACCTCCTTTTCTCTGTTTTGGTTACATAGATTCATTTAATACCACAATATCTTTGTAAAGTGGATCAGGTGTTATTAATGGAAAAGGCACAGGCATCCTGTTGGCCTTCTAGTAATCAATCTGGATTCTCTTCCTGTTTTTTGAAAGATTTCCTGGATTTCCTGTGTTACCTTGGTGAAATTACATTAACTTCCTGCACCCTGAGATTTTTTTTTTTTCTTTCTTTTCCCCGTGTTTAGTACTTCAGCAGGTTATCTAATGATTGATTTAGAACACAGACAATCCTTTTCTGCATTTCTGGCTTTTACATGGAAGAATCTTAGTTGAGCCCCCAGGTGCTAAAAATGAAATGAAAATTGTGTAAAGTTAACAGAAGTATAAGGAAAGCATAGAAACACTATTTTACATACATTTAGTTTTTATTTTTTTGGAAATTGGTGTTGGTACTAGAACAGAAAGAGATCTTTTATAGTTCTTTTGCACATCGCTTGAATGGCTGCGCTACACTTTTCCTTTTTCTAAGGAATAGTAGAAGCTACAGTGCATATTTGCTGAGGACACTGGCTAAGGGCTTGTTATTGTAAAGGTGTCAGAAAATGAAATGAAATGAAGTGAAATGAAAGAATATAAAAGGAGAGGCTTTCTGAGAGTGAAATCATTTCATCTCCTGAAATGTTTCATGTTTGACATATCCAAGTTCAATGAATGTCAAATAGTAAAGTCATTTTGCATGTTTATTTTTACCTTCACTAACTTGGATATCCTTCCTCTAAATTTCATATCTTTTGTTCCAGCCAGTTTCTGTTTCTGCCCCAGGAAAGCATGATGTTGAAAGAATTTTGTAAGGCAGTAACTAAAATAGTAGCTATTTCATGCTATTACCCTTTTTTCCGTTCAGTCAGAGCAGATGTGCCATTGCATATCAACCACATGCTGGAAATCTGGCAAAACTACAGCATAGATCTCAAGTCAGCACAGAGACAAAAATCTTTCCCTGTGCCTGTGAATACTCTGAGTCTTTTGCTGCTTGGGACCAATGGCAGCTTCTGAATGCAGCTCAGCTGTTCAAAAGGCTTCGAGCTACAAAATAAGCCTCAAAGTTGGCTTAATTCCAGTACCATCTGTGCTTTTAGATCTTAAACATGTATCTATTCAGATGCATTTACATGTGCAAATTCTTTGTTTTATTTCAACTAGCAAAAGACAATGAAAAATAAAAGGGGAGAAAAACCACCCACAGTGTGGAAACCCCTAATCTTGTTATTCAGTGAAGAGTTGTGGTGACAGAATATTCATTTCTCGTGTTGGCTATAAGTGTTGTTTTACTGGGTGAATGATGTGAAGACTATTGCTATATGATGTATAGTAACCCAAAAATTAATTTTGCACGTGAGTGGTGTTACTCTGAAGTCATAAAATGCTTACATTCTATAAAGATTTTAGGCCAAATTCTTGTGTTTTATCTAGTCTTCATTATGGAAAATTAATTGTTATGCTCCTTCAGTTGGTAGTTTCTGAGGTCTCTCTTATGTTCTCATATGAAATTCTAGCTGGAGAAGACATGTAATTACTTCTTAATGAAAAATATTCTCCTCTTATATCCATGCCTACATGCAACCTTTTTTACAAGTAATAGTGAAAAATCCCTCTGGAGTGCAAGTAAAGTGTCCCATTGCCTTTAGGGAGTTTCAGATAAGGCTTTTATACTGAGACTTAGTGACATGTACTGTAAGCACTCAAGTACTGTAATTTTTAATGACTTTTACCATGTAGATTAATATCACAGATGTAATAGTTCCATATATTTTAATTCTACAGGTTGTCATTAGGTGGAATTCTATAGCTTGTGTCCTCTGAGCAGGCAGAGAAGATGATGTGAGCAGTTGCTTTAGGCTGCAGAGCCTTTGAGTTTAGGAGCAGTAACTATTTCCCATTTTGGAAGCCACTAAAACTGCTGACATTGACTCAGATTCCATTCTCCACGCTGTTCAGAAAAGGTTACTGAATGCAGTTTTTCCCTACTAGAGTCCTCCTATTTTTTTAAATAGCACCCTGCTATAAATCCTGCCTTGATGTCTATTATCCCGCTCTGCCACAATTATTCCAGAAACATTCATGCCAGTCACTTGTCAATCCCATGTCCATTTTGCTAAGAGTAACAGATTGCTGAACTGTGCATATGCCACTGTCAGAAAAGTTGCCAGTGATCTCTTTCTCAAGATTTTCAGCTGCTCTTCCCAACTTGGGCACTCTAAAAGGAGGAAAATACAAATGTTTCTCAGTATTTCCCTATTTTCCCATAAATTCATATTTCTTGCTGGTAATTACTTCCCACTCCAAGCTGCTGGAGTGGTGTGCACTATGCATGCCACCGGTCCACTGGCAACCACCAAACCCTAGATGCTGCTGAACTCTTTCTGTGTTGGATAGAGACAACAGAGATAATAATTTTAAATCAGCAGTTTCTTAGTCTGGCAGTGCAATAATCTGAGATCATATAAATGCCAGAAGCATTTATATGCTGCTCCCCTGAAGGGACTGTCTGCTTTCTTGGCTCTCTTAAACAAATCTTTCCTTCTAGCTGTCCAAATTATGCTTGGAATGACATCAAATAAAATGGTTTTTACCAGGTTGAGAACTGTTGCTTCCCTTCCTTCACAGCTGTTCCCTGGGCATCTGCAAGGAACTGCCATGTTGAGGTGGAAGCTGAAGTTAAAAGGTTTCTTGGAATGTATATGTGCATATGTGGTGGTTTTACCGTGCTGGGCAGCTAAACCCCACAACCGCTCTCTCACTCCCCCTCCTTTAGATGAGGAGGGGGAGAAGTAAAGCAAAGAACAACTCACGGGTTGAGATAAGGATAATTTAATTAAAGGGAAATAATTATAATAATTAAATAAAGACTACCATGAACTAAACAATTTAACTAAGGGGAAATAAAAAGGGAACGGGGAAAAGGGAAAATAAAAAGAAGGGAGGAAAACAAACAAACAAAATAAATGAAAGCTATATGGAAGTGCAGAGGAAAGAAACTACTCTCTACTTCCCACAAATGAGCGATGATTGACCACGTCCTTGAAGCAAGGCCTCAACGCACGCAGCCGGCGTTCGAGAGGAGGACCGACGTCTTCTCAACAAGAGCCCACCCCTCCCCTCCTGTTTCCACCTTTTATTGCTGAGTGTGACATCACATGGTATGGAATATCCCTTTGATTGGTTTAGGTCAGCTGCCCTAGTGATGTTTCTCTCCTCACTTTTTGCCCATCCCCTAGGAGGGTTAGAGAAAGGCCCAATACTGTGCCAGTGCTGCTCAGCAGTAGACACAACACTGGTGTGATAACACTGCTGTTCCAGCTACAAGTACAGAGTACGGCACTGTATGGGCTGCTGCCGGGAAAGTTAACATTCCAGCCAGACCCAGTACAGCATAAGAGGAAGTTTTCAGCATCATCATTATGTAGATTACCATCATTAACCATTTTAAAAGATTGGATGTGTAATTAGTGACAGATAATTATCACAAATTCTTTTCCATCCACTTTATATACCTTTTCTTTCCTCTTCTTTTCAAAAGCTTATTTTTGAGAGAACAAGCAATTAGTATTATTTCAGCTTCACAAACTCTATTTAACCTGGAAGTAAAATATTATTTATTTACTCTTTATTGACAGATTGTGTGCCTGAAATATTAAACTTTGATGGTAATTTAAAAAGTCAGGTCTTAACCTAGAAGCATTGCACCGTGGCCACAAAAAGCTTCCTATATTTTAATGTTTATATCTATGTTTGTTGCTAGCGTGATCTATTTATTTATGAAAAATATTAATTTATTCACATTGTCGTGGTTCCGCTCGAGTGGGCAGCTGAGCTCCACCACAGCCGCTCTCTCACTCCCCCTCCTCAAAGAGGAATGGGGAGAAAATATGTGAAAGGGGCTCAAGGATTGAGATAAGGACGAGAAAATCACGCAATAATTAGTGTAACGGGCAAACCAGACTCAGCATAAGAAGACAGATAGTAAGATTTATTGCTCATTACTAACAAGCTAGAGAAGTGAGAAACAAAGGAAAGAAACCAAAAGCACCTCCCCCCCCATCCACCCTCTTCCACCTCCTCCCCCCGAGCGGCGCAGGGGAACGGGGGAATGGGCGTTATGGTCAGTCTACAGCACTTCTTCTCTGCCGCTCCTTCTCGGTCACTCTCGTCCCCTGTGCTGTGGGGTCCCACCCACGGGATGCAGTCCTTGACGAACTGATCCGGCGTGGGCTTCCCACAGGCAGCAGCTCTTCCAGAACTACTCCAGATATGGGTCCGTACCACGGGGTCCATCCCTCAGGAGAAAACTGCTCCAACCTGGCTCCCCTACGGGCAGCAGCTCCTGCCAGATCACCTGCTCCTGCGTGGTCTCCTCTCCACGGGCTACAGGTCCGGCCTGGAATCTGCTCCGGCAGGGGTCTTCCACAGGCGGCAGCCTCCGTCGGTGCAGGGCCACCTGCTCCACCGTGGTCTCCTCCACGGGCTGCAGCGTGAAACCCTGCTCCACCGTGGTACTCCATGGGCTGCAGGGGGACATCCTGCTTCACCATGGTCCTAACCACAGGCCGCAGGGGACTTCTGCTCCGGCGCCTGGAGCACCTGTCCCCCTCCTTCTACACTGACCTTGGCACCTGCAAGGCTGTTTCTCACTCCCTTGACTCTCCCGGCTGCTGTGTGGCGCAGCGTTTTTTTCCCTGTCTTAAATATGTTCTCACAGAGGCGCAAAACAACATCGCTTATTGGCTCAGATCTGGAAGACAACGGGGCCCTTCCCAAACATGGGGCGGCTTCTAGATCTTTCTCACAGAAACCACCCCTATGGCCCCCTGCTACCAAAACCTTGCCACATAAACCCACTACACACATTTACTTAGTATCCATTAGACAGGGTTGATATCCTTCGAACAGTGATGAATTATCAAGTAAGTAGGCCAAAGACTTTTCCTGAACAGGAAGTCTATTTTAGCAAATGCCATAGTCTGGAAAGGAAGCTGAGAAAGTCTGGAGGTTTGGCAATGCTTGAATGCCTTGTATTTATGATATATCAACTAAATTAAGTATAAATATGTATTAAATGACTCAGCTGAAAACAAAACAAAACAAAACAACCAAAAAAAAAAAATCACAACAATTTGAAGTCTACATTTCTGCACAATCCATTAGGCTTTTAGGCTTCTGTACTTGGTTATTCCCAAATAGGACTCAAACATGAGACTGCAGAGGCCTAGATTCTATGTATTCTGCCCCTCCATTAGATGCATTACCAAGTAAACAAGGACTTATTTGAAACAATACAGTAGTACTGGAGCTATCTTTCTCAATATTTTGTATTGCAATTCTGTAAATTCACATTTATTTAGCTTTATTTTTTTATTTAGTACATTTAGTGTTCCCACTGATTTGCATTGCAACTACATCTGAACTCACAATGTGTTGAGGAGACTTTGTGCCATGGGATAGGATTCGTGTCCTTATGTCAGTCACTGAGAGCAGTTGCCCTGAACTAGTTGTCTCTTATGGACTCAGCTCCCATCTATCTAGGGCAAGTACACATCTGTCTCAGCTAGAAATGTTGAATAGGGTTGTGGTTGTCCTTGTCTATCCCTCTTGACTATGGCAAGACCTAGATAATCAGAACAGGATAATTCCTTAGTAGTCTCTTTACTTCTATCTGAGCTGAATCCTACTCTTATGCATAAGCCCTCTTGAGACTTCTAAAAACATTTGGCTTAATTAAATAAGAAATATCTATGAATGCTGTGAATGTGAAGAACCTGAGAGTCTTCTAGGTACTGAGAGCAATGTATGAAACTAGATTACTTCAGATGACTAAATGTAGGAGTGCTTTGGGACTACCTTTTGTACTATATATCTGCCCCAAATTTTCTGCTGTCCTGTTTTCTCACAGGGGCTTCCTGACCTGCCTTTCTTTGGTCTCTTTCTGAACTGACTCATCAGAGAGACTTTCTCTAGGCCTCATCTCTTGTTTTCTGCAGATTATTCTAATGCCAAACCAGTGTTGGCAAACACAGACCACAAGGCCATGTTGTATAGTAACCAATACAAGATTGAGAACCTGTCTGTCATTATTTACTACATTACACTCCTTATTGATAAAGCTGCTAGTGTTTCATTAGTATAACTGGCAGTTGCATTTAATGTATGAAGAGGCTGCAGAAGTCCCACAGAATACTGTAGGGAGATAGGGTTCCATTCAATGAGATTTGCAAACTACTTATTTGTACAGAGAGTTGGGCAGCACTGCATCCTGAAAAAAAGAGTGTTTGGTGGGGTAGGTAGGACTAGAGGAAATGTGTTATTGACACTTTATGAGATTTGTGAGCTCATACTGCATAATGAAGGGAAATGTGGGACAGTCAGTGCTGGGCAGCTTACGGTAGATATTGCAATGGATGATGATAAGACATTGTTGGGGATGTGTGGCATTTGTAGAATGCAGAACACAGTTGTGGGATGAGGATGAGAGAGTAGAACAGTTGGCAGTCGCATTCCTAATCACAGAGGGTTTTTATTTATTTATTTATTTAAATAAATAAACATACATGTGTTATGGTTTTGAATAAACAATATTTGCTCAGAACAATACCATTTGATTTTTAGCAAATAGGCCTGAAGCACACACAAAAAAAAGATACAGGTATGTGCATAGGGATGTATGTCATTTTGCTGATAGTATGGATTTCTGGCATTTCGAAAAGGTCATATGTATTTGATATTAAATTGGATGCTAGTTCTCCTGGTGTCCTCTTTAATTTGTCAGGCCGACTCCAGAAATATTGCAGCATGGAAGTGCTATCTCCATTTTGGAAATGGAGGCTGATGTAGGTATGTTAATCTGAGAAGTATGTATTGTATTGAATTTAGCCCTCCCCAACACATCAGAGTCCAAAAATAATAATCAGAGTCCATTAATAAATTAGGTTTGAATTTTCAAGATGATAGAAACTTAGATCTTGATTTGCAGAATAACCACTTCTCAGCAATGCTATTACATCCTTATAGCTGTTTATATGTATGAAAACAGGTTATTTCTAGAATGTATGTCAGATGGGTAACTATGTGATATATAGCTGCAGGTAAATAGTACAAAACCATGGACTATGAAGTGACTCTGTATTTACTTGCAGGTCCAAAAATTCGCTTGTAAGCACTGAAGGCAAATGTTATAAATGAAACTCTTTGTATCAATCACCTTTAAAATGTGCATTTACAGCATTAAAAATAACATTTAAAATATATTAGTTTGAGATTTTCAAGCTAATTTGTTTTGACCTTCTAGTTTTTATTAATTTTAATTGAAAACATATTCAAACAGCAGATGTAGCTTTCAAAATTTTGGTATTTGAGACCATGAAAATATTTTGCAAATTCTTGAAGTCTGTAGGTTTTACAGTAAAGGCTAAATTTAAAGAAAGCAGTTCTCACCCGATCTTACAGTAAAAGCATCCCTGTGTCTGTGTCTCACACCAACATGACACGACATGGCATTCTCCTGGGGGAATACGTCAGCTTGCAGAGACCTTCGCCCACACATAGGTCAGTTCTCTTTTGAACTGATGTGAGATAACTGCGAGAGGTGTGAGAGCCAACATAGCCGGGTCAGAAGGTGAATTCTGCTCTCATACCAATGCAAACTTTCACTGACATCACTGGGCCTTCACTAAAATTTGCAAATGTGGGAAAGTAGAATTTGACCTCATGGTTTAATGGGTAAACAAAAGGACTGTATTTGGCCAGGTACCTTTGCTCCTCGATTGCATATGAGCCTAGTTGAATACTAGCACAAGTAAATTCACTGTGCATTTCAGACTGCATTTCAAAATGACTTACATACATGGAAAGGGATTTACTTCAGGTGTGATCTTTTCCCAATGGTCTGAGTCGATGGAAACAGGAGGGGGAGCTGTGGGAACAGGAGGAAAAAAAGAAAAAAAAAAAGGAAGAAATAAAAAAAATTATCACTTTGCTATGAAAGAGAAAGAAGAACAACTCCAATTTATTTTAACCCTAACTGTTCCTACCTAAAATACTATTTTATTTAATCTTTCAGAATAATGGCTAAGTAGGGTTGTCATATGATAACCAACTATAAATATGCTGGGTAGTGAATGCTAAGAGGGAAAAGGAATACTTCAGACAAAAGACACTGTTATCACATGATTAAATAAGTGTAAGTAGCAAGTAAGAATGAAGTCAGGTCATCTGAAGTCAGTCATCTGAAGGTTTCTAATCCATTAGAGTTGCAAAATTCTGCCTCCCAATAGGAGGTAGTAAAATTTTAAACACCATTAAGATAAAAATGCACAACTTTCTGAAATATCTGGTGACTAAAATAGTAATGAAATGGATTCAGAACTCCAAAAACTTTCTCCGGTCTTTTACTTCTGTGGGTTTGAGGAAGGAAAAGTATATTTAGCCTGGTGTTGTATATAGTCCTCTGAGAGACCTCTAGATTCCATAAGGAAGAACAGGTTCAGAAAAGGAACCTACAAATAGGCCAAGGTATTAAGGCAGTATTTCAGAGGGGATGATTTGTACTTTTTGTGTTCTGTGTTTGGCAGAGGAGAAGGAGGAGGACTTGTGTCTTGCACATGTGCTGTAAGTGCTCTATCTGCTAGCTTCTGAGAACAGAAAAAGTCAGGACTGGTACAGCAAATGCTTGACATACCCTTGCTCAGTTACCTGTCTGCAAAGGAGGATGCATAGGTGTGAATCCTCAGAAAAGTTAAGTAATTCTTTCTGCCTCAGTGTTAGCTATCTGCCTCTATCAGGAGGGCAGAAGCACTTGCCTAAGTATCCTTAGGTGTTTCTATTGCCCAACTTAGATAGCTTCCTTGATTTTTGTTCTGTGTGTAATATGCCCATGTTTAAAGCTTTAACTTTGATCTTCAAAGATCTCCATGGAAACAGCTTCAGCTACCTCAGCTAACACACCTGTCTTGGCTGTGATCATCATCACCTATCTTTCCCTGGAGAAGGTAAATTACTAACCCCAGCAGGTGTTACTCAGAAACTCAGAAGACAGAGACAGAGATGGATATCAGTATTGAATTCACTTTTACACTTCATCAGAGCAGTGAGAAGCTTCAATACTCCCCAGAAAATCCATTTCAGTAATGCAACGGGTTTAAAGAAAAAAAAGGGGGAAAAAAAGCCAAGTAATTTCCTTCCTTGTGAAAGAAAGGAAATATGAGTTTCTTTTAATATTAACAAATTTTCAAATCCTACAGTGATAATAGAATACACAGAATGAAAGCATGTTTAGATTCATGTAATAGTATGAATATGAAGAATTCAATAAATAGAACATTTGCTACTGACTTATGAGTAGTTCAGTTTTTGTCAAACGCTTCTTTCCTTACAGTTTTTCATTGAATCCTCAGTGACAGTTATTTTACTGCTAGTCAGTGAACATCTCCTCTTTTCTTAATTGGCCATACTTCTTACTAAGCAAATTTAGCCAAGGCTTTGGTGAAAATGTATTGTAAATGCATTTAGCATTATAAAACTGCACATATGAGTAAAATTATAGTTTAATATTTAAAAATGTAAATTATGTTCATTAATTAGAGTTGAGAACATTTTCTATATGACAGAGTTGTTAAACTGACAAGAAAATATTTGAATGTCTAACTGGATTCCTTTGTTCTTTTTCATTTAGACCTGTCCTACAATTCTACTTGTAAGTAGTACATAAGATGCACTAATACATCTTATTCCATATATTTTAGACTAAAACAGTGCACATGTGAAAATTGGGATTGTAGAGATTAGTAGTGCAGTAGTAATTGAAAATATTATTTCTACTACCTCATACAATGTGATTTGCTTTTGTTTAATTCCGACCTTAGCTAAATCACTTCCTCCTACTAATAAAAACATTATGAAGTAGTCTTATTCTAGTTTCACTATGTCATTAACCAGTAATTGTGTGGTTTAGTTATGTGAGATTTTCAGCTAAGAAAACCTTCTGTCACTAAGAAATTGGGTAACTTTAATCATTATTTATGGATGAAATTAATAATTTTAATGCTTAATGAGGAACTGTAAACTAGCTGCTAACCTGGGTCTTTATCTAAATTACAGCCCAAAAGAGAAAAAGCTGAAAAACCAAACCAAACTTACCCTTACCACTTTCTGAATGAAAGCTTTAAGTTTGTGTTATTAACTTGGTGAGGGCAGTAAAAGACAGCTATCTCTTTCACACAGGCTCAAAACTGGTAAGTCCTCAACGATCAGTTATTATGTTGACAAAGGCAAATTCATGCTGTCCTACCCTGCCCACCTCATCCTGGACTGTGACTAAATTCCAGAGCATGAAATGCTACATAAAACCTTCACACACATAGGGCCAGTGTACCGAGATAGAAGATGTATGTACCTGCATAGTGCTATCACAGAATTGTAGAGATTGGAAGGGACTTCAAGAAATCATCAAGTCCAACTCCCCTGCCAAAGCAGGTCACTAGAGCAGGTTGCCCAGGTAGGTGTCCAGGCAGGTCTTGAATATCTCCAGAGGAGTCTCCACAACCTCCCTGGGCAGCCTGTTCCAGTGCTCCATCACCCTCACTGTGAAGAAATTCTTTTGCATATTGGTGTGGAACATGCCAGCTTCAGGCTGAAGGTGTGCTCATAATTAAATCTGTTGTGGCTTCCTCAGCTCTACTTCCAGTTAAAGCAACTAGTGTACCTGGATGACTGATGCTCATTATGGGGCAAAGCACAGCTTTTCTGAATCATCTGGACAGCAGAGGCACAAACCTGTGTATGACAATGCCTTTGGGAATAAATTGATCTCTGTGCACCATTTATGTGGTTTTCATACAGTCTGACCTTCTTAAGAAAAGTCATATTAGATGTCTTTCATTTATCTTTAGATTTTAACTCATAGGACAGAAGCAGTGACAGGTTTGCCAGACAGCGGGGCATCTCTGAATGCAGGAAGGTTTATGAAAGGGCTGGAACCTGCTTTCTCTCTGGTCTGAGTGGGATACATAATGTAGCTAAAACTGCCAAGAGGAGGGAGGGAGTGGTGGCTATTGCACCAGTGATTGCACTGGTTCTGCGTATGACTGGAGCACATTGCTGGAGAGGCCCTCATGCTATTTAAATTCCACAATAGAATTTAGACAGAATCTTCTGCAATAGACTTATGTTTCCTCTTCACAAACACCAGATATTTGGGATTTATGCAGAAAAGCTGATGAGAGGTGGATCATGCTGTTATTTAAACATCTCCATCTAATACTTTTGTGTCTTGTGGGGACTCTGTTAGAATAAATTGAGGATTACAAGATGCTGAGCTACTTTGATAAGGGGAGATTTAATATCTAAATAAAAACCATCAAAACACTTTTTTTTCTCAGAAATACAGAGAAAAAAATAATAAAGGACTACCAGGAATTTTTGTTACAACCCCTGGTGTTCAGAAGTTTTATGAATTTATTTTGATTTGGCCCATAATTAAGACTAAACTATGGTTATGGGAGATAATTCTCCTATTAAGTGAGTTTGTGTTTATTCTCACTTTTGAATTAGCAGTGACAGGACCTATATCCAATAGACTGAATGTAAGATTTCTCTTGTGAAGAAAAAAAGGTATGATGAAAGTCTTCAAAAGTGTTTAACATCTTCGTTTACAACTAAATTAGAAAATGGCTATTTGCAAAAGTACCATCATTATTCCTCAATACTGAATTCTCTGCTAATGAATCAGGTTCCATGGAAGTTATTTCTGACTGTAATTCTTTGATAATTGGCTATGAACTTTCTTATCACATGAGTTTCCTTGTGACCAAAGTTTCCCTGAGATAAACTTACAAATGAGTCTGTTCAGTGAGAGCGAAAGATTGCACACAACTCTAATAGGCCACAAATTGGATTGCTGAACAATCCCCTAATCTGTTGTCTCTGTTCTTCTTTCTCTATGACTAAGACTAAGGAAAAAAAAGCCTATGAGCTGCTGTCAGTTGTAATTATGCCAAACTGAGATAAAATGTCCTGACCTGTGAGAGGTAGGTCAAATGTCAGAGAAGGCTTATGGGAAACAGTAGAAGGTTGAAGGCGTCTAAATAAGCTTTGCAAGTATTTACCCTTTTGTAGAAAATAGCTGTGAATTTCTAAACCAGAAAAATTATAGAAAATGTCAAAGCATGCCTACAGTGACCCGGCTCTATACTAATCTCTTGTCAAGCATATTGATGAGTTAAGTGGCTTAATAATTATTTCTCCATCAGAGATGACACATATTGATGCCTCATCACCAGACAGCTTTTTTATATTTAATGTCTGGATTAGAGCCGCTTAAGTCATTCTGTTTAATGTTGTCTATGTATAAACATTCATGATACAACTTGAATCAATATGTTTTAATTTGACTGAATTTGCTAATCCATTCTGTTCTATTTAGTAACCCATTGTACCAGTAAAAAATCAAAAGAACACTGAAGTTTGCAAGAAAATTAATATTAATATACAAATACAAATATACACAAACATATATATAAATATATTGTATACATATAAATATATATATATATTTCTCAAGACTACATTGATGCTATGTTTATAGGTTCTGTTGGTAGTTATAACACCCTAATGTTTTTGTTAGCTGGAGGAGGGACTTGAACTAGGCACTTGCTTGTGAAAGGAGATGGTCAGTCAAAAATTTGGTTACCAAGTGAGAAATGAAGCACTAAATTATTCACTAGTTTGTGAATACAGCCTGAAATTTTCTGTTCAAACTGAAATAGCATGCATAAAGCCAGTATTTATTCACTATTGAAAAAGCTGAATTTAATAAGTAAACCCTTCTGAAACTGTATGCCTAACTTGAAATGAAACAGGTTAAATGAGAATAGTAGCATGATCAGGCCTTACAAATGCTCCAGACTGATTTTTCTTTAATGTATAAATAATCATGATGCAAAGTCAGGAATAAGTGTCATGGAGTGATGATATTCAGTCCAATCTGTAGTATTCTTTTACATGTACATTGATGTTATCGTTGTGTTTATTTATACATCATTAAAGGTATATTGGATGGCTTTACAGGCAAATAGATTGCTAGCTTGCAAGCACAGAAGAGCATTCCTGACTTATAGGTTAAATAATTACTCTCCCAGTTGTTATGCCACTTTTGCAGCCAATGCAAGATGTCCTTTCCTTTGGCAAGGTAAGGGAGAGAATATCTTGGCTGACCTGTTGAATCATCCTACCTTGTCTCCACTCCTCTCTTTCTCCTGTACTTAAAGACTGCACTTGCGGCGCATTTGCAGATTGACAGAAATGACTGTCAGCTCCAGCCTTGAATCATTAAAGGATGTTGGGTGGTTAATTGATCAATTTTTATTAGTCTAACTCTGCTGAAGCTCTCATATGTAATATTTCAAGGTCCTGAGGAGAACAGGATATATATGGTAAATAAACAATCATCTTTTGAATGCTTTCCCCAGAATATTAATGTGTAACAGTTATCTGTTGAGTCATACCAAGCTCGTTTGAATTTGCTGCTACTGAAAATACATATTGAATGACCTTACAGTTCTTATAATGTATAATAAATGGAATCACTTCTATTCTCTTAAGAAAACATGCAGAAAAAATCTTCAAATTTATGTGAACATAATCTATGTAGACATCAATTTATATAAATAGTAATACATCCTACAGCATATTCTCTGTAGCTCTAACCAACCGGTACAACTCTGTATTGGATACTTTTCTGGTATTATTTCTTCATTGGCCTTTTATTTTTTTATCTTTAACATAGATGATAAGCTTTAGATTAAAACAACATATTAATGCTTAAAATGAAAAAGTCAGGTTGTTGTAGAAAAATTTTAAACGTTTTTTATTCTCTGTAAAGTTGTTCTTTGAAGCCACCTAAGTTGTTTGCTATGGTTGGTTAAATGCATGCTCAGAACAGGAAAATATGATAATGAGTTTCAGTAGAGTTAGAGGGCTTGTTGTGCTGCACTTTGCTTTCTTGCTAGGATTATACCAATGCTAGCGGATGAACTGATATTAGCTCTGCCTTCATGTCAGGTATATGGAGTATTTCCAGATGTGAGAAGTTTCTGTAAGGTCTGTTGGTCAGGTTAGTGGGAAAGCTCTGTCAAGCGAGACAACAGGATTTGAACAATGCTATCTATATACAAAAGAACCGGAAGTTTCAGTATGAAAGTACTGTTTTGGTGGCTTTTCACCCTGTAAAGGTCTTAAATACTAACATCACCTCCAATAGTGCATTCACTTATCGACTGAGAAATTCATTCCAATATTTTCTAGCTATAGCTATTTCAGTCACAGAAAGAAGCTTGTGATCAATAAACATAAGCTTTTAGTCATCAATCCTTTATTCATAAATATGTAAATTTTCAGCCTTCTATTAATAATGCTTACTTTTTTTTTCTTCAATGGAGGGCAGAACTAGATTGAAGTCATTTCACCAGACTCTGAAGCACCATAAAAATAGAAAGAAAGAAATTTTATAGGAGTTTCATTGTAATGTTGAGATGGATAAGAGATAATATAATTTTTTTTTTTTTTTACTGTGAAATGACAGACATATTTGGGCAGGCGATAAACTTTCAGTTCTTCAAATTGGAGGCTTGACACTCAAAGTGACCAGTCTGAGGAAGGCATTTATACAGTTCTTGGTATATAGGGAAAAGAAAGATATATAAATAATTTAAATTTGATGACAAAAAATATGGATCTCTAATACAGACCTGGAATTTGATATTTTCTTTGCTTGGCACACAGGTATCAGAGTATAAGAAACTCTGAGATTCTGGTACATTTCCTGTATCTGCACCAGCAGTTAAGTGGTTTACTCTGAACATCTGTATTTGATTAATTTCAAATAATCATATGAAAATGTTTAATTACCCATTTACATGTATCCTTGTTATTAGAGATATGTTATAGCTCAATAATTTTCTTGAAATCAGTATGGACTTTGTCTCTTAGGGCAGTTTCTAGGGCAGTTTCTATGTCCTTGAAATTAAATTTTAATGTTATATAAAGTACAAGTGCATAAAAAGCAGCATAACCACTCTAATCAACTCGGGCTGATTATGATATAGAAAAAAATTGTCAGCAACATCCATTCACAAGAAAAAAAGTACATTTTTAAATAGATATCATGCAAAGAGATTGATTATGGTAAATTTGTGAAGCATTTAAATGAACATTGCAACAACTTTTGTTTATGTAGCATAAACATTAACTTTTGAAACAGTTCCTGCTGGTATGAATCTCAAATGACTAAAATTAGACAAGCTGGAGATTAAAGTCTTATAGTAGGAACATTTTCTAGCTGAAATAAATACATTATAATAAAGAAGAGAAACTAAAGGCCTTATCCAAGCTTTGAAATGTTAACCAATCTTAGTGAAACACAGTAAGAAACCATGGCTTTTACTAGTGTTATTCTTCACTATAAAACTTTCTCAAATAAACACTTAAATGTCTCTTCACATAGAAAAACAAGCAAACACAAACACCACAGAAGACATCATCGCAGAATGTTTAAATATGCATAATGGATTTTAGGAGCTAAATAAATAAATAAGTAAATAAAGCAAGTTATCATTTGTAAAGTAGCTTTTAGTCTTTATTACTGAACTTGGTTATTTCTGACTTATTATTTTTTCCTGGTAATAAGCATAAATTCTAACGACCCACAAGCTCTGCAGTTATGCAATCCAGGAGCCTGTTATTGATATATGTAACGACTTTCATCTACTACTGAATTGGGCCCCAGGTCTTTTTGCTACAATTTGACTTTTCCTATCTCAGTTTATCAATGACACCCTTTCTGAATTAAAGGAAATATTCCAAACTATAAATGGAAACAGGATAACATAGTATGAATAAATGCATACTGTATAATACTAAAATAATATATAATAAATACATAGAATAAATAATATATGATTTTGAAAAAAACCAACACTGCCATCTAATCATGTGACTGACAAAAAAAAAATAATAATAAAATCACTGGTAAATTCTATGTGTGGTTATGAACATTTGGTAGAATCAGAATATGTATTGGGTAGGAGCAAGATATGTAATGTCGTTTTTCAGATATTCAGCGATGACATTCTGTTTCTTTCCAAGTTCATGAAGATCCTTGATATTCTGGCAATCTATCTGTAACTTCACATTAAATTATATATGTATATAACAAGACTCTCTACAAAACAGTAGATCAAATACTGATTATCACTTTTTAAGAAGGATAGCCAGCTATTGTATGGATAAAAATATATATTCCACATCTACTGTTTTCTTCCCTCCTATTCTCCATCTCACATAGTACAAATATGCCACTATTGATCAAATTGTGTACCACTTGTCCTGGTCATTATCTGTTGGTTATAAGAGCATTTAGAGATGGACTACCCAGATAATATATAACACCTGATATGAGTAAGGGTGGCTCCGTGCACTGCTAGTACATATTATATATTCTTGCCAAACACACTAAGCTAAGTAAAAAGACAGAGGAGGCAAAAAGAAAACCCTACAAACCCACATTACCCCCGTGAGAAGCCAGAAGAAAACTGCATTAATCGGTTCCCACCCACCCTTCAACATTCAACCCAGAGACATTTTCTTCTTTGTTCACAGGGTCATACTGGTATGACAATATCATCTCTTTGTTTTTAGAATCTGTCATCCCCTGGCTGAAGGGCTTGACTCAGAGGGTGAGTACTGATAAGGACATAGAAGCTGCTGGGAAATTCCTTGCAGAATGAAAGGATCTGTTTTAAGCCTGAAACAGCTGCACAGTCTCACTTACACCTGCGTGCAAAAAGGGGGATTTCGTGAGGCACCCCATCACAAAGTCTCTTACTCTAATGTTTTCATGTAGGCTGACAGTTCTGATGGAAGAGGCAAGGTATCATATACTCCATATCAAAATCTAAACAGAAGAGAATCTGACCTTTTCTTCAGTGTACAGAAGGAATTATTTAAATAAAGAGGAATAATATTTCAAAATGAAAAAAAAAAAAATGCTCAATTTTTCCTGGCTGCCTTTGGTTTATTCTTCTGTCATTAAGAACAAACAAATCAAGAACTGTGATGACAACCATAGGTGACATTATTATATATTTTCTGCATTGTAATGGGGTGTAGTTCTGATTTTTGTACTTATGATTGTCTTACTGGGTTGCATAAGGGTCATTTTATTTTACATCACTGCATTTTAAAACTTTCAATTTAGATTTTCTGTTTGGTTTCATCATAAGATTTTAGGGGGAGGAGGAATGCTGTTTCCTTTGCCAGCTTTAAGGAAATATTATTAAAGCATTTTTAATGAGTGATTTTTTCCACACAACTGTGTATTCTAGTTAGTCTAATATTAGAATAACTGATCATCATAAGTTAGCATGTGAATGAGAATCCACAGTGTGATATGCTTTTGTATTCTCACAGGCTTATCTGATTTGACATATGCACGTGTAACTCACAAATTATACACCACACTTTGTATTTGTTCCATTGCAATACTGTGTAATTTGTGTGTTTTAATTAGATCAGCTACATGCTCTGTTCCTTAGTCTACTGAATTATTACAGTACAGCATAAATCAGTTAAGATTTCTAAATATTTATTTCAAGGAAATGCAAAGAGATCTCCAATTGGCAATATTCTGTTGCAGAGGCAGGCAGTTCTTACAGGAATTCCTACAGACAGGAACTCTCTGACTGTTTCATACCTTATTATTTCTTTATGTTTTAAAATCCTAATGATTTAGACTTCATTCCCTGAACTTAAAAATGAAAAGGAAAATTAAAAATGAAAGGAACATATATCCATTCCTGTGAGATGAACAAACAAGCATTTTTTTCGGAGCGAAAGACTAATTCTTGTGGGTTTCATGGAGCTATTATTGTTAATTACATTAATTACAGCAGTGACTAGAAATCCCTGAGAAAGGGACCCTCCTATTCAAGCAGACTACTTAGTAGGGCTTACAATTTACAGAGGTAAGACAAATGCTAGGTGAAAGAAAGGTTAGAACACACTTGTGGGGCTTATCACCCTGAGAAGTAAATAATATGTTCATTCATATTATCTTTCTTTTCATTAATTTGGAATTTAGTTAATTTTAATTAATTTGAAATTTATTTATTTTAATACAAAATTAAAATTGTGGAATGAAATCTATGGTTTGTTATTCTATAAAATCCATATTAATTTTTTATTTTTGTTTTATGACAATACAGTTACTGTCTGTTATATGATAGAAAGGTTCTGCTGCTTTCTACCAGACACTGTCAACTAAGACAAAGATGATCTACTCTGAACAAATCTTAAGGTTTTTAGACCTATCTTTAAAGGAAGAAGGACTGGGAAAATACTATTTGCAAAATGTCCATCTTGAGATCGATCAAAATTATGATTTCAGGTGAAAATTACTGTACACTATATTTTAATCTTTTTGAAGTGAAGTATACACAGGAAAGATGCATAAAGAAATGCTGATGCCTTTAGGAACACGAGCGAGATGATCCTTCCATGGTTTTTGGCCAAAGGCCCCGTTGGGTAGGATGCTTAGTCAGAGTGGCTAGTTTGGGTTGGAAACCTTAAAACTGTTCTTCTATCCCCAAGGCAAGAGAGTTTATTGAAGTCTTGGTGTATTTCAGTCAGTCCTATTGCAGCTCGTCCATTTTCTATAGATAACTTGTAATAATGTTAAGATTAAAAACAAAATTCAAAATTTCTGTGTTGACTGTCCTTAACTTCCAACCTCTATGATCATGTCCAGGTTCTTTCTCAGTGAAAAAAGTTAGTTGTGCAGTAGAGTCCTATTTCATGCACAGTTGTACCCAGGACTGGATTTTGGAGAAAACAGAGCAAGTGGTCAAGTGAATGAAAGTTTGGATACTTCTGAATCTGGAGGTTCTGCACTGGAATCCTCCAGTTGTGTTTCCTGTTGTTATATTCAGATTAAAGTGTCTGTATGGCCATATGTATCTTTTGTAAAATTTGTATGGGGAACAGATTTTTTGAAATAAAAGATAAAATAAATAAAAAGAAATTCAAATAAAATTTAATATTCTGAAATAAAAGAACTTGAAAAACTGCAACTATAACTATAGCCTTTAGTTTTTTAAAAAGTATTTTTATTTTTTAAACTTGTCCTGTTTGTTTGTTTTTTAATTTAAACACAGATGTTGAAATAGAAGTCTGAGGATAGTATCCTCCTGAATGTTTCAGTTAGTGCCTTAATAAATTTGATACCAATCCAGTCATTATAAAATAAATGGATTTACAGTACAGTGAGTACTGGTGTATGGACTTTGCTATTTTTCATCGTCACATATGATTGCAAGATACTTGGTTATGCTGGTCATGGTTCACTGCTGTAGAATTGAACAGTCCTCATCTATTGGAGTTTATAGCTATTAATAGCCTATTATCATAGGCCATTCTAGTTGTTATGGACAAATGTTTTGTTTTTGAGGGCATTTTTCGTGGTAGACTACTTCTGAAATAATGCTTAACTCTTGGTGCTCATGGTGACTGAGTGTTACTAAGAACTTTAATACAGTGAGTTACTTAGTTAAGCTTGAAAAATGTTGGTACCATATTTTCTTTACTTTTGCTCAGCTCTTACTAGCAGCCTTTGTTCATAACTGTTGTTCCAGTACAAATCCTGGGTCATAATAATAAACTAATAGGACAGAGATAATATTATCTGGGCAAAGATTCATAATAAACCAATGTCATATTTTATTTGTAATGTTTGATGTATTTTACTTACCTGTGTGTAAACGAAGTTTATGCATGTTTGGGAGCTTCATGTACCATTTTCAAATTTTGCTTCCAGGGCTACTTCCTAACATTTCAGTCAGTCAGTCTTTATAAAAAAAAAAAAAAAGTTGCGGCAAAAATCTATTTTCATTAGTTATTCCTTACCACTTTGTCTTAAAACTATTATTTTCTAGTCAGGATTTAGATAAATATGTCATTCTCTGCTATTTACTTTGACAAATACTTTAAGGTGTATTATGAGTTTAAACCTGTCTTTGAATTTGTTTTCAGTGATAGACTGCTCTTCAGAACAAAACCCTGGTTATTAACATCTCTTAATTTCTTTGATGTTATCAACAACGAGTATCAAAGGATTAATTTTTAATAATTCATGTAAGCAGACATAAGTGAACTTCCCTGCTATGGAGTTCTTTATCTACTTGTAGAAACCAACCAACATACTGATAACAAATCTCTATGGACTGTAGAGCTTTCCCTTCTAATTTTATTTAATAACCATTTAAATATGATTGATTTGATCTGCAGTGGCTTGGAATTACTGGATCTCAAGACTTTCTGGCTTTGTGGGGTTTTATAAATCCTAAATATTAGATGTAATCTGTTTATTTATCTCTTTCTCTCTCTCTCTCTCTCTTTTTTTAAAATCATCTTTTTGAAAATGACAATAGGGATGCTTGTACTTACTGCCTTGTTGATCTCTGACTATATCCTTTTGATTTTATATCTTTGTTCTTCTATTAGCCAAGTTTAGAACAGTTTTGTTTTGTTTTGTTTTTTCCTGAGATGGTTTTCTTTTGGGTGGTATTTATTTATATTCTTAATTTGAATACTGACACCTGCCATACCTATTCCTATTTCTATGAGGCCAAGAGGCAGTTTATAACGATTAAGAGAAAAGAGATTTGTGAAAAAACAATCTGCATGCATATCCATCTTACCTGATGCCTTATCATACTATTATGGGAGACCTGGCGAAGCTAAGGTTTTTAAGCAGCTTCAGATCCTGCCTCCTTCTCTGACTATAATGAGGGGAAAAAATTAATAAAAGCCTGAGTTTGCTAGACCGTTTCTACTTTCTTGCCCTTTTTCTTAGAATCAGTATCTTAGGAAGACAGTAGCCAAAGCTGAAGTCAGTAAATGAATATATGTGGCATGGGTCCTGAAACTTTCAGAAAACAAAGATTGTCTGTTGTACTTTTGTTTTGTTTTGTTTTATTGATAGCTTTATTTTATTGATTTTTTTTTTCTTGTTTTATTGATAGCTCCATACAAAATCATACTTATACTGTTATTTATATTGTAAACATCTCAATGGTCTACCTCAAAAGCAGAAATGGCCTGGGCATCATCTCAATTTCTGTCATTTACAGTATTTGAATACAGGCTATTCCTTCTCAGACTGTTTTTCTATGGAAACAAAGCTCAAGCAAAGTGACTGCTTGGCTGTCCCATTCTCAACTAATCCTTCTCAATAAATTTAGAGCTACTTTACTCTGGCTCGTCAACAATGAGAAGATCATTAAGATTCTGAGAGTTTCATGCAAATAGCATAATAAATAGGATAAGTCTTTCCTGGACTATGGGAAAAATTATTTTCCAAGTTATTAGCAGGAGACCTGTTTACTCTCCCAAGTATGGGTGGGACTTTCTTGCATTCCAAAGACAGTAAAGACCACCAGAAGCTAGGATTCATTAGTTCTGTGTGTCCACAGAACAATATGTTCATTTTTATGGGTACTAACATTCAGGAATCCTGACAATATGGGAGTAAATACACATTTACAGCAAAAAAATGTACATCTATGTTTTGAAAGCAAAATCCTCAATCCATAGGGAAAACTGGAATAAAGGATTTTGACAGTGTCCTGCAATAAAATAAACCAATGACAAATGGAGAAAGTTATATACAAACCACAGTTAACTTGGTGTCCATGGACTGTTTTTTGAAACTGAAAGCATTTCATTCCTGTGAGAAAAATCAGCTGTTGTAAGCATGTCACACAGGTCTGCCTGAGTCTTGAGAGATTATGACTCCAGAAATATATTTACACCTTCTCCCACTTCTGGAAAGCATCTTGAATGCTGGTTGCCTAAAGAAAGTTTAGGAATGTAACAAATATTTATCTACAAATACATGCATGCTGGGATTCCTGGCAACAGCTAATACTGGTGTCTCAAAGATCATAAAGATCTGTTTTTTAAGTGCACTTGTTGCTTGGGAATGAGTGTTTCTGGTTTCCTATAGAAACCTCTGTAATTTCTTTATGCAGACAGGAGGAACTTGGCATCTCTATCTGTCTTCATCTCCCTCATCCTAGAATGAGTCTTCTCAGCTTCTCCCTTGTCCTGATCCTAACCCTCAGATCTGTCCTCCCAGCCTCACTATCCAGACTTTTACAAGATCTTTGTTTGCAGACCTCTTTCTTTAGTGTTTCTCTTGTTTGCACTACTACAGGTATCCCTCATTTTTCCTCTTCCAGTCCTATTCACTTTTCCTGCTTCCCGTCCTTATTCCCGATGCCCATTATGCCCATTATGCTCTTTGGCTCAGTCTTGTAGCTTACTGTAGCCACTCTCACTGCTCACTTCCCTTATACCTTAGGTTTTCAGGCCCGATCTCACTATTCCTCATCCAGTTTTCTTTTTCTAATGTTCTCCATGCATCGTTGTGGTTGACCAGTTTATCTTTATTTTTAATTAAACTGAAAAAGTCTTCCTCATCCCAGTATTGTAGGCTCTGGAATTTGCACAAATTTGTTTTCATTACCTATTCTGTTGAACATAAATGTACAAACACTTTGGTATATTTGCAGAGTCTGTGGTGTACATTCAAATAAAATCCAACCATACTGAAATCTGAATCATAGAATCATAGTACGGTTTGGGTTGGAAGGGACCGTAAAGATCATCTAGTTCCAACCCCCTAAATCCCTTCCTCAAATTGTGGGGTTGGCAGAACTCATGAAAGAAAAGGGTCATCATACCTTTAGGAATAAGCATATCAGTTCAGATACACTTAAAAAAATGATAATTAAATAAATCTTTAGTGTTGTATGAATTTATTGAAAACAATTAATGTATTTTCCCCAAGAGATTTCAACTTGAGATGGAAAATATAATTAAAATGTGGTAAAATTATAAACAAACAAAATCAAACAAAAATTAATGTTTTATGCAGAGGACTGTCAGGTAGGCTTGACAATGGACTCTGTTCCTTTTCACAATAAAGAGATATGTGGTTGCTTTCACCCCACTTCTACTAGCAAACAGCTATGATACACTGTAAGCAAATAAACCTCCATTAGCTTTAATTAGGCCTTACGGAACACTGCAGTCTTTCTTCTAAGATCTCCTTATGAATAAGGATCTTGCTTTTGTATGTCCTTAAGCAGGGGGACTGTCTATGGATATATGCATCAGAGAGTACAATGGCTTCCCATCTGTTTGTGCCCTTTAAGTATTATTAGACTATAAATTAAACATTGACTGTAGTAATAATAATAATGAGCACAAATTAGCTCAAGACATCAATAGCCAGCTTCTGCTGGCCAGGAACTTAATTGCTGAGGAAACACATTCTAGAGTGCAGAGGAGGAATGAGTTTCCTGAAAAGTGATGTACTTTAGGATCTCATCTGGCTGATACTTTCTAGGCAGTGCAGCATATTTTGCCTGAAAGTAGCAGTATTTTTTCACTTCATTTGAGTTTGAGGTCCCTCTGATTTTAATTGTCCTTACTATGAGAAGATATGCTCTAATATACATGTAATTACTTTTAATAGAATATAATATTTTCTAGACTTTCTACTTTGAAAAGAACAGAAATCTTGACTTTATAATGCTGATAATACTAATTACACCCAATCACAGATTACTGTTAATTAAATTTTTAATAACGTGCAAAATAATCTATTGTAACAGACAATTAATTAATTTCCTAAATGTGTTGATAACAAACTATAATATACATTTACTGAATAAATTACATACATACTTAATTTCACTTGTAAATCAGTTGACCTTAATAGGACAACTTGTAATAGTGACCAAATTCTTTGTAAGATCATGATCTAGTTTACCCATTAATGATAACAGCAGATACTTCTTTGCTTTTTTCAACATTTGAAGAAAAAAATACTGATTAAAATTTTAATTATTATGAAATAAGTGCTATCATGTTTTTAAAAGGTAGTTATTCTCAAACAGTGTATTATTCTTAGGGTAATCTACTATATTCTGTTTATTATTATTGTTATTATTTATTATTATTTTTTATTTTATTTTTATTTATCAAACCATGCTTTGTTGCCAAGAAATTAAACATATATTACTGCCTCATGAAACCTCTCCTGTCTTGTAGTCAGTGTTCAATATAAAAGACTGAAGAAACAATCTTTAATTATAATTTCTCTGTATTTTTGTTTTTAATAAAAGAAGAAGAAGAAAACAAGGCAGTGAAAGTTGAAAGCAAGCACAAGACTACTTTCATTTCTTGAAACAGAAAATGCTCGTTTCAAATGGAAGATCAAGGTTATTTTCTTGTGAATTGGACCATTTCAATTTTGCTCTTTTTGATTCTTTATCCTTAAAAATACCAGTACTTTCTGGAACTTCACTGTATGTTTAACAGCTGTTCCTAGCTCTAGGTTTTCTCTTTCACAGAAGTATAGGGCTGAATTCCGTCAAGATGTTGCAGACAATACCTACCAAGTGGTAGACACCACTGTGAAGGAAGGTCATTCAGAACTTTCTGGAGGACTTCCTTCTGCATTATTGTCTTTGCCACATTTTCATAAATAAATAAATAAAATAACAAAGGCTAATTTAGCAGGTTTGAACTTCGGTTTTCAGTTAAAGATTCCCATTAGTTTTTTCAAAGAACCCCTTATTTATAATAAAGCTCAACACCTTTACATTGGTGTAGAAGATCTTCCTAAGGTAAAGGATTTTTCAAGAAGAGCTAGGCTTGGAAAATTTCAGAACTAACACTCCATCATTCAGATATTTATTTTCAGTTCTATAATTTTTAGTTTGCTGATTTGTACAATGTAGTTTATAAGTACAGTGTAGGTTGTAAGTTTTATCAAGTCTGTACTATCCTGATAACTGCTGAAATCCAATAATATATTTGCAGTTATATATATGTACTTAAACCCATGTTGACAAGTAGCAGGCCTCTTTCCATTATTATTATTATTATTATTATTATTATTATTATTATTATTATTATTATTATTATATAATTCAGATACTTAAATTGCTTTAATATTTCTACTTTCATAAGGCAAAGCAAGATGAGATATCATATGGAATGTGAATCACATCTAAAGGGTTTTATTATATGGAATTAAAGCTATATTTTTGTTTACCTAAACTTGTTAGTAACACCTCTGTAATACAGGGAAATAATTTAATCAAAGCCCAGGCATGAAGTGGAGCTATATTGACTTTCATTTCACTGTCTTACTTTTCAACAATATGAACTATTGTTTGGGATTAAAATCTTTGGTAGAGTATGGAACATAGAGCACAGTGACTCCAGTACAGGAATGCTGCTTGGCTTTCTTTGAGAAGGTAAACTTGTTTCCTCAACAAAGGAAAAATACAAAACTAGGAATTACTAGTTACTTGGGCAATACAAGTCAGGGCTCACTACATGAAGTTTTACTTTCTCATCTACAACTACTGGATGATTTTTTAAATAATGAAATAATTGTTCTGAGACGCTCTCCGATCTACTCTTTCATGTAGTCTTGTAAATAACCACATTTTTTTTTTTTTTTATGAAAAGTTCAAGCTACTTTTTAAAACGATGTCAAAAGCAAAGCTTGCTTTTAGAGATAATCCCCAGTGGAATGACTTTCAGCTGAATAATGCTTTGTCTTTTTATTGACAGGTCTTAGCTTCTTTATGTCTTTCTGTTTGCTCACATCAACCTTGTTATTTTTTGCTTTACAGGAAAGCAAACAGCCTGCAAATCTTTTTTGCAGACAAGTCAATGCATTTTTATACTTTCTGGTGCTTTATTTTCAGGGAAGTTCACATGGAGAGGTTGGGCACGAAGCCAGATGGCCCGGAGGTAATTCCTAGAGCTGCAGCAAGCTTTACACTTACTAACAACTGCTTTGAACAAATATTTCCAAATGGCAAGCTCATTGATGCTTGTGTGTTGAGCTGTATTTGGTAGAGACATGGCTTGTGATTTGTTGCCAATGCTTCGTGCTTTGATCCAAGAATGGAAGAAAGTTTGAGGAGGGTGAATATGGAGGAAAATATTGTCATTTTGAATTTCTGAGTATAGATGATGTTTAGCAGGAATGAGCAGTTTGGTGATAACACTAATATACTGACATGTGAATTTGAAAAAGACTTCCATGATTCATTTTTAATGTCTAAGTAATTTAACTTCATATTTAAAAAAAAAAAAAAAAAAAAAAGAATTATCATCATGAATCATCACAGAATTCTGCTACATCAGTGAGTCAAACAAACCCCTAATATCTGAAAATACTTGTCCAAATATCTCTTCCACCATACTATGGACTGAGCCAGATATTTCACCCAGTAGGAAGAACTGCAGAAACAATAAAAACAGGAATTGCTGTGCTGAAAGGATTAGGAATGAAAAATGCCCCTGAATTTGGAGTATCAGTCTTAAATCTTAGGTCCTGCCTGACTAACGATCTCCTTTTATGACAAGATGACCCACTTAATAGATAAGGGGAAGTCTGTGGATGTTGTCTACTTGGATTTTAGTGAAGCTTTTGACACTGTTTCCCAAAGCATTCTCCCAGAGAAACTGGTTGCTCATGGCTTGGACAGGTGTACAGTTCACTGGGTAAAAACTGGCTGTATGGCCAGGCTCAAAGAGTCAAAGTGAATGGAGTTCAAGCCAGCTGGAGTCCAGTCACCAGTGGTGCTTCCCAGGACTCAGTACTGAGGCCAGTTTTGTTTAACATTTTTATTAGTGATCTGGATGAAAGGATCAAATGCAACCTTACAAGTTAGGTGGGAGTGTTGATCTGTTTGGGGATAGGAAGTCTCTGCAGAGGGATCTGGATAGGCTGTATTAATAGGCCAAGTTCAATTGCATGACATTCAACAAGGTTAAGAGCCAGGTCCTGTACCTGAGTCATAAAACTCCATGAAGCAATATAGGCTGGGGGAAGAGCCTCTGGAACACGTGTCTGGCAGGAAAGGACCTGGGGATGCTGGTCAACAGCTGGCTGAACATGAGTCACCAGTACACTCAAATGGCCAAGAAAGACAACGGCATCCTCACCTGTACCAGAAAGAGTGTGGCCAGCAGAACTAAGGAAGTGACAGTTCTCTATGGCACTGGTGAGACCACACCTAGAAATACTCTGTTCAGTTTTGGGCACATCACCACAGGAAAGACATTGAATTGCTTGAGTGTGTGCAGAGAATAGCAAGCAGGCTGGTGAAGGGACTAGAAAAGAAGTGTTATGAGGAATAGCTGAAGGAACTGGTGTTGTTTAGTCTGGAGAAGAGGAGACTGAAGGGAAACCTCGCTCTACACAACTACCTGAAAGGAGTTTGCAGTGAGGTGCTGGTATCTTTTGTTAGATGACAAGCAATAGGTTACAAGGAAATGGTCACAAGTGCACCAAGAGAGGATTAGATCAGACATTAAGAAGAACTTCTTGTCAAGAAGTGGCTGCCCAGAGAAGCTGTTGAGTCCCCATTCCTGAAGGTATTTAAGAGATGTGTGGACATGGCTCTAAGGGGCATGGTTTAGTGATGGGGCTCAGTAGGTAAGGTTGATGGTTGGACATGATGATCTTGAAGGACTTTTTGAACTTAGATGAGGCTGTGATTCTATCATTCTAAATTTCGTTCTACATCCAGAGTTCTTCACAAAGCCATCCTGATATTAGCTCCTATCTTGCAATGTGACCTAACAAGAAAATTGGCATTTGGTTAAAGTCTTCAGGTAACACAGATGTAATGTGGGCCACTCCATGAATTTGCTAGATTTCATGATTTCATGGGTTATTAAATCTAGATTGTATTTCCTTCGCTTGTCTGTGATAATATGAGATATATTGTCAGAGACTCCACAAAATCAAGCTTTGTCACAACCTTTCCTCTTATTCACCAAACAAAATATTCCATCCAACAAAAGCAATGTTCTGTTCTTGATAATTGGTTATTTTAATTTATTATGTTGTTTTCACTTATTATGTTACTTTCTAGATGTTTGCAAACTAATACTGAAATCAGAGTTTTGTAGTTCACTGGGTCCTCTTTGAATCTTTTATTTTATTTTTTATTTTTAATTCTGTCGTGGTTTAACCCGACTGGCAGCTAAACACCACGCAGCCGTTCGCTCACCCTCCCCCCTCCCTCTCTGGGACGGGGAGAGAAATGGAATGTGAAGCCCGTGAGTTGAGATAAAGACAGTTTAATAAGACAGGAAAATAATAATAACAACAACAATAATAATAATAATAATACAATGATGACAATAGTACTACCACTAATAATATGTACAAACAAGTGATGTACAATGCAATTGTTCACCACCCGCTGACCGATGCTCAGCCTAACCCCGAGCAGTCGGGCCCCCTCCCCTGGCTAGCCACCCCTATATATTGTTTAGCATGACGTCAGATGGTATGGAATACCCCTTTGGCTAGTTTGGGTCACCTGTCCTGGGTCTGTCCCCTCCCAGCTCTTACTGCACCCCCAGACTGCCCGTTGGCAGGACAGAGCAAGAAGCTGAGATGTCCTTGGCTCAGTATAAGCACTGCTCTGCAACAATTAAAACATTGGTGTGTTATCAGCACTCTTCTCATCCTAAGCCAAAACACAGCATTCCACCAGCTACTAGGAAGAAAATTAATTCTGTTCTAACTGAAACCAGGACAAATTCTATAGGCCAGTGGGATCTGTTGTGTCTTCCACAAGATCCTAAGTAAAACTACTGACTGACAAAGGAGATGTTACTTTCACTATTTCCTTGAGTTCTGTAAGGTGTTTTCTTAAACCCTGTACATTTGAATCTCTTTCTCTTAAACAACTTCTTGTTCCTCTGTTTTGGCCTTTTGGCACTAATTCTTAAAATTAGTTTTGCAAGGTATGCAATTGCAATCATCTTCTCGTTTTTTTTTTTTTTTTTTTTTTTGAGATCGAGGTTAAGAATTTAGAAATTTTAGTAGCAGTTGGTTTTAATGTAAGTGCTCTGTGCCTATGAAGGGAGGTTCCTGTGGACTGGAAGAAGTAACTTTCATACCTCTGTTCATAAAGGAGAACTGAAGATTTGAATAACTTCAGGCAGCTCAACCTTATCTCAGTCCTTGGAAAAGTGATGGAGTAAGTAATCTTGAAAACTATGTCCAAGTGCATAAAGGACAAGAAGTTGATGGGGAGTAATCAGTGTAGGTTTATGAAGTGGAAGTTGTGCTTGACCAATCTGATAGATTTTTATGACAAAGTCACTAGCTCAGTGGACAAAGGGAGATTCCAAAGTTTACTTGTCTTCAGCAAGACTTTCAACACTGTCTTGAGAACAAGTGAAATACAGGAAATTCCACTCAGATGTAAGGAAAACACTGTTTTTTTTTTTTTTTTTTTTTTTTAATTTTATCTGTGAGAGTTGTCAAACACTGAAACTGGTTACCCAGATAAAGATATTTATGTCAAATTAAGATTTGACTGGACACAGTCCTGAATAGCCTGCTGTTGTTGACACTTTGAGCAGGGGAAGTGGCCTAGAAGATCCTCAGAATGACCTTCCATCCTCAGTCATTCTGTGACTGTATCCAGGATTTCTTTCTAAACATATGTCATTGATTTCCAATACAATGTTCTTCAGTTATTACTTTTAAAGAAAAAATTCAAAGTGCAGTATTCTACAAGGTGTGCCAACATTGTAAGGCAATTTGAGGGTTGTTGACGTCTGCACATACATCTTCATGTATGTAGATGTATGTTGAATATGTATGTGGAACATGTATGAAGATGTATGTTGAACATACATCTTCAGCATGATGCTTGTAGAAGATAAGTTTAAGACAGACAATTGCCATTTTTATAGTAATATTTGATCTTTATTAAAAACGAAAAGGGTTGCAGAGGTACATAATTTTATCTGTTTTCTTTATTTTCTTGCACACAGTGGTTGTTGGCTCATTATGTTATTGTCTTGCCCTCTGACTCATGCATCTGATTTAAAGCACCATTTTCCTGCTAGTAATTAGTATCTCCATCTCCTTCTCATTAAAGTAGCTAATATGCTTTCCTTCTACTCCAGCTGTAGCTGGAATGAGTTTTAATAGGCTGCTAGGACAGAACCTTAGGACAATTCATTTTATTAGAAGGACTTCCTTATCTTTTTTACAGGAGGTACAATCCTGTACACCTCCTGTAAAAAAAAATTTAGTTACATGGGTTTTGGCAAAGGGAATCAATGCAGCCCACCTAAAACAAAGCAAAACAAAAACCACAACAAAACTCAAGGCAGTAGGTATAGTACATCAGAATTAAATAGATTGTAATGTGATAATTCACAATAACACCTTATTATTTTGTAAGTAATACAAACATGACTTTTGAGTCAATCTCTCCCTTGTTTTGTATATATGCACATTGAAGTACACCTTGCTGGTAAAATCTCTGGAGATCTCTTTTTTTTTTTTTTTTTTTTTTTCCATACTGTCTGATGATTCCATGATAAAGTGGTTATGTCCAACCAGGAAATACTTTGTTACATCATGATCAGAGGGAAGTGGAGAACACCAAGGCATTACTACTCAAGAATGTCCTGCTTATAAATAGCTCAGGGAAGGTGATAGCACAACCTCAGAAGTTGTGCCAACAATCGCATTCAAAATTTTACTTGATTGAAAGTAGTCTGGTGCTAGGGGAGGAATTAGCTGGGATCGGTGCTGCCTCCTGTGTCATGGGAGATACCACAATGGAGTTTGTAGAGCTGGGCTGGCACATGAGGGGCTCTTACAGAGACTTGCTGGGCATTGGCTACAAGCCAGTTTTGCATGGGTAAGTATCAGAGACTGCCCATTTGTACAAGCATCTGCTGCTTGGTTTACTGTTGATATAGCAGAAATGTTCAGAAGCTTCTTTAAATGACTGTGGAGCATATTTGTGACCTGTCTTACGTGCTTTTCTCAAAAATAAAAGAGGCTGGGTAAGAAATACTGCTCAGCCTCACTTTCCCAGTATGATGGATAAAAACCTCAAGTCACTTCTGTTTATGATGCAAACTTAACATACTCTGAAAATATTGTGGAATTCACTGTGGAACAGGAATAAGGGTGGCTAGTCTAAAGGCATACATTCTGGGGAAAGATAGTATTTCTTTTTTCTATTTTTTTTTTTTCTTTTGGTATTATTCTATCAATGAATAGTAGGCTGGAATTTATGAGTACTTTTATAGCCATACTTTTGACTCAGAACAAGAAAGAATCCTACAGATGAAGGTATCACCTGTTTTGTCCTTCAAGTTAGGTAAGATCCACTAAGTCTTAATGCCCAGCATTCATTTGACTGAATCACCATCATTTGCTCTGTAGAAAGCAACCTAGAAAGTTCACACACAAAATATCAGCTCAGAATTATTGTGTTTGCTCCTGGCATCCCTTCTTTCTGCTTTCCACAGCAGATATTTCCACCACGTATATTATCTCTATGGCCTGATACTTTTTTTGGAGATTAAATCAGAGAAAAGCCGAAGCAGAGTTGGCTGTGCATGAAACAAGACAGAGACATGTCAATCACTACTAGGATTTCTAAGCTCCACTTGCTTGGGGTATTTTTCTGCCAGATAAGGCACCATTTCCAGACTATTAACCATGATATGTTAGGATCATTCTTTCTCCAAGGGCCCAAAATAAGCCTGGAATAGCAGACCTTCCTATAGCTTGAAGGGACAAACCTTGGTGGGTTGCAGGAACAGAGGTTAAGTGATACTTCAGTTAAAATTAGGAACATTAGACCCAGAGATGGCATGGCTGCCTCTGTTGGAAGAGGAAAAGGAAAGCTAGTGATGGTGATGAAAATGCAAAACCGGGAAACTTATAATGAAGGAGATTAGTGGTTCATAAACACATTTCTATAATAACAGTTCTTGTCCCTTGTGGAGACATATAAAGCCTAGTTTCTTCCAGGCTCCCTCATCTGAGACTCAACCTGCTAGCAATAAGCCTAGTGATCTCTGTCATACTGTGGGGAGAAATGTTTACCTCTAGGCAGTTCCAGCTCTCTCAGAGTTTGGTATAGTATGATGGGTGCCAGTGTACTGTGTACCTCTATGACATGGCTGGGTTAATCTGGCAAATCCTGCATTTGCTATCATGTACCCATAGAGGACTGAAGGTCTCTTCCAGTAGGACCCTCCTCTCAGAAGCACTAGGGAAGGTACTGAAAACAGCATTTTGATGTAAACATGTACCTTGGCATGTAGCACTGGTTTTATAGCATAGAAGCAGATGTCCTAGTAGATGTGACACCAGCCCTAAGCTTTTTTCCTGTTGCCTTAGCCAAGTCCTCTGAAGGCTCTTCTGGCCTGAATCCCTAAGGAGACCCTTTTACACAGTAAATTTTTGATTTACCTACCTAATTGTTCATAGGAATTGACTGTGTATTGATTATGGCAAACAGCCAAAGTCTACTGAGGCAACAGACAGAAATTCGATGAGCATGAAACATGGCACTGAGAATTACACAGACTAAACTAAGGAGAAAACACAGAATCACAGAATCAGAATTGCCTAGGTTGGAAGAGACCTCAAGATCGAGTCCAACCTCTGACCTAACACTAACAAGTCCTCCACTAAACCATATCAATAAGTTCAACATCTAAACATCTTTTAAAGACCTCCAGGGATGGTGACTCCACCACTTCCCTGGGCAGCCCATTCCAATGCCTAACAACTCTTTCGGTAAAGAAGTTCTTCCTAAGATCCAACCTAAACCTTCCCTGGTGCAACTTTAGCCCATTCCCCCTCATCCTGTCACCAGGCACGTGGGAGAATAGACCATCCCCCACCTTGCTACAGCCTCCTTTAATGTACTTATAAAGAACGATAAGGTCACCCCTGAGCCTCCTCTTCTCCAGGCTGAACAAGCCCAGCTCCCTCAGCCACTCCTTGTAGGACTTGTTCTCCAGACCCCTCACCAGCTTCGTCGCCCTTCTTTGGACCTGCTCAAGCACCTCGATGTCCTTCTTGTAGCGAGGGGCCCAAAACTGAACACGGTACTCGAAGTGCGGCCTCACCAGAGCCGAGTACAGGGGGACAATCACTTCCCTAGCCCTGCTGGTCACACTGCTTCTTATACAAGCCAGGATGCTGCTGGCATTCTTGGCCACCTGAGCACACTGCTGGCTCATATTCAGCCGACTATCCACCATCACTCCCAGGTCCTTCTCTGCCTGGCAGCTTTCCAACCACTCATCTCCCAGCCTGTAGCTCTGCTTGGGGTTATTGCGCCCCAGGTGCAGGACCCGGCACTTGGCCTTGTTGAACTTCATGCAGTTGACCTCAGCCCATCGGTGCAGCCTATCCAGATCCTCCTGCAGAGCCTTCCTACCCTCGAGCAGATCGACACACGCACCTAACTTGGTGTCATCTGCAAACTTACTGAGGGTGCACTCGATCCCCTCATCCAGATCATAAATAAAGATATTAAAGAGGACTGGTCCCAGTACTGAGCCCTGGGGGACACCACTAGTGACCAGCATCCAACTGGATTTGACTCCATTTACCATGATTCTTTGGGCCCGGCTATCCAGCCAGTTTTTAACCCGACAAAATGTACACCAGTCCAAGCCGTGAGCAGCCAGTTTCTTGAGGAGAATGCTGTGGAAAATGGTGTCAAAAGTCTTGCTGAAGTCTAGGTAGACCACATCCACAGCCTTTCCCTCATCCACTAAGGACATCACTTTGTCATAGAAGGAGATCAGGTTCGTCAAACAGGACCTGCCTTTCATAAATCCATGATGATTAGGCCTGATTGCCTGGTTGCCCTGTAAGTGCTGCATGATGACACAGGAGAAGAAATGGATGGAGCGATAACATTTTTTAATTGGATTGAACCACTCTCAGTGTTTAATCTCTGCTCTAAAAGTAAAAGAGAAGAAACATCATGACATCAATGGATCTGATCTTTACAGCTGCTGAAAGAGGGCAAAGAGGTCTTAGCAGGCAGAGAACTCCTTGGGTATGGAAACAGGTTAAATACAAAGTGATGGGAAGGTGGGCATGTGTCACCAGACAGAGTGTCTGGTGCAGTCACCTGGTATTTCCCTGGACAATGATGTCCTGGATATGCTACAAGAGTTTGATTGTTGCAGCCTCTGTTTTTGGCTTGCTGGCATTAATGGCAGTGGGTACCCTTCCTGGGAGTGCAAGCTGGCTCTTTAAGCCAAAAGGTGGGTGGGAGGTGGCTGGATCTGGTAAGAATTGGTCTGACTGCTGCTGCACAAGCAGGATAGGTCAGCATGGCATTTCTGAATGAAAGTCTAGGTCTTCTGAGGGAAGAGCCATGTTGGGGATTCTACTGTGGTATGGTGGTGTGAATACTCAGGTACAATAAATACTCAGGGAATGAAGCCTCACATTATTATGATGTCTTCTTCAGAAGGAATATCCCTTATCTTTCTCTCTGTTTTAGATGTAGTTTCATCGCAAAACAATGCTAATATTTTAGAAGTTCAGTTGTATAGGGATCTAAACATGTTAAAAGAGTTTAGATTCAAGGTGAAATCAGGCGTAAAATTCAGCTTTTGTACAAAGATTTTTACCTTTTTGTGTGAGATTTTTGGTGAAATCCTAATGGTGAAATTCTTATGATGTCATTTTCCTTCTGGCTGGAGGACTGGAACCAGAATACAGTGAATTACTTAGTTTTGAATCAGATAATGAAATTGCATCACTTCAGATGTGGGTTCATTGCTTTGGCTTGTGTTTGTCCTATAACAGATGTAAGGCTGGCTCGTACAATTGAATGGAAAAAATCTCTTTAACATGCATCAGCCTTGCAGAACCTTTCTTTCTATCTTCAGATTTGTTGTACTTGAGTGGTGACACTGATTAAGCTGGTTACAGTGTGAATTTGCTCATTTTTAACAGAAGAAATTAAATGTAGGAAATGACATCACAGTAAATTCTGGCACTGATTAATGAAGCTGTATTTTTTTTTTTTTGTTGTTGTTGTTTTGTTTTGTTTCTTTGCTATAACTTATGATGAAAAAACATGTTTTACAAACATTATAAATCCCATTGTGAGTTCAGTCAAATCCCAAAGTGATTGTACTTGTCAAAAAAAAACTTGTCAAAGGGATATTGCATAGCATATAACATATAGCATCATGCTGAACCATAAGTATGAAGTGGATGGCTAGGATGAGGGGTACAGGCTGCTACTCAGGAACGGGCTGGGCATTTATCAGAAGTTTGTAAGGACTGCATTATGCATCACTTACTTTCTATATTCTTTTTATTCTTATCATTGCTGTTATTATCATTATTCCTTTTCTATTCTATTAAACTGTCTTTATCTCAACTCATGATCTTTTAACTTTTCCATTTTTTTTTTTAATTCTCTACCCCATCCCATTGGGGGTGGAGTTCAGTAGGGTGACTGAATGGCTGTGTAGTGCTTAGCTACCTGCTGAGTTAATCCACAGTACACATGAAAATAATTCCTTTCTTATTTATGCTATATGTATGATGAGTATACACTGAGGTTCTATGGCCTGTATTATTTTGTAAAGAAACAGCAGGTAATCAGAATTGTTCCTTCTGGCTATATAGCAAGGGTACTTGTGTGTGTGTTTAGTGAAAAGAAATTAAGAGTATAATAGATAGCATTTATTTATTTTATCATTCACTCACAATTGTAGTAGCTATAAATCAGCATTCTTATAGGCTCAGAACACATTTACTGTTAATAAATTTCCATTGTCATGCTGTTACACTGTGCCTGGATGGATTTGTATTTCCTCACTCAGATTTGGTATCACACCATCTTTCTAGTTCCCTATTTTGCAAAGTTATATTTCATTACATCTTGACATTTTAATGTTAGTTTCCAAAGTCTTACAATGACATCAGTTTCACTTGTTTTGCTTTTGATTCTTTCTCTGTGTGTTTTCCTTTTAGTAATACTGTCTTTTATCATTTTCCGATACGAAGTCTCATATATTCATGACAGCTAAATTGAATACAATTTCCTTGTAAAATGTCAATGATATTCTAGAAGTAGTGATGATCAGTTTATTTTGAAACAAAGGTCAATACTTGTGAATTTTGTAGTTGTTTCATGATAGAACAGATGAGAGTATTTGAAGCCGTTAAATGTATTGCATTTCCCTTGAATTACACTAGATGGCCTTCCAAATATATTTTGTCACTGCTCTTTACCATTATATACGGAGTAGTGTGGTGTACATAGACATCAGACCCGGCATTTACCTGTATTCTGCTCGGTACTAGTTATGACCCTTGTAAACCAATTTTGAATATATCATAGATCTAAACTGTATCACCATTTTGGTTGTCTTTTTTTTTTTTGGTAGACGTCTGTGTAGATGGTAGGATTTCTTTCTTTTAATCTTAAAACAGGGAGAATGAACTAATGTTAGTGATTAATGTCTGTTGTAGCTAGAGGTGAATGATTTTCTAGAAAATTAAGTTGACAAAAAAGCTTTCAGTCTTGAATTTGTGAGTGATATTGACCAGAAATGTAAATAGAAAGATTTTTTTTTTATTTTATTTTATTATTTTTTTTTTTTTCTGAGCATGAATTACTTCTTGTCAAAGTAACATTTGGGAACTAAAGATATATGAAAATCTATCTTCTACTTCCAGCCATAATTGTTGTTATTGTTCCTTGTTTCATTGATGAAAAGACCCTGTTGTTCCAACTTAACTCAATCCAAAGTGAAGCCCTTCCTCCCTCTTCTAGTTTGATGAGTTCAATTTCACTATTAAAACCAATATGTGAATAAACATCCCACTGAAATTACATGATCAGTAAGATGAAAATGGAACAGGTAGGGTTCATATAACCTGAAGGATTAAATTTGCCAACAGAGAATTTATATTTTCAGTGCAACAGGTAGTGCGGTTTACTTTGTAAATTTGAATCCCCCCTGTCTCCCAGTTACCAAATGTGGTTTGCAGTTTATGTAGTTGCTCATTTCTCATTGAAAATATCTTGTCAAAGTGCTTGCAGGACATCTTGTGCCCATATTTCCTTGTGTGCAAATCCTTTAGCATTTTTTTCACAAGGAAAGCCACTGCTGTTCAGTGCAGTATGCTTTTTATTGAGAGCATGAGGCAACTGCATTTGAAGAAAGTGGAAAGATTCCCATGGACTTGAGTGGAAAATGGATCAAAGCAACTATGGGGAACTAATCAACGCTGGACATATGCATGTTTATCATATTACAGTTTGTTCATGTCTAAGTAAATGGAGTACCATCAAACTTGCAAATTAATCTGTTTCCAAACATTTTTCCACTTCTCATATATTGACTGTATATATTGATAGTATGTATAAGTAAATCAGTGGTGACATTAGACATGTGCAGTCAGTGTATGAAGCTCCATACTTAATTTGGTTTCATGCTGGTTGAATTTTAATTTGAACTAACGTGTCCAATGGACCTATGGGTAACAATTTGTGCCACTTTACTATGTCCAGGTTCTACGTGAAATAGTTTTAACATTCAGCTTATACAAGAAAATGACAAAATGACTATAGGGGATTGAATCCCAGTCTAAGATGATGTGGAGACAATGCATGCATGAGCAGAAGATGATGCAATATTTTACCAGCCTTCTGATTTCTGAAAGCTTCCAGTGACAGCTATGAAGTTCAAAGTAGAAATCTGGTGAAATTTTGATCGACTGTGACACCTGAAGAGACATGATCATGTCAGGAACTGGCTGGGCTGGTTTTATTATCACTTCATGGCTCTATATCTTGCACTTTTTTCTCTCTCTGCTTCTGTATACTTGTTTTTAAGTGTGAGGTCTAGTGAAATGCTGTTAATGTGAAAAAATGTTATTTAAAACAATGTACTTTAAAGGCAGACCTCTGATGTCTTGTTTAATTTTGAAAAGGCTAGATTGCACTGGTTGAGGTAAGCATAAGGCTGTAGGAAGATTAGCTTTTGGCTCATTTGGCTAAAATGTTGCCTCAAATTTGAAGTCTTCTGTAATGTTTCCCTTCCTTTTACCTTTTTTTAGGTAATATATATATATATATATATTACCTTTGTTTAGGTAATATATATATATATTACCTAATATATATATATATATATATATATATATATATATATATATATTTGGATGAACGATATCCGTATCAGAGAAATAAACAAGCCCAGGGGAAAAATCTGAGAGCTGGCACATGATTGATCATATCATTTATTTATTAGCACACAGTTGACATGCTGTGGGTGCAGGGTAGGCCACCATCTCTACCCTCTGAGGAGGGAAAGGAGAGCTCAAGGCATAATGTGCACTTTGCCGAAAAGCCAGGAAATGGACCCTGGCCCATTTTATTTAGTAGCAGACTACTTCAGGGGTTTGGAAAAGATCCAGATCTTCTATTTTATTAACAAGTAACTTGAATTCTTATGTGATACTTTCAAAAACTGTAATTTAAGATGGCTGTATCTGTCAACATACTTTCAAGGGCAAGAATATGACAAATAAGTAAAAAAGCTATCTAAAGAGATCTGGTTATTGTCTCATGCTCTTGAAGAAAAGTTGCAGATGAATGGCTATAGATAGTCTAAAACAAGATGGTTCTGGAAATAGCTCATAACAGAGCAGCTCATAACAGAGCAGTAAAATATTGCTGAGTATGTCAATATGATATATTTACACTTTGAAATTCTTTTTTTTTTTTTTTTTAATTAAAAACTATAACAAGAGTCTATCTCTAATTTCTAAACGCTTTCTGATTTTACAAATGTATGTAATTAAAGTGGCAGCTAGCTCCCAAGAATGACTCTTGGTCAGAGCTCAAGTCTTATCAAATTAATTTCTAACCCCTTCTCCCTCTCTAACCTTAACTGATAGATAATTTTTGGCAGCACTCCCTTTCAGTAATTACTTTTAAACTTTTCTAAACCATATGTTGGTTTCAGAAAGAAAAGGTTAAGGTCTTCTTGGTTGTACTATCTTTTTTAGAACCAGCTCCTGGTCAAAATATGGGGATTCTGCCTTTTCAAGGGAAAAGACAGAGCTGGTTTTGAAGCATCCCACTCTATGGAACATGGCAAGTTGTAAAAAGAGATTGAACAAAACACCCAACATGATAAGTGATGCTCAGAATAACACCCAGATAAATATAAATCGTAGGTTTCAGTTCTTGTATTGAACAGAACTAGGATTGTATGGAGATTGTATTGAGACAAAATTACTTCACATCTACCATCTGTGTGACATTTTGATCCTTTTTTGAATCACTGTCACAACTGTCTGTCTGTTATGATTTGTTTTATCCTTAAATTGTAGGTGTTTTGGAACAGCATTTTGTTCTGTGTTTTGATAGTGACTGGTACTCCAGTCACTATAGTGAGTGGCTTGTGGTCCGTGCCTATGAACCAAATTAAACAGCAGTTAAAATAATATTAATACATCATCTAGGCCATGGAGCTGTTCAAATCTTTTGCTTGTCTTACTCAAAGAATCAACAGTAAATTTCTATACTGTGTATTCATAGGTATCCATGCCACATTTCTAATTGTAACAGCTATGAACTGTAATATATATATATATTTAATTCAATATTTCTCAGCTGTATAATATTCAATAACATTAACCTAAACCTTGTCTGCTGTAGTAGAGCAGTCTTCCTCAAGTGCCAGCCTAGTCAGATCTGGTCCTATATGGAATAGGGATACAACTCTGAGGTGTACCAACTTCTAGTACTCTTAAACTATGTCTACCCTACTTCAGCAGTGACATTTTGAAATAGTTGGGGCTAACCTTATCATCCTATAGTTCTCACTCTCTTACCCTGCGTGTACCCACACACATGAAAATAGCCAAACTAGTCTTGCTTCTCAAGCCTCAGAGAATCTCAATGCCACTAGTCCTTACACTTGCTGTATTTTTTATTTTCTTTTTTAGAACTGCCTTGGTGGAAGTTGTTGGGATTGGGAGCGCTGCCAGCAAAGAATGCTGGAGGAGATGTATGGTCTCATCCTTGAACAAACTATCTTCTTCCGTTCAAACCTGGCAGAAGTATAAGTAGAAAACTTTAGAGATGGAATCTTATTCACAAGATGAAAGCAGATCTTGGGTGAAGTCCTCCTCTTATGCCCCACAGCAGTTTCAAAAAACAACACTCCTAACTTTTCCTTCTTTTTTTTCTCCCTACCCTCCACCTTTCCATGGAGTGAATGAAGATACTGGAGAAAGTTCTACCTCATTCTCTTCCTTCTGCCCTGGATTGGACCTGGAAGTCCAGCTCAGGGTCCCTGGTCCTGGCCCTGCCTCTGAATTTTTACTTTCTTCATCTTTCCAAGAATGCTATTTGAACTTTTTGCTAGAGCTTGAAGGCATTAGCACAGTGTTTAGAATGCACATCCACAGAGAGACAATTGATATTTCCCTTGGCTCTGGAAATTCTGTAGGATGAACCATGTCCCTGCACCCAGAAGTCAGTCTCAAAGGAGCAGGACAGAAAAGAGTGAGTGCTGCCTGTCAGCACATTGTCAGTAGGACAGAGGAATGTTGACTGCCATTGGACACGCATAAGTGGAATGTTCTGTGGATTATAGACCATACTGAAATCCAGAACAGCCCCCTTCCAATGGCTAATAATGCAACCTCAGTAATGGTTTCTCAATAGTTTCTCGGTTTTTGTACTGACTTTTATCACACTAAACACTGAACAAAAACAATTGAATGGGCTGTTGTGCGTTGTAGACTTGAGAGGTAGCTATAGTTGAATTTGTGAATAATTACTGTGAGATAACTTTCATATAACAAACTTATGAATTTTGAATCAGACCATTATAAATTTGTTCACTTAAAATTTCATTGACACCTATCACCTAGAAACTCCATTCTTTACAGTTACTTGAAATAGCACATATCACAGCAAAAATTGGAACACATTTCACACTCCTCTTAGTTGTTTCTAAGAGCATCTCTTTCAGGGCAGATTTTGCTATATTCACTCTACTTGAGCTAAAGCATGTGGCCCAGTCATGACCAAGATATGTCAGTGAGCTCTTCTGGATGCAGATCCCAGCTGTTTTTTTCCCATGTTTCACACCACCACCAGCAGACAGTCCAGGTTTGTGTGGCTGAGGAAATAAGCCTGAGAAAACAGCTGGAGCTCAGGCCTGGACCAGAGCAGTTATGCAGCTCAGGGCGTGGATGGTGAGAGCATATATCCCCACAGCGTATACACAAAGTGAGATCAAGTTTGTCTGCAAAGCATGCCTAGCTTTGCTCTCACAACTCCTATCTGTTATCCCACTAGACCTAGGTGAGAGACCATGACAGTGGTTGATTAAAGTGATTCCAAGATAACAGCTTCAAAACAAAGCATTATTTATTCATCCAAGAAGTTCTATAACAGGGAGCAAAAGGATAAAATGAAACCAGACCAATTCACATGGGGCTTACCTTTATAAAAGTGTTTCTTTTTCTTTTTCTTTTTCTTTTTCTTTTTCTTTTTCTTTTTCTTTTTCTTTTTCTTTTTCTTTTTCTTTTTCTTTTTCTTTTTCTTTTTCTTTTTCTTTTTCTTTTTCTTTTTCTTTTTCTTTTTCTTTTTCTTTTTCTTTTTCTTTTTCTTTTTCTTTTTCTTTTTCTTCCTTTTTTTTTTTTTTTTTTTTTTTACCCTTGGATGGGGAAGACAGCCTCCTTGTGATTTATACCTCTCTGTCAAGGACTCATCTCCAGTTAGCACCAAAGCTGTATGTAAACTTCTTCCTTCTTGAGACCTGTTTGGTTGATATGTTTATTTATTATTTCCTTGACCTATTCATTTTTTTTTTTTTACTCTGACCAGTGAAGTGGCAGCATCTAATTAGCTTCCACTAACAGCAGTTTTAATGTAGTTTTTTTTTAAAAAAAAAAAAACAGCAGTTTTTTTTTAAAGCAGTTTTCTTTGAACCGCAGTGGTTAAGTAAGCTATAGTCTGAAAAGTTGAAGAGTGGCTGAAGGGGACAGATGCTGGCAATGTAACACTTTGATAAATAAGCATATAATGCACAGATCTAGAAGCTTACCATGTGGTGAGCTTAAAGTTTTACAGTGGTATTGAATACTCCTGTCCACTCAGTCAGACACATCAGAACTTATCCCTGTCTTGTGCAATGGGCATGAAAGGAATCTGATGGTCAGTTCTCTCTTCCTTTTTGTCTTTGACTTTTGGTAGAGATTTTTTATAACACAGGAGTCTTGGCATGTGCGACCGTTTACCTGCTCTCCTCAACAGTCTTGAGTGGTCCACTCTTTCTATCAGTCTCACATTATCTTTGTGCCTTTATGTAGAGGGACGCGTCAACCACAGGAAGCATTATTTTGGATACTCATGATGAATGCTGGCATTTGCTGTAATGCTGCATCTGGACATATCATTCAGTGGTATATTAAAACAATGGTCTGAAGCAATGGAAGTACCTGTTCTCCTGTTACATTGTACCTATATACAAAGCTATGATTTTTGGCTGTCTGGTTACTTTTCTGTATATGTGACCAGCACATCCTTAGGAATATATGCTTAGATTAGCAACCAGAGACTTTGGCATGAGGACAGCAGCAAGCTGGTGAATGGAGCTGCATGGATCAACCATAAAAATACCATAAACAAAACTTTTGCTTTTTGAAATGAGTTTTCTTCCATCTTGTCCATCTACTACTGCTGTAAGCATAGAGCTACATGTAAGCTAGAGGACAGCATGGCAGCGATTTTTCTCTGCTCCTAAGATTGTGGTTAGGATTACATATGTGTGTTTAACATCTTTTCCTCATCACAACAGAGCAAATCCATCTAATCTGCTTCTTGGTAGTGATCCCATGGTGAGTCCTTTTTCACTGTTATTTTCCAAGCTAACACTGAGTGACTGGCATGGCATGAGCCAAATCTGTGCTAGGAAACCTGCTAACAATTAAACAGTACAGTACAGCACAATAATGCTCAAGTCCATTACTTTGCAAAGTGTACTGTAGGTGCTCTGTTTACTCTACTATGGATGACCTAGAGTCCCTAAACCTGGAGCAATCTTGAGTTAGAGAGATGAAGCTGTTGATAAAGCCCTGCCATGAAGGGCCCCTGCTCTAGCATTTGTTACCCCACTGTTGTGCATCATCCCAACAGCAAATACAGCAAGGGGCTTCTGAAAGAGCTGGGTGGCTGCCATAGCAATGTAGTTTGCAGGGGAGATTGCTGTGTTCTGCTGGCTGTGTGATCAAATGGGGTTTTATTAATTTGATCAGAGTCTAACAACAGTGTGTTTCCTTCTCCATCCCAAACACTAAACTCTGCCATTGGAAGGTCTCTGTGTTTTAAATAAAATCTGTGGTGCATATTTGAATAAACAATAGTAAAAGAATTAAGATAGCCACTGATACTTTGCTGCTTTAACACAGATAGATAGAGAGGATAATTTTGTACATGTTTGAAGTGATTACATTTAATTAGAAGTTTAATATTTTTAAATAACTAAAAGAACAACTACATAGGGAAGAAAATAAACAGATGGAACCAAAACTATAACACTGAAATGATCACTAAATTTGTTACTGCTCTCAGTACATTTATTTGAGTGTTCAAGAAGTTTATTCAGGTATTGAGCACACCAGGTATTTAACATCCCCCTAGAATAAATAAAGCACAAGTAATAGTTTAATAATCTTTTATTACTCTTCCATTTCAAATACATGCAGGTCTCTTAAATATCTTAGATCTTTCATCCTTATCAGTATTTTTTGCAGTAGTACATAAAATTTACATGTATTTATCACATTTATATTACTATGTAGCCATTTCTTGTAGATTGTTTTCTGAGTCCTCCAGTACTTGTAGGTATTTGTTTTGCTTTTTGCATTAGAGAACAGCTATTTCTGTGCTCAAAATTTCCTTGATGTTTTAAAGATATTTATATTGGAGACTATTTTTCTACTAGCAGGAAAAGAATTAGAAGCAATTAAGCAAAGTCTTTAGTTGTCTGTAGTGGAATGATGGTAGTCTTTTACCACTAAGGAAAAGACAGTGTAATGGACTGACATGGGAAAGTCTGGGTCAGACTCCCTGTGGGTCCAAAGCAGGTTGTCTGCCTTCAAACTATCTATTGAAAATGGTCCCTGGTTGGAAAGATTTCATTATTCATTTTACATAGAAGACTTAGAGTCAGGCTTCTGGCTCTAGGACTGGATGGTCTCTAAGATGGAACATCAAAGAAGATGGCACCTGTAATTTTTCATTTGTTGCCAATTATATCTATTATAGTATCTGTGGAATAAGATATGGTTACTATGACTGGAAAGTAAGAAATCTAGCATGTAGGTATACATATATTTAAGAAAAAAAAAAAAAGACTGTTACTTGTCAGCTGGTTAATGTTGCCTTAATAATATGCAGTATTTTGGAACAATTACAGAAGTGAAGAACTAGGGATGAGGAAGTAAATAACAAATGAGATAAGACACAACATGGCTTTACCAAATACAGAATGTGTGAGACTAATGTGATACTTTCCTCAGAGAAAATAACTGATTTTCCAGACAAGTGAACTGCAACAGATCTCATCTATCTAGAATACAATGCAGTCTTTGAGTATAGTGCCTCATGCAAGGTTATTAGTTCAAGAGCAGAAGCTGAGGATTAATATGAATAATATTATGAGTATAAAGATCTGGATGAAAAAAATAAGGCTACACTGCGTGAAGCTGAAAGGGAAGCTGTTGAGTTGGAAGGAAGTCATTGCATGGTAATTTCTCAAATATCAGTCTTTGGACCATTTTATTTGATGTTGTCATAAATAAAATGAGTAGAAGTAGACAAGTGCTAGTAAAACTGACTAAGGTCACTAAGACCTTAACAGAAATGAGGATCAGAATATAATTTGGTAGGAAAACTGAACTACCATGAGGACTGAGAGTAAGAGTATTATTAGGAAAAAGTATTAATATCACAGGTAACATGGTCACAAATTAGGGAGTGAAAATTACTAAACTTGGCTCTTCAACTATAGAAGGCAGGGAATAAAATGTGTGTATATATATAGGCATGAAAAGAGCAAATACTACTGAAGCACATTATGAGTAAAGTATTTCTAGTGGAGGTAGGGAGGTACTTGTCTCATAAGGCCTCTGAGCCTTTGTGCTCAGAATTGAGAAAGATATAATTATAAAATTGGGACAAATGGAAAGAAATATTATTAAAAGTCAGGAAATTATTCTTTGAGGAGAAAGTGGAAAATAAGGCTGTCTTGCTTAGTTTTGCAAAATGGAGACTGAAAAGGGTACAATTAATCATCAGTGGGGGAAGGGAGATGCATTTGATTTAAATTAGTGTTGGCACAAGGATATAAATTAGTTTAAGTAGGAAACTAGAACAAACCTAGAGTGTTTTTTAGGTGTTGGTGTTGTCTTGTGCTTTTTTTTTTTTTTTTTTTTTTTTTTTTAATAGAAAAGATTCTGTTATAGGTTGCCTTTATTAGCAGATAACTAGAGTTGAAGATTCAGGAGGTCTCGAGCATGATGTCATGCTTAATTCCTTACATTTTGGTGCTTATTGTCCTCATTTTGAGAAGAGCACATCTGATGCTTTGTTCTCTGAGAAATTGTTTTGGTTTGGATAACAACTGTTCATAAACTTAGGTCTGAAGTGGTTGCTCAAGCTCACACACAGGGCGTGCTGCAGGTTTTAAACGTTAACTTTCAAAATCTTAGATGCCCATCTTTAGCATACAACTTTCATCTTTTCACTTACGTTTTAGTCTTAATCTACCTAACACAACACTTTTCTAGCAATAACCTATGCAGAAAATTTGGAAGGTTTGGCTTTTGTCTATTTTTGCTATGTAACAAAATCTACAGTACATATCTTACACAAAATAGTTATTGAAAGAAAAATGGATATTGGTTTACAGTACGATGAGGAATTACTCTAGTTACCATGTAGCAATATATGGAAGTGTGTACGTAAGAATTAACAAAGTGTTCAGTAATTGATATGTTTTAGTGAATCTAAGGTTTTATTATTGTCATTAATGAATGTACTGTTTTTAAATTTTTTAAATTAGCTGTTCAAAAATAATTTTAATAGCCAACAAAAACAACAATGGCATATTAAGTTCATATTATGATAAAACAGGCAAAAATATGCTCAGTTATTAAAATGGATGATCCCTGAAGCTGGTGTTATGCCTCTCCTTTTCCGTAAGACAGGGAAGAGGGTTGCTCAAGCACTGGAAGTTATTTATGAAGTCAGCTTTGTATATTCTACTTTTAAAGCCCATCTCGCTTTACATGGGAACGTTCAGTGAGTAACTAAGACTAAGGTTATAAAGGCTTTGGAGGTCAGCATTAGGAGACTTCAGAGTAAGTTAAAAACTCACACTTCACACAAAACTGAAAATTTGAGTTTTACTGCCTGAGTAATAGGGATGTTGCAAAAAATGCAGGAGCTGAATCTACATTTCTCAGATCAATAGTAAGCACAGAATTATTCATTTTTCTATTTGTTCAGTTAAGTGCTGATATAAAAACTTGAAAACAAAATAATTTTAAAATGAACAAAAAGGAGCTGGAACTTTCAGTCTCTGTTGTTCTCTGCTTAAGTAGGCAGAAAATTAACCCACTTGTTCTATTTTATCTCAGACCTTTTACTTTAAAGACAACATGTAGTTCCCAAAGTTAGTCATTAACTGTGTCCTGATAGGTAAAATGCTATGTAATTCCAAAGTAAATCTGTGCCCAACCTGTTCAGACAGCATAATGTCAAATTTCTAGGTGCTCCACCTGCCAGCAACTGCAATACATAAACTACTGCTGCATAATGATGTAGAATAGGTGCAGGAGGAAGTAAAATGTACCTCCACTATTCTTAAGCATCTGTTGGAAATTTGCTGGATGGGGATGGAACTTTTCTTCTTGGACTGAAGACTAAGAACAAAATATTAGGGTCTGTTTTTATCAGATCATATGAAAATTTCATGTGTAGTGTTTAAAATAAAATACCAAAATTGTCTAAAGCTATTTACATTTTGAAAACTGATAAGTAATTAATTTAGTGAAGGATTCTGTGCTGTTTCCCTTGCAATAAAAAATAAAGCAAAACAAAAACAAGCAAACACATTAAGACAGATTTAGTGAAGGAACCTATAAATAATATATTTGCAATAAATACATTTATTACAAAATACCTGTCCATGTAGATTAATATAACTCTGTGTATGTTCCAGACTTTGCTTTGTTTTGTACTCCCATTTTCCAAATTCTGTATGTTTTGCTTATGTTGCAAAGTGTATGGTCACTTGCTCTACCATTTGTTTTTATAGCATCTGATGTACTGGGTGATCCTAGTGATCATTGTATAATGATAATAATGGTAAAAATCTAGATTTCACTGTAATTAATCTTTCAATATCCTTGAAATTCACATTCTGTCCTAACTGAACCTAAACTCACCTCATTTAAGTATCTTTTGTTTCTTACTATGTAGTAAACCTTCTGTTTTTACTCTCCAATTTATTTATTTATGTATTTATTTTTGCTAGGAAAATAAAATCTCAACTTACAGCACCAAAGTTTTAATGTAAAGAACTTTTTGAATAGTGCAAGTTAATGGTATTTCTTTGGTAATTATCTAGCCAAACCAATTCTCCATTCCTGAATTGCACATTAAGACCTAAAATATTTTCCGGGATATAATTTATTTTTCCTTTAAGCTGAAACTAGTTTGTTTTTATGCTTGAGAATAGAGTTTGCCTATTTAAAATCTGCCTCTTCTTGCTTTTACTCAAGTATCATTTCTATGAGAAAACTGTAATGATTATTTTGTTTCAGAAGATGTACAGGTAGAATAGTAATGAAGTATATAAACTTTCTAGACTATGTGTTTTGTAACATCTTAGTTACATATTACTTGCCTGATCTGTAAGTATGGCACAATGGACTATATCACTTTTGAACTCCTTATCTCCCTGAGGCTTGGAAAGTTCAGAGAAATAAATTAGTATTAGTATATAATCCATATTGGATTTGAGAATAAGAAAATCCTATAAAATACTCTATATTGTTTGTTTATTAAAATTGGTGGTTTTGTTTGTTTCACCAAAATACAGAGATATTTTTTATAGCTTCAGCAAACAGTGTTAGAGGAAAAGAGTTTCATTTTTATCCTTGTGTGAAACAGGGAATTGTAAACTCAATATATTTCTGAAAATCTTTTACAGTAGTATTCTGAGTGCCTTGAAGGTTTGCAGAGTGAGATCTGACATAGCAGATAATAAACTGATACGCAATATCAGAGTTCATGTACTCATAAAGAGCGTTAGTAACATAATTTCTAGCCTTTTAAATATTTCACAATATCATGTGTAAGTAAATAATTAAAACAAAATAAATAAAAAAAAAACAAAAAACATTAATTTGGGGACCCTTACTGTAAATCAAGATGTTTTCAAGTTTGTTGGAATTTATAGCAAAATGATGAAAAAGAAATACATGTATGTATCTCAAAAAATAGTGTGAAATTTTATCTTTTTTTTTTTTTTTTTTTTTTGGGGGGGGGCAAGAATGTATAGCAACAATTGTTTTGAAACATGAGATTTGAAAAAATGACTGTAGATTGCTGATTTGAATCTGGAAAGAACTGAAATGCTATCTTCTTACATCAGTTTTGATGTGCAAACTTTAAATTATTATAAAATGCTATAAATTAATTTTATTTTATTTTGAAGTAATTTTGAATAACTGTTGCTCATCTGAAGAAAATTTCCATTTTCTTGGTTGTGCATACCCCATTTGGCACATAGATATCAGTTATTTGCTTTAGATGAAAAAAGTCTTTACTGCAAAATCAAACTTCCCTTTAATATTTTTAAAATGTCATTTATTGTTCTATTGCGCCTGTCTTTTCTAGAATGAAGAAACTTATAAAGAAGTTTCACTAAAACATGTAAATTGCATTGATAAGCTAGTTAACAGAGCTTAAGTTTTACACAAGATATTAAATCACTTACTCCAGTTTCCAACATGTCCTGAGTCCTCCAGTTTCACAGTTATTTCTGTGTTGGGGCCCAGAAATTTGAGATTGCCTTAAGTGTAACTCTTATTGGTGGACATGCATTCAAGACAGAATTTAAGGTAGAATAGGCTGCTAGTAATCTTTAGAATTCATAGATTTCTGAGCAATTGTAGCAGTTCTGCATCTGCACATCCTGCACATTTTTAGTGTGTCAGCTGAAGGTCAGGCAGGATACCATTTAAAATGGCACTAGAAGTCTGCTTAAGTAAAATTAATCATGCCCCTAATTTGCATGATTTTATTTTAGGAGGAGATAACTAACACTTTCTTGAACTATGCTCTTTGAACAATGCCAACAATTACAACTAATTCCTAATCTAAATTTCTAGTTAGTAAGTGATTTAACCTTTCAAGCCTGGGGTGCAAATTATGCTTTACCTTGCTACACTTTGGTTCTCAGTATTTTCTTGTTGGTATACCAGAATCAATTAATCTCTCCTTTCCTTTTATAAGCTAGAGGTGTTTAAATCTTTTTCTAGAAGGCATTTTCTGCATGCCTTCAACTTTTTTTTTTTTTTTAACCTCTTCTGGTATTTATTATAATATAACCCTCAGACTTATAGTACACAGCTTCATTGATGCTGTGCATGAAGTTATTTTACTCTATCTGCTTATCTAGCTGACTTGTTTATGTATCCAAAAAAAGCCTTAGCCTTAGCCTTTAGTCAGTTTTGATACATGAGAAAAATTACATAAACAGAAAAATGAAAAAGACAGTTAAATCTGTGTATCTATTATTTTCTGTATGATAGTGAAAAATAGAAGCTTATGGAAGATAGTCAAAAGATATATTTAAACCAAGTGATAAAAAAAGACAGGTAGTTCATGCCCAAAACTCAAATCATGCCTTGGCATGAAAGATAAACAGAAATATGCTGTCGTAACTCATTGTTCATTGAAATTTATTACAATTAATAATGAAAACAGGAACACCAATGCTAGGTGCTGGTAGTAGGTAAAAAGATTTTCATTATGACAAGTTAGGGTCCTCAGACTTCTGATAACCGGAATAGTTAGATAGCTGAAGTACTCAGTGCTTTCAGTTTTCTCTCACACGTATTCCAAGCGACAGAAAGACTGAAAAGGGTTGAATGGATGTTTTGTGGTCAATGTGAAATGTTGATGAATTTGCTCTATTTGACACAGTCCAATTTTAGGATTTAATAAAAATTGCACTTTTTTCCCAGGACCAGGATGACTTTTAGACAAAATTAGCATGGTACAATCTGGTGTTTTTTCTCTTCTACGTTCTATCTGTGTATATTTGTGATACTGAGTATTATGGGACTGGCACTTAGTTGATATAAATAAACATAGATACCTTCGCCCACAATCTTCCTTAATTTGGCTGGAGGTCACAAGATTAAGGAATTCCTAGGACATTTTCCAAATTTCTGCTATGAGAAATCTGGAGTTATATGTGCCAAAAAAAACACTCACAACACGAGAGTCAGAACTATGTGACTGGGACAAAAAATGAAAAAGTTTTTTCTTGGACAGGAATAACATTTTGTTTTTCATCTCCCCTCTCTATACAGGTAGGTCCAAAATATACAGATTCAGAGCTTGTTTATAGATTCTTACTGAATACACAGTACATCAACATCCAACACTTAAATTCTGCATAACACCTCCCTTACTTGTACTATATTGAAACAACTTTCTTTGACCAAAAAAAAAAAGAACTGCAAGAAATTTAATACTCAAATAAATCCCATACTGAGATTGGCATAATGAGGAGAAAGAGTTGATAAGCTCATGGTCATGGTGTTGTCTGGCTGACAGTCTTACTCTGTTTAGGTATTTGCTCTCAGACTGGCCAACTGTGACTTTTACATGTTGGTGAATAATTTCTCTGTTTCCATTTGACACTATTTATATTTATATTTTTATTTCTTTATTTGTTCTTCTTCTAAATCTACTTTTGAAAGAATACTGAAGCAACAGATTTATGCTCTATAACATAACCAGGATCTCCTTCAAATGAGTCAGATCTCTGAAGAATAGTCTATTGAATTAACTGAATGCATTGCTTCTCAGTTTTTTTTTATGGGTTTAATAACATTGTCCCATGTTTGTGAATGGATATAAATTGACTTGCCTCTGATTTCTAGAATTTGAAATGCAACATTGTTCTTACAAAAGTTGGTTGCAAATACTGACTGCAAATTGCTCTGTTAGAACTCCAGAAGGAAGAAATTTATTACCAGAAGTGAATATATATGATATACATAAATTACATAAGGAGTATATGATATGAAGAATATGTAGTGTACCTGATGGTAAAAGCCTGTGCTTGATGCCTCTCCTAGAGTATTTGTATGGGGGCACTGACAAAAAGACAAAAAAAAAAAAAAAAAAAAAAAGAAAAAGAAAAAAAAAGGCATCCTCAAGACAGAACATGAGAGAAGCCTTTAGAAGCTAAAATTGCTGTGTTGGCCTCTCAGCTACTGCTGACCCGGTGACCCAATTATTGCAGTTGGAATGTTATGCTGTCTGGCTGATGTTGCCTTGCAGATCTCCCCTTGTTACACATTGCTATAATTTGGAAGTATTTTTACTTCCATAATTACCGTAAAACAGCAGTACTACCTTGTGAAGAGAGAATGGAGATTAAAGGGTTAGAAAAGCTACATCATTTATGTTAATGTTTGACTGACAGTTTTTGATGGCTTTTGAAAAGCTACATGTTGTTGGAATAAATAACTTTATTGCCTCTCTGTGAGTTGAAGTTTTTCACTTTGACCAGTGAAGTCAATTTGCCCTTCTCACAAAATTATAGCCAGGCATTCCTTTTTATAGTGTCCAGCTACAATACAGTATATAGAATGTATATGGCTGAACACTTCTCTTAGGCCAGTCTGTTCAGGTAATTTTTGCTGAAGTCCCTGCAGCAATGAATTGCTAAGACTGAAAAGCCAGCCAGGTTTCCCCATTCCTCAATAGCTGGTCTAGCTACTGGGATATTATGAGAAAGATACTCACACTACACTTTTCCTAGAGAAATCTTCTTGAAATAAGAAGACCTTTAGTGTTTGCTACAGGGGTAAGCAAATTTGTTCTGCGTCAGATAATGGATTCATAGAATATGTGCATTGAATATGTGATTTAGAGTTAAAGTTGGAAATGTTTTCTCATTCTGAACTGCTGCAAAGATTAAACATGGGCTAGGTTCTCAGCCTATATCTCTATCCATGTGTGGCTAAGCAGATTTCTTGTTGTTCAAAATTGAGGTACTAGTTGCCTCCAGCATTAGAGAACATAAGAAAGGAATAATTCTTAATCCTCTGTCTCTGAGTTTTAGGCATTTACCTTTTGCCTGAGTCTAGAAAAATTTCTTCAAATCAAGCCTTAAGCTACTCTTAACTACTTAATATTCTAACAAGAAATCATGATTTTATTTCTAGCTGAGCAGGACCTCCCCTTCTCAGCACAATTTACATACGTTGAACAAATCAATTTTTTTTTTTTCCACCCAGAAACACCCATATTCTACTTGTGATGTGGATAGTTATGTTCAACACTGCTCCTTAAAAAGTCAGTATAATTATGCAATCATTATATAAATAGCTTCTGCCTCACTGACTTATTATTGAATGATATATGATACATTAAAGTAAAATTTGGTGCATCCAAATAATAATATGAATTATAATTTGGAACGCTGACCATGTCCAAAAATAACAAAACTATAGTGAACCTGTAGCTTGTGGATAAAATATGTATACTGACAATTTTGATATACAAGTTTATTTTTGACACAGGGTTAAACAATTAAGTATGGTGAAGTATAAGAGAAAATATTATATATAATGAAAGTGGTATGTTTATTTCTTAAATAGTTCTGACTGAATAACATATTGGTATTTTTTTCTGGCAGTCTGTATAATGATACATGCAATGGCTACATAGATAAACATCCTAAAACTGGACAGTTGTAGTTTTCCAAGTCTATTTTTGATGTAGCACTTTTCTTGTTCTTCATATCACATTTATTTAAAGAAATGGGACTCAAAGTTACCTGATTTCAACTTCATCAACTGGGCAACAGTGAATGATTAAGATCTCTGTTAGTTGCACCAGTGATCATTAGGCTCTGTTGTTTATCCTCCGCATTCCTAATTTTGCCTGGATGTGTGCTTGTTCCAGATGAGCCAAAAAATGTGTACAGGTATGGTGCAGGACATATTTTCCCAGAATTGCATTCATACACCAAGATAATAAATGTTTATTGTATTAAAAACACAGTATCATGCCCATAACTGCTGCTGAGGCCCAACTGAAGAATTTTTTTTTGATTTTACTCTTCAGCAAGATTGCACAATTTTACAGAAGAAGCCTAGGAGTGCTTTGTAGCTGGAGGCTACTGGGCAAAGGTGTTCCTTCTGCATTACTTCAACACACTTGTACTGTAAATAGTATTTATTTAGTGGTAATTGCTTCAAGTGCAGTTAACTTTTATTTATTTTTTTTTTTAAATGGGGCAGCAAATGTACTACTGTAAAGGTAGCCTTATTTAGTGAAAATAATGTCAATAGATTATAGTAAATGTAGTTCCAAATTTAGACCATGGACTAAACAATATCATAAGCAGATTACTTTTTAAAAGGGAGAGTAACTGTAATGTAAAAACTGAGCACTGCTATGGACTCCCCTTTCTCTAGTTCTGTCCCTGTTGTCCTGACATACTGACTGGTCTCCGTGGAGGGTCCCCAGGATGATGCTGTAGGTATCTTTATATCCACTCTTCTCTCTGGCTCTCTCCAAGGATGGATCTTGGACCTATGTTAGGGGTTGCTCTGGATGGACCTCAGACTGGTGTTATGGGTAGCCTTACCTCCAGTCTTGGTTTCTTGCTGTTCCTGGCTGGGCTCCTCAGCTGGACTAAGATCCTGCCTCACCACCTCTCCTTGTCTGGGACTGTTCACAAGATCTGTTGCTGGCACTAGTCTGTCCCTCCCCACATCCCATGCACACTGGTTTGGGAAGGCATCACATGGCCTGTGTTGTGGTTACCTTCTTCTCCTATCTCTTGCCACCACTTGCATAGTAGTTGCTGAAGTCATTGGCAGTCTTCAAAACATCTCAATTTTGTGCTACAAATCTAATAGTACACCTTGCCAGAGGCAAAGTTCAAATCACAGCTTGGGTGATTTGGGTGCAAGTGTGCAAAAGTAATCAAAATAAGTATTACTTAAGCCTGAATTTTACCACTGGCTAATTTCATCTGCTGAATAAATATTTGCATTAGTAAATGTCCTGTCCTGTGTTCTACATGACCTAAAAAAACAATAATCAAACTGCAATCTCATATACATATTTGCCAGCCTACCACTGCTTACACACGTGCCATTTCAGCAGCCATGTATAGCATGTATATCTAATGTAGTATGACTTGCTCCAACTTTTATTGTGACCTCTTTTTGTGTCTCTCAGGGAATACATGTATAAAACTGAAGATCTTCATTCCTGCAAACTCAAAGAAATAAAAAAAAAAAAAAATCTGTGCTCCCTCATCATGAGTTGGAGAAAAGAACATCCTATTGATGGGATGATGTTATTAGGAAATGTCTTTTTCTCTACTCTAGCTCTGAAACATAGCTTGAGCAATTCTGCCAGTAGCATAAGAAAGTAAAAATGGCTGTAATGGATCATCTTTCTGCTTACAGGGTAAGATGAGAATCCTTCAGATAAGGACTGGTCAAATTATAGAATTCACTGAAGACAAAACTCTCCATTATATACTATTCTTAGATATGCACAGATTGTTACTTCAGTGAACAGATCACAGTAATCATACTTGCTGGAATATTGCAACGTTTAATATTTGTGACAGATTTAAATATAAAAATATGATATATAAATATGTCATATAGGACAATATTTTATGTGTCTTCAGCCCAACATGCTGTCCTGAGAATATTTTGACTGCATCAAAATACTTAGTACAATAATATCTCTTCTAAATTAATATTTTAAATTTAAGGATAAATCACAGAACTCGGTTTGAATATAATTAATATTTGTGTATGTATACTTGAACAGAAAACATTACCTTTCTCGTATGCCTTGTTATGCTTGAATTTACTTCAGCAGCAACAAATCTTACCTCCCTGACCCCACACTCCCCAAAAAAGGAGAAAGTTTATGTTTTTTCCAAGTATATTCTTTGAAAATCAGAATAGTTCTACATTTCGTATAATTTTGGTTTTGGAAAAAGTATAGAGGGAGGGGACAGAAATACAGCTTTAGTGTGACTCTGACCAATCAGTACCAAAAGTCAAAAGTTACTTTATGTGCCTGTGAAGTCAACAGAAAAATGAAACTACTATAAAAGTATCTAGAGCTGAGAAGTCAAATATTTATTAACACTGAAGGAAAGATTGAGTTGACTACAGGGCTTCCAATAGGATTTTAGCTTCTTCTTTCAAATAAAGTACAATCAATATAATCTATCAGAGGACTCTTGAGTTTATTAGATTCTTCTACTTAGGAGGTCTTTTCAGAGTTCAATTTCTCTTATTGGCTTGTGTTGAGATATTAAGGGCAGAATCTTCTAGGGCTATATATAAAGAGTGATTACTGTTCTTCCACATCAAAAGAGTAATCCCTAATAAAATAAGTAGATGGTTTTAAGTTATTTTTATCTCAAATTTCCACAGTTCAGGCTTGGACTTCAAAAACATGGTATCATTCTTGTCCCATCTGTATTTATGATTCTGAAATGAATTACTCAGTGGTTTAACACTTGGATAGAGGGCTAAGGTAGCAAACTGTAACAACTTATGTAGTTTTTATAAGTCTTTTTTTCCAATTTTTGTGGGGACATCGAGGATGTTATTAAACATAATTCCATTAACACTGTAAGTACACTTTCTAATAAAGTATTGCAATTATGTGAATATATGTGCCCTAATTATGAGATTAGGCTGACAGTAATTATGTGTCTACATAGCCAATTTTGAGTTAAAATTACATTAAAAACAATGTCAGTCAATGTAGAAAAAAAAAAAAAAAAAAGAAAAAGAAAATTAGTGATGTGGAAATGAAAAATATGGAAATGTATGTCAAAAGTTATCTCAAGCCGTTCATCCACATACACTAACACTGCTCCAGCCTATCCACTCTTTATTCTGTTTCCCAGATGTTACAGTAACTAGAACTACCTTTGTTGTATTTTTTTATTTTTTTTTTAAACCTGCCTGATCTGTGATGTTGACAGTGGTGCAAGGCAAGATAATATAGCTGTTTGTCTCCCAAGAATTCTCTGTTAGTTACAGATCCTCCTTAAACAGAACCAATCCCCCTATGGTTTATTTTGTGATGTGACTTTAAACTATGCTGTTGGGACTGAATGGGCAATAAGTGCTCTGAAAGCTAAAACTGTCTTATGCACTGGGAGTTGGAAGAATTACAGCATGCTGGATAGCACTGGGCATAGAAAATTTCTGTGATTGTCTTGTTGCCATCAATACTGTGCATTGTTTCACCTGTTCAAAAAATTGATTTGCTGCTTATTGACAAATTCCTGTTATATCAAACATTTTCTAGACAGAATACATAGCACTTTGACTTTTAAGTATTTTCCAAGACATGCTTATTTTAAGTGCATGAACTTACGAACTCTGATCATAAAGGACTATATATGCCTTGCCAGCTTGTCCTGAAAGCAGGACTCTTGATTTATATAGACACTCTATTTAACTAAATGAGATAGTGTTATTTATTTTTGATCTATAACCACACAAAAATCTTTGAAGTAATATATTTTGCTTTTCAAGGAGTCATGACATATAGACAGAGAGGTTCATTCAGATTTAGAAGCTGTAATTTGTCAAGTGCAACACACACAGAGAAATTAACTTGATGCAGCTAATGCACTGATCTGAAACTTATGCTCTCACATTCAGGTTGCTTTTAACTAAAGTCATATACATCAGTAACTCAAAGCTGCAGATATACAATACTTGGGAACATCAGCAGTTTTTGTAACTGTAATTTGTCTTTTTTAGGTGTAAAGAGGAACTAGCCCATCTGCAGATGATTTTCCCATTTAAGACACAGCAATAGGCGTATCAGATGGAAAAAGTTTAGTTTCTTCATGAAGGTAATACTAATTTACAGATCTAAAATGCCAGGTTGTAGGTGGAGAAATACTAGCCGGATATAAAAGCTTTTTCAAAGATTATTAAGCTTGGTAATAATATACAAGTATATATATTCTATAAATAATCAACGGTGTGTGTATTTTTTGCTTTGCTTTTGTTTTTATTTTTAAATGAAGCGCATTATATTTTAGATTCATAGAATCATAGAATAATTTAGGTTGGAAAAGACCTACAAGATCACCCAGTCCAACCTTTAACCTAGTACTGACAAGTCCACCATTAAACCATGTCACTAAGTGCAACCTCTACACATTTTCTGAACACCCCCAGGGATGGTGACTCAACTACTTCCCTAGGCAGTCTGTTTTAATACTTCACAATCCTTCCAAAGAAGAAATTATCCCTATACAACCTAAACCTCCTTTGGTGTAAATTAATGCCAATTCCTTATCACTTAGTGCTTGGGAGAAGAGACTGATTCCCGCCTTGCTATACCTTCCTTTAAGGTAACTAACTGTAGGGAGTGATGAAGTCTCCCCTGAACCTCCTTTTCTCCAAGCTAAACAACCCCAGCTCCCTCAGCCACTCATAAGATTTGTTCTCTAGACCCTTCACCAGCTTCATTGCCCTTCTTTGGAAATGTTCTAGCACCTCAATGTCCTTTTTGTAGTGAGGTGCCCAAACCTAAATGCAATATTTGAAGTGTGGCCTCACCAGAGCCGAGTACAGAGGGATAATCACTTCCCTAGTCCTGCTGGCCTCACTGTTTCTGACACAAGCCAAATACAGCTGGCATCCAGCTGTATTTATTTCCTTTCACCATGGTTATCTGGGCCTGGCCACCCAGCCAGCTTTTAATCCAATGAAGTATATGCCCTTCCAAGCCTTGAGCAGGCTGCTTATTCAGGAAATGCTGTGGGAGATGGTGTCAAAAGTCTTACTGAAGTCTAGGTAGACCACATACACAGCCTTTCTCTCATCCTCCTCCACTGAACACATCATCTTGTTGTAGGAGATTCCTCAAGCAGGACCTACCCTTGGTAAACCCATGCTAACTGGGACTAATCTCCTGGTTGTTCTGTAAGTGTTGTGTGATGGCACTCCATATAATCTCTATAAGCTTCCCTGGCACCAAGGTCAGACTGACAGGCCTGTAGTTTCCTGTATCCTCCTTCTGTCCCTTCTTGTAGATGAACTCCATCTGTTTACAGCACCCCTGGTGTCATGTAAAATGGCCCATGATTAAATAACCCAAAGTTCTGTCGGTGACACCAGGCTTGGAACCAGGTATTTCTTTTTACGAGACACTTCATTTTGTACTTCTCATAGTTGAGAGAAGTACATCGAGAGAGCCCTGTGAAACAGTGATTTTCAAAGTGTCAGCAATACTTGGATTTCATTCTATAGGTACTGTATGGTTGTACTCCTGATTCAGGTACAGGCAGATCTGTAGAAAAATCTATCTGTACACAAGTATAAGATTTCCTTGTTTTCTTTCCCCCTTTTCATCACTGAACTATTTTTCATATCACAGAGGATTCTTGCAGCATGTCTCAGTGTTGCCATGCTTCTGAAGTAAAAAACAAAGAAACAAACAACATACATGCTTGAAAAAAAATGTCTTTAAAGAGCTCATGAGGATTTCACAAATAATAGCATAGCTTATTAATACTGAGGAAAACCATATAGAACACATAACAGTAGATTGCCTTCCAAAAAGTGTATATTGCAATAATGGTATAACATTAAATGATAGAAGAATTATTCATGCTGAGAATATTTAAAGTGTGACATGAATTTCCAAAGATTTCTCAGCCAATTTATGTAATTTTTTATTTGTCATAGTATAGGAATGTTTGTGATGTCTTTTATATATATATATATATATATATGAGATGACTAGATACATGTTGTGAATTCATATGAAAGAGAATTTTGATATATGTAATATATGGCTTCTATTACAAAAAAAAAAAAATCATCATCTTATTTGTATGGTGCTTGAGGGGTCAGAAACATTAGGCTACATTTCATGTGTCTTTTAACTAGGCTGCTTACCAGCTGACATTATTGTTTGATAAATTACCTATATCCATCATTATCAAGCTCTGCCTTAAATTTAGAGGTCAGCGGCCCTTTGCATCATGATTCACAAGACCTGGCATCCCCTCATTACTAGTGGAAATTTCCATTCTGTTTTGTTGCTGACCAAATCCATGCTTCCATTTTTGCTTGCAGTTCTGCTTTGCACTATTGTTTTTGCTGATCGATCTCCATCTCTCCTTGGTATGTCCCTGAAATATTTCAGCTTGTGCTCCTTGATGTTCTGGGAGTAGTAAATGGTTCTTTCTGCACTGCTGCAATACACAGTCATTTGTCTTCTTTCTTGCTCTTATGTCTTCAATGTATATCAGCCACACAGCATCTCAAAGGACTCTGATGACTTCACATTTGCTGCCTTGAGGATCCAGCTTTAACAGTTATACCTAACAATAGATCAAATTGGCAGTGATTACACCAGCTTGACCTTTATGAGCAGGTCTCCAACCTGCTCTTTTCTCTCAGAATAACTTTTAATTTAACATCTGCTGAATATGGCATAGCCAAACTTATCCAGATGTCACCTTGTTCAGATATTGCTATCTTTATGCAAAATGAAGTCCGGATAATTCCTGTATTTCCCCCTTTCTGTCAGGATTCTTTTTAATCTAAATAAAAAGATCCAATGTCATTCTTTCATATCCTTTAGTGTTATTTTGTGCTTCAGTGAAAGAGTTGGACCCACATTTTTTAATCAGCTTACTCCTGTGCCAGCATTATTGCAAACTCAGCTTGAATTTGAAATAGACTGAAATTTTGGACCTAAACTGAAAAATCTCCACTGTTAGACTTCTTTTTTTTGGAACAGCTATACTTCTGAAGTCTGAAGCTTAATGGCAGATCAGAAAATTAGACCCATGATGCAGTTCTTCCTTTGAGGGAGTTTTAAATTATTTTTTTGTTGTTAAATTACATATATTTGCAAACAGAAGCAAAAATATTTTTATATACTTATATATTTTAATATATTTATTATTAATATCAATAATAATAATAATAATAATAATAATAATAATAATAATAATAATAATAATAATAATAATAATAATAATAATAATAATAATAATAATTTGTGAATAAATATGTATATTTGTCCAAAGAAGCCAAAACTGTCCTGGGCTGTGTTAGCAGGAGCACAGACAGTAGATTGGGGCACGTATGTCCCTCTGTACAACATTTGTTAGACCATATCTAGACTACTCATTCCATTCCAGGCCCCCAGACAAACTGGAGTGAGTTCAGTGAAGGTTTGGTGAAGATGCTCAGGAGGGCTGGAACATTTTTCCTGTGAGAAGGGGCAGAGGGAACTGGGCTTTCTGCCTGGAGTGGAGATGTCTTCAGAGGAGCCTAAGAGCAGCCCCCAGTACCTAAGAGGAGGTGACTGAGCAAACAAATGCAGGCTGTCTCTGGTGGGAGACAAGAGGCATTAGGCATAAAATGAAACAAGAATATTTCAGGCTGGAAAGGAGAAACTTTCACCACAAGGACAGTAGGGCAGGTTACCAAAAGAAGTTGTGCGGTTTCCATCCCCGGAGATTTTCCATGATGAACTTGAATAAATCTTTGAGCAACCTGGTCTAATTTCACAGATAACTTTGCTTTGAGTACATGGCTAGACTAGAGACCTTCTGAGTTTCCTTCCAAACAACATTTTAAATTCTGCAATTCAGTGATTCTTCTAATATGAAAACAAAACAAAACAAAACAAAAAACAACCACAAACCACCAACTATCATAGATTCACTTTTTTCATACTGAAGCAGACTATTGAAAGGAAGCAATTTCAGAGACTTACTAAAACCTATGTGAACAGAACTCTGATGTACCTGTAAGGTGCCTGTAAATGTTCATGCTATATCAGTGCACCTAGCTGTAATTTGTAGATCACTGCTTAAGGAATGTAAGGTATTACATGTTGTGGTCTCTCTCTCTTCACTTTCAGCATCTGTCCCCTAAGGTTACTCTGAGACTGATTTTTCTATTAACAGACACTTCTGATAACTCTTTACTTTTATCTGAAGTGCAAGATTTAAAGATCAGACTCACACATCCAAACAACAGAATTTCAAATTCCTTGGAAAGGCTCACTTTTGGGTTTTTATACTGTTTTCATGTTTTCTAAGAATTATTTCAAAATATTTTTTAAGAAGTTACTGAAACAGTGATTAAATTTAAACTTTAAATCTGTATAATAATTTTCTTGTATTGCTTGTATTGTTTATATAATATTTCTTTGTTTAGTTCTTAAAACTTATTTCAAAATTCAACATTCTCTTTAAGACTTTCCTTCTGCTTTAACCCTCACTGCACATCCTGACTGCTTGAAGAAGATAGTCATAACCCCTTTGTTTGCCTAGACTCAACAAGCCAAGCTCTTCTCGTCTTTCACTTATGATAGGCATTTCATTCTTTGTTTGATCTCTTTATCACTTTTATTTGTGTAAATGTTTTTTCAATATTTGTGATCAAATGAGTAGAATAACACATCAAAGTGTAGAAGTGTAGAACTTGCTAGATTATTTTTTTAACCATGCCTTGTATAATTCAATTAATATTTTCATAATATTTTCATTGATATGGAAAACATTCCATTAATGTTTTCATACTATGACTAGAAATAGTGTGCATGATGCATCATAGCACCTTTTATTATTATTGTTTTTTATGAGTTCTTCAAGGGATTAATTCATACACTCAGGTCTGTTTTCCCTTTTGTTGCACTGACTGAATTCCTTGCTTAATGGGAAGTTTTATCTCTCGTCCTTAAATGCACACAAGAGCGTTTCTCACATTTTTATTATATTAGTTCTCAACATCAGATTTCTCTCTGGGTTATACTTAACTGCCTTCTCTAATTACTTTGTAGGTTATCAACATATTTCATAAGTACATTTTCCTTTTTCTGCAAATATAGATACTAATAAAATTAAGTATGCTAACTCCTAGACATAGTC